>NW_008237404.1:108707-171625 GCF_000691975.1 Corvus brachyrhynchos
GCTGAACATCCCTCCCTTCCGCTGAGGGATGGGAGGGATGGGATGATAAGATTCCCTTGTCATGAGTCCACGTGCTGTTTACTGTGAGCAGGAGGTATCTCAGTCTGTCTTGCTGTTTGTTTTCAGGGGACAGTTTATTTTTAATTTAACTCACAGGAATTTTTTACTCATCATTAGTTCATATCTTGTCTTCCTTGTGAGCATCTCGGGTGGGAACATTCAGCACTGATTTGATGTTTCCTAGGTCCATTTCACGTAGAGAGAAATGGAAGAACTTGTCATATGCAAAGGAATAATAGCTATAACCACTTGAGCCACATCATGGGGGCCTTTATCCCTGCAAAAGCAGGTTGTTAAAACTCTTCTTGCCTTAGAAGGCTTTTCCCCCAAAACAGTGAGTACTATTGCCTAGGACCCTTTTTTTCCCCTCTATATCTCTCATTCCTTCTCAGCCCTACTGCAGTTGCTTGGGAAACTGAGATTTTTGATCTAGCCTTCCAGCTAGAAAAGAGGAGCTGCTGCCAGTATGCCTCCTCTTCAGGAGGTCTTTGTTTCAACTTCTTGGTCTTGAAAAAAATTATATCCTCCTCAGAATAAGAGGGAAAGATACCTGCTATGTGATCTCATACACGAGTGAGGATGTTGAGTGGTATTTTCCTGTTGTGGACAATTTAGTGAATGTAGCAGGGAAGCAGGTCACTCTTGTAGGAAAGCCCAGGAGCTGTTTGTTATGGAGACTGTGCCCAGATTTTCTTTATCTTTGGTAAGAACTGCTTTCCTTTTTCCTTTCTGTACATACTTAAAAAAATAGAGCCAAAGTTGTAGTACAGAGAGGAAAAGGTTATGCACCTCACAGGGCAAGAAGTTTAAACTGCCAGGCTGAAAGGCTTCTGGTAGCAATGGCTAACAGAAGATTGCTTTGCCTACTTTGATATCACATCCAAGCAATGCTCTGCAATAAAAGCTAATCCAGCTATGGCCACGAAGTGAGAAAACTGGCATTTGCCAACAGGACAATCTCTTTCTATGGTCCAGTTCTGCTGTGGCAAAGCTGCCACTGACTCCAATATGAACTGGCAGAGGTTGTTAATCTCTTAATTGTAAGGAAATAGAAAGTGTTTCTTAAACAAGTCTTCCTTTTTTTTTTAAGATTAACATTTTTCAGGTGTTTGTGCAGTCTTTTATATAACTGTGGTAGTGTTTTCACTGATCTGAATGCAAAACATGTCTTTCCATTGTTTTTCATCTTAACAAGCTGCACTCCTGCACATAACTCCAGTGCTCAGCATGTTTAAATTACAGCTAACACAATCACTGCCTTCCTTAATTTAACTCTTGATGGCAAAAACAGGACCAGATTCTTTCCAGAGCTCTAAACCCCCTGCTTATTTTGTCATTGTTCGTGTTTTTGATATGGTAACTAATGAAGCCTCCCTTTAATTATTGCACAGCCACATTTTAAATGTGTCTTTAGGGAGAAGGTATGTGGGGACTGAATGGTAAGATCTTTAACAGCTTTTTATTATTTTGGATGATGTTGCATCAAAACAGTTGCTAAATCAGTATCAGGTTGTTTCCATGGGCTTTTTATGCAGATGCATTGGAAGCTTTGAACATAATGCGCTCGTAAAAGAAAATTGGTTATATCTGCTTTGAATTAAGGCTGACCTTAAAATGTGATTCTCGGTTAATGACAGCAGGGGGGAAGGTGTGTCCCAACTCACCTGCACCCTGTGGACTGGGGGAGCAAGGCACCCTAAGTCACCGGCAGAATTTGCTGTCTGACCTTGCCATGTGGTGCCAGCAGAGGGGTGCAAGGTGTTGCCATGTGGAGGTGTCAGCCCTGGACAGCAGCAGGAAAAGGCAGGGTGGGGGTGCTGTGCTGGGGTGGGAGTGCTGATAGGGCATCTGGGAGATGGGATGAAAGCCTTGTGGAAAAAAAAAGTTGTGCGTATGCCTAAAAAATCTGTATCCTTTTTTTCTTGCACTGATGCTTGCTGGGGTTGCTGTGTTACACTGGGTTAGGAGCCAGCGTGAGTTCGGCCGTACTGAAGCCAGCACTCCTGCAGGTGGACTACTGTGTGACTGCTCTCATCCACACCTGAGCAGTGCCCAGTGTCTTGGTTTCTAAAGGCAGTTTCAGCACAGAAGCATCCACAAGTCCCCTGTAGCCCATCACTGTGGCATCTCACTGCTCTCCCATCCTCATTTTGCCAGGAAGATGCGAAGACCCAAGCCATAGGCAGAGTGGTGAGCTCTGACTGCTCCCTTGCAGCAGGAGGAGGAGGAGTGGGGAGGGAGTGTAAGACACATTGTGCAGCAGCACCAACAAGTACTAAGCAACATCATCCTGCATTTCAAAAGGGGGAGCAAGACTAAAGTGGTTGCTTTTTCATAAAATTAAAATAAATCCTCTGCCATGAGTGAAATTGTAATTTGTCTATGTAATATAGACAATATCTCATTCCACCAGTATTCTCTCTGAAATCAGTGGATCTGTTAGTGCTGTTGGTTTTTATTGAGTGAAGAGCCCATAACTTGGCTCCATCTGAATTTTCCCTGCTCTGTTTTTTAATAGACTGTCTCAGAAAAGTTCTGGTGGTGAAGCTTGGGGTCCTGTTAAAATGGGGGATGAAGTATGAAGGTATGAATATGGGTGATGGAAAATACAGATTCAATAAACCCAGAAAATACAGCATGGCTTTAGACTTTTATGACAACCCAACTCTGCTTAAACATCCTGGTGTGCCTGAGGAAAGGGTAGCAGGGACTGCATCGGACAAACCAACTCAGTGTTTCCTGCATGCTGAAGGGGACACGTGTGTCCTGTTAGAAGTCACTCAGCCTGTTTCTATAGGATGAGATATAGCTGACAGATCATGGTTAATTACAATATTTCCTTGTATTTTTTGTGTCAGCCACCTCCTGTAAGGTAGCGTACGACCTATTTGAGATAACAAGTGAGTAAAGCCAGAACTCCCCACTCTTCTCATCTAAAAGGTTTGGTAATAATCTGGTGAGTCTGGGTGCACCAACTTTTTCATAATGAAAGCTCACAACATTCCAAGGGGTGTTTTTATAACAGACTGTTAGACACACTCTGCTCCTTTCCACCTCTACAAACTTTGATGAGTACGTCTCCTCGAATCACTGTATTCTTAATGTATTTACAACCTAACTGATAGCAATAGGTGTCTTTCTTCCCGGGCAGTTCACAAGGATATACTAATCAGTGTTTGTTATATTTTTAATTCTGTAAATATTTATTTTGGTACTCTCTGTATTTATTAGCACTGATTCTGGTGTTTGCTTATGTGTCACTGTAAATGTTGATGGTTTCAATAGTCTTGCTTCTAATGAATGTAAGGAACTCAGACTAACTGCACTTTTCTTCCATTCAAAAATCTTAACAGTGAAAAATATTCCCACTGTCATGTGTTATAATGAAAACAGTCAATAAAATCAGTTGTCACTTTTCATCGATGAATGTGAAGGTTGCTTTTTGATGTTCAAGTTAGAGCCAATCTATTCAGTGCACTGGAAAATACTAGGCTTTTCAAAGCAAGACATTAGGGAGTTATGTCTCCAAAACAGCATAAAAGAGAATATCTGGGCATGTGTGCAATTTCATTTTCATGTAGAAATGCTTTTAGCAGTTTTACTAATAACATCATAGAAGAGCGAAACTTAATTTGTTACTTAAAGGAGGATTTTCAGAAATGAGAGTTTTGGTCTTCTGGTCTTCTGTTTCATCAGCATGTGGTTTTTGTTTGGTTTTGGATTTTTTTTCCTTTAAACCACTTACACAATGAAATGGACTGAGTTTCATTTTGTTTTTCAAATCAACTTTGTTTTCTGATTTTCCTGGTTGAGAAGCAAGCAGGGAATCTTGTTCTTTTGGCACAAATTGACTTTGGAGTTGCAGTTTTGGCGTGACGGTTAGAAAATGCAGTCTGCAGTAAGCTACATTTCCCACCTTTAAAAGTCACTTCCTTTCTATGACTATTAAATTACATTTATTAGAACCTCTGGTTTTCAACTTTCTCTAAATTTTTTGCAAGTTGAACATGCATAAAGCATCTGCTTTCAAGTTGAGTTTTAATCCTTATGTTTATTTACTTCGCTGAGCTTAGTAGCACTGCCTAGTTAAAGGTTCTCCCATGGAATATACTGAGCCAGCCAGAGTGAGAACTGGAATAAAATCTGCTCAATAGTTTTCAAAGAACAACAAAGCAAAAGGCATGAAAAGTTCATTAATGCTAGTTAGGAGCAGGACATGGTGACACAATCGATCCTATGCTCACAAAAGCGTAACTCCTCTTTCCAGTAGCTGGAATGAGGCTGAAGAAATGTTTTCCCAGTGGTTTAGTGCACAAACAGTTTTGCATTCAGGCCCTCTCAGTCTGAGTCCGCTATTGCACGTTCCTGTCTTTTATCCCATGCATCTGAAAGCAGAAGAGTTTAATTTCTCTGCCAGAGAAGGTTTAAATTCTCTGCCACACAGATTGCCTAGTGATTGCCTCGCTTGAGTCCAAGTATAGGTACTGGCATATTGGGGGACAAAGGGGTTTCAATGAAGTGTGGGGCAAATGTATGGCAACCTCATGAACCTTGATAACTGTAGATCTGCATGATGCAGCTGTTAACACCTTCCACAAACCCAGATGACTGTAACCTGGCGGATCCAATGTGACAGAAAAAAATTGAAAAATCTCCTGAAACCAGACTTGGCCCAAGTATTCTTTTTGAAATCAAAATGAATTTTCTAATATTGAGCTAAAAGTCCCTTCCTGATTCAAACCAAAATCGATCATTCCCAACAGTACATCTCTACGACTTTCAAGGCCACCTTACTGGAAAAGTGTTTGCAATGGGAGTGAGGACCTGGAAATCTCTCCGTGACCTATACACTGAAGGTGAATGTTCCATCCAAAATCTATCAAGCAACAAAGAGAAGATAATATTCTTGACTCTGAATAATTGGTAAGGAGTGTTGGCAAGTGTAATGGACCAGTCAACTGACCATGAGTGAGTACTAGTCTAATTTTAAATCCTTTCCTTTGAATCATGGTATTTTTGCCTTTCAAAGTCATTGTACAGGAGTTGTTTACTAGGAGCTCACATTGAGCAGATGCCTGCTCCTACCTACCACATTGCACATCTGCTTCCAATTAAAACCATTCCACAGTGCCCTGAGGGGGATGGGGAGGAGGCTCCAAAATTCTTCAAAGGGTTATTTCAGCAGCCATGGATGCTCCTATGGCAGCTGAGGACCAAGAAGCTGCTTCATCTCTAATGACATCCCTGTTTATGCACTGCAAAGACCCTTAGCACTTGGATCAGGTATTCACTTAGACCTTGGGAACAGGAGGTCTCCTGTTCTGACTAATGAAGGAGACTTGTCCTTGATCATTATGTGTATATTTTCCAGCTTAAGACAAATGCAATGAGTCTCTTAAGTACAATTCCCTGCAGCTACTCCAAAGACTAACAAATTACCCATGCTGAGGCTTCGTCCTTATGCAAAGTCCCTTCACAAAGTGCCTCTGTACAGCACTCCCATGTGAATGCCAGGGGAGAGGTGACCTAGAGCCAAGGGTGCCACCAGAGAGGGGAGGGAGGGCTTGTGCCTTCTGATTGAGCACTGTCCTGGAGCAGGGTGGTCCAGGTCCTTCTTCCACTGCTTCCTTTCCTGACTTAGAGAAGTCTGCAGGTGCCACATTTTAAAGTCAGATCCACAAAATCAGCTGCACCCAGCGGTGTTGCTGCTCAGAACCTGTGGTCTGAAGTTTTATGATCAAATTTCACTATCATTTAAGTGCTTGCACTGAGCAGGCTCAAAAGCATTGCATGGCTGGGTCTGCTGTCCCACGTGTCACAGTGGGAGTCGCGGATGGCTCTTCCTCTGGCCTCATCACCCTTCTGTTGGTGTCACTTGAAACCCTTAAGTCCCTTGGACAGAGAAGAGACTTGAATAAAGATTCTCCAGCGTCTTGAATGAGCAGAGTACCTCTGAAAAAGAGAGAACCTCTGAAAAAATTGAATACCAGAGCCTAGGTAGAATCGTGGAGGTGGTGGGAGAGGCTGAGGCTGTGAAACCTGGGGCAGCCAGAAGCCTTGCAGGCAGCAGTGTCCTCTTTTGCTTCACAGGGAGATGGTTGCCTCCAGGACACCAATGTGGCTCAACGTGCTTCAAGAGCATATTCAGTTGTAGGCTAGCGTGGGAACAAATGGTGCTGAGCTCCTTGTATGGAGCTAGGAACATCCAGGGTGATATGTGGAATGCAAAGAACGCAAAAATCCCATGACCAAACAGTTTTTTAAGGACAGAGATTATGTATGTCATGTAAAGCAAATCTGTCCCACTCCTGTCCGGCTTCATTTGTTCACCTGAAAAGACAAAAACACAGCCTAATTTTACAAGGAAATCCATTTGAATAAATAAAGGCAAATGCGTCTTAGTAAATATGAGTAGGGAAAAACCTCCTTTTGATTATGGTTGTGAAGACACTGATCACAATCTAAAGAGGACATGAAAAAATCATCTGCTCTTCTAAAGTAAGGTAGAGGATCAGAAAAATGTTGAAAACAATCAAAAGGATTGTTCTGAGTATTTCTTAAGGAAAAGTAAAGACAGATAAGAATTTAGCTAGTCTTGGTCTATGTTTACACTTGGGATATATTGAATCTACATCCATCTTTTTCTGACTTTCTACCTTTCACATTCTGCACTAATAGAGTTTGTTTACTGACAGATAACAAATTTCACAAAAAATGCAGCACTTATAGTGAAGAAATCACTCCTGCTACTCTTTTGCTTATAGATGTCTTTTTTTCCCCTGTTAACTAATTAAGTTTTTGATCCTCCCAATTAGACCACATCCAGTCATTATCATGCCAGATTTAGTGTCTGATTACGCAGCTGCTTCGTCTGAACAGCCTCATTCAAATCAGTAAGAAATGCTCCTATGCAGCAACTGCAGAAATGGTGCCTGCATCCTTTTCTGAGCTGCCTATTGCTGCTTTCTTGGGGGCTTAACACATTTATGTCTATCATCACTACATGCTGTTAAATTTGCCTGTTTTTTTTCCTAGGGTCTGACAGAAAATAACATAAATACACATGTTTTATGGAAAAACAGTAGGACGAGATTACAGAGACAAGTTAATCTTGATTCTTTCTCAAGATGTAACGTATTCAGACCGATTTAAAATAAATGACTGTATTGGAAAACAAACCAGACATCAGAGCACAAGCATAAAGGCAAATGCCAGCCCCTGGCTCTGACACGACCAGGGTCCTCAGTCTGAGCTATGAAACCTTACATTTCTGCCTCAGCGCAGGCAAACACACAGCACTATTTATAGTACAGCCTTTTCCTACCCTTCTGGTAGAATAGGCTTCATAGGAGGATTTACATGACTAACCAAAAGCAAAAGCCTTTTGTCCTTCATTTCCATAAGAGAAGGCCAGTGTTAAGCTGGTGTTCCTTGGGCTGAATTACAGAAAATATCAGTTACTAGAAAACCAGTTACTAATTCAAAGGCATCTGTTACCATGGCATAGGCCTTCTCTTCCCTTTTCATGCCCCAGATTTAGCACCAATGATGGGAGCTTAGAGAAAGCTCAAAAAGAACAGTTCTTACCTCTGAAAAAAAAAACATAGTCGAGGAAGACCACATGTTTTCATGGTAACTAAGGAGTAAAGGGTTAAGACCTAGGAGATGGCTCTGAACCAATAAACAGCACAAAAGACTCCTATTAGCAAATCAAGAGCCCAATGTGTTCTCATTTCCCCCTTGTATCTTCAATTAAACCCTTTGGGCCACAAAGTTACTGTTCCTGCCAAGGACAACAATCAGCACGGGTGATTATTTTAGATTCTGCTACATACCCTGAAGTCTTGGGAAAATGAAAACCACCCTCTGATCCGATTTCCAGGGCAGGGCAGGCCCATCAGCTACTCCCCATCCTTTCATCATGCAGTGCCAGCTGTGAGCACCCAGGCTCCCCCCTGAGATGTGACTTTCTCACAGTTGCCTGCCTCTTCCTGCCTTCCAGATGGCAGCAGGGTTCTTAACAAGCTCCCCAATTTCTCTTTCCCCCTTGGGACTCCATTTCAGTGTTATCTTGTCACATCTGTTTTTTTCCAGTTGGATGATGTGCAGGAGCACGAGTTATGCTTCCTCCAGAGGTTACCAACCTGCAGCTCCCATGGCCTGCCAGACCTCCCCTCTGCAGAAGTGCTCCCATGCAGTAAGGATCGCTAATGCTCTGCTGTGCCCCAGCTGCCAGCAGAGGTAAGGAGCACTTTGCTGAGGTTTGTAGGCTGCTTGTTTCCTTGTCTTGTTCTGCATCACTGAACTTACTCTTTCCTCCCTAGGGCTTTTCTGCAGGGCTTCTCCAGGCTCCCCGGTGCTGTTGTGGGGCTGTTTAACATGGCTCAGGAAGGAGAATGGCTGCAGAACAGGGCAGAGAATTGGAGTCAGGCTGTGATATCCTTTCACAGATGTCCTCCTGTGACCTTCAGTGCAGAACCACACCCCTTTGCTTTTTCCACATCTAAATGGGGATTGTCAGCCTTCCAGGGGAGAGGTTTCATGTGGCCA
Organism: Corvus brachyrhynchos; assembly: GCF_000691975.1. Lineage (NCBI taxonomy): Eukaryota > Metazoa > Chordata > Aves > Passeriformes > Corvidae > Corvus > Corvus brachyrhynchos. The sequence goes on from NW_008237404.1 coordinate 117,318, forward strand.
AATTCTTCAAATTTTGTGCCACTGCAAGTGATTTATTTAGGATGTCTTCATACTCTGCTGTGGACCGCCAGTGGAGAGCCTCTCCAGGTTGTGTGTGCTGGAGCCACAGCCCCACGGTGCCAACACACCAGACAGAAGGAAGGCATGGGCATCTGAAGAAACTGAGCCCAACCTGAGGAAATGTGTGCAGGTGGAAAAGGCACTTGCAGGACCAAAGAACACCTGAGTTTTAGTCCTGCTTCTCCCACTCTCCTACTGCCTGCTTGCATGTGAACCAACCTCCCTCCTTGCTGGGCATTTGCACAGTGTAAATGTCACTTGTTGGAATGTCTTCTGCTCCAGCTACTCAAGCGTGGTGCAGGAGAGCAGCCCAGTTAGTGTCTGCTGTTTCTGTCCAAGCTTGTGCTAACTCCAGGGACCGCTCTCCTCCATGACTCAAAGGTTTGACGCAAGTTAGCTCCATGATACTCTTCATCTGGAGAGCTCCAGGGGCGACATGTGTGGTAAGTTCACAGCTCTCACCTTCCCCTGCTGCAGCTGTGACCAGTGCCTTTGGAGTGGCTTTTACAGCACACTTCCACCGAGGACCCGTGACATGGGTCCCCCACGAGAAGGGCTTGTGTGCTGCACAGGCACTCTGGCTCTCAGGCTCTGACCCCGCTCTTGGTAGTGACAGGTGCGAGCTTCACAAGTTGCTCAGGCTGGGAGAGGATCAGCTCTCTGCAGAGGGTTTTTGAACCCCTTGTGTGTTAGACAAGCTACAGTGCTTACAAGGCATAACTTCAACCACTGTACAATTTATAATTTCCTTTAATTTCTTGAAGCACTCTAATTTTTACACTGTTGTGAAAGGATCTTTGTTTACAATGATTGCAAAGGGTAATATTTCCAGCATGGGTAACCATGGCAATGAATAATTCTATTCTTAGGAACTGTGCCAGCTGCACTAAGGCCTTATAGTAGTACTCAAGCAGTTTGCTAATGAGAGAATTCTTGTTTATTGTAGGAGGACATTTTCCTGTGTCCACACGTTAGCCTGTAGTTTCTTAAAAGCACATTCTTTATCAGTAATACATGGAAAAAAACCCCTTCAAACCAAAACAAGCTCTGTTACACAGCTCCTCTCGCAAGTAATGTTTTCATGCATTTTTTTTCCTTTGGAAACTGTATTACAAGATATATTTTTTAAGGAAATCTATGGTATGCAATAGTATGCTTTGTTTTTACTACCACCTTCTACAATAAGAATGAGCTTAGGATGCTCTAGAGTGGCTGTTTCTTGCACAAAAACACAACACCTGTAAATTGACCCAAAGATATACGGGTTTTATCTAGAGGAAGGACTCCAACTATTTTAAAACACTAGTTTTATACATAATTTTATTTGACTAAAGAAAAATTTTATATTATATTACTTATTAAAACATAAATTACACCTTGGAGTCGAATTATAAAATATTGTTCTTATACATGTGTGAACAGGATTCCTATGTTTGTAAAAAAGTGCACAAAATAAGTAAAATATTTTTTTCATGTTTTATGATTTAAGTGCAATTTAAATTATTCTAAAAATAAATGTTCCAAATGGAATACTTTTTTAGCTTATATGGTTTAGAGTATGTTCAGTAGAAACCCTTAAGGAATAGCTAAACTGCAGTTCCTGTCATTCCATGAAAATGGTCTCAGAGTACAAAAGCAACCAGGTGGAATAATGCATCCTCTCCTGTTTTCAGAAAAACATTACCAACAATACCAAGTCTCTTATCCAAGATGAAATCCTTAGGAAAGATTTATGGAGCAATTGTTGAATCATGCAAAGTTGTTTGGAACAGTCGTAGCTTGAGGGTTTCTAGGAAAGCATTCCTTAGCCTTGTGTCTTTGATCATAGAAATGGTGAATGTGCCCAAATAAACAGCACAGCACAAGCCTTCAGGTTTTTCCATGTCGCAAAACAGATTGATCTCTTTTCCATGGTTAGTGAGTGATTTGGTGCCCTAATTAGTGGGCTCTGTTTTCACCAGTCTCTAAGTGACCTCTATCTGCCCACAACCAGCTGTTGGGTGGCTCATGCAGTGCCCAGCCTCTCTCTCTCCCTAGGGCTCCTACGGATCACCCATTCCTGCCCTGCTCTCCAGGAAAGATGCCTGTGGCCCTAAAGACAAAGCAAGATCCACCAGCTACAGCTTCCCAACAAATTCAGTCCAGACTGACTTAAGAGAAACTCTCCAAACTTATGATTCTGCTTGGCCTGAGATAGTTTGGTTCTTCTGTAGCTCAGTACACCCCCACGTCTTTAGCATTTTAAAATCTAGGTCAGTTCTGACATGAAAACAGCCTGGAAAAGCCTTAGTGATTTTCCACCAAACTGTCACAAGTCAATGACCGATTTTTTCTTCCACAGTTTCTTTTTCCAGCTAAGACTGTTCCCTGGGTTTAACTCAAATAATCAAGTTGCTTGTTTTTCCCTCTGCCCCCTGAAGCTGAAAATACTAATTTTGGGGAAATCTACAGCTCATTTTCTTATCTCACTCTGTTTCATGCCAGTGTGGATGGACAGCCACTGAGAGGGGTGATCTTCCCAGCCCAGGCACCTGTGTCCCAGCAGGGCTCTTGCCGTGCTCCAGTCAGCACAGCAGCAAGGTGCCAGCTCCTGGGCAGCCAAGCCCAGCCTGGACACGTGTGCCAGGGCACGGGCACTGCAAATGGATCTGATACCTGCTGATTGACAGGTTTCCTCCTGTGTATATGAAGCCACGCTGTCTCCTCTGCCTGCTCCCACTGGAGGTTTAGAGGAGATTTTTCAATGGGATGGTGGCACAGGAATAGTTTGTGTGCTTCTGTGCACTGACCTGATGAACCCACACAGACCCAATGGCAAACTTGATGAACCCTGCAGAAATTGCCTAAAAGAGAACTGGTAGCTGACCTTGAGCTGCTGACCTGATCTAAACCCTGAGCTACCCAGTGGTTGCTGCTATTTTCATGGCTGCCCCAGATAGCTGCCTGAAAGTGGGAATGCTCTATTTCTGGGTTTTGTTTTTTAATTTTTTATTAAAAGATGTACTGACAAAGAAAGCGCTACAGAAAGGGAGAGGCAAAAAAGCAGGGTGGGGGGGGGAAGGTTGGGGGAGAGAGAATCACTTCATAGAGCTCTTCCAGAAAGATGACAGACACCCAACCCCAGGCTCCTTCTCAGAGTTGTAAATACAGCGTACACTTCTGAAGTTCCATGGAGTTACCCTTAATTTACACTGGAGTGCAAGCAGTCCTAGCTGGCAGAGCTGCTGCAGTAGAGCAGGATAAATGAGGGAACAGGGAGGCTGCAGCAAGATTAGAAAATAAGTCTCTCCTGAAAGGGGAGATTTAAACAAATTCACACTGGGTTTAGAAGCTTGTGGAGGGATCACGGTGCTGTGGCTGAGCAAGCTGAGCTGGGATCCCTCCTTTTCACTTGCTGTGGGCAACAGACCATGCAGAAATCCCCTCTCCCTTTCAGGCTGTCAATGTGCAGCCCAAAAAGCTCTGATGTGGGGTCTTATACCACAGAGGGTTAAAGTGCTGTAGTTTCTGAGGCAGTCCTGTGTTCAGCCTTTTCTGTGGGCTGCAGTGGTGCTCATTAGAAGCAATTAATCTCCAGTGCTGTGCTCTCCTGTCAGCTCGTGCCGCTGTCATGGGTCAACTCGTCCGTAAGGAAGCAGCTGGGCATCCCGCGCTGACCAGCATCTCCTCTGATGTCTCACTTTGCTCTCATCCCTCACAGGTGGTTTGGGTAAATATGTGCAGGGACATAATACATTAATGACACTCACAGCTGTAAGCCCAACAAATGAGGGAAACCTGGACAGCTTCTGCTGCTGCTTCAAATTAAAGTTTGAGACTGAATTAGAAGCAGTTTGAGAGATGTGAGCCATTCCCTTGTGCCTGGGAGCTCTGCAATCTCTCTGTAAGAGGGCTAAAGAGGAATCAGTGCACAGGTTTGGAAATTGTTCCCTGATAGGTCTGTTCCTTAACATCAGTGCCAGCTGTAGATGATATAAAACATTGCCATACCTCTCCAGAGACCTCTCTTCATGGACGAAAGTCACCAGTCTTTGGCAGCCCTAAGATCATAGAAGTTACTATTCAGCCAGGCCAGAGGCAGGGTTTCAACACCCTCCTGCCACATGCATCATTCTTTGGCCTTTGTATAAACCCACTTTCTCCTCAGGGCTATGACTGATGTAAAGCAGCTTGACCTAAGGGCTTCACTGCTGGTTTTACAGGTGGCACTAGTGGTCTGTTCAAGCAGCTCCCAGTACATGGGATGCCCATTGCAAGGCAGCTGCCAGTAGCCAGCCAAGGACCATAGCTGGATTCAGTCTAAATTTTTTTCTCTCATCTGGTGACAGATCACCTGTAATGCAAATCACAAACGTCACCTGAGACAGCACACTTATTTCTACAACAGGTCTTAATTCTCCTGAACACTGCAGAAACCCTCCACAAGACATGTAGGAGATGAGGAAAATATCATTTGGGCAAAGGCCAAATCTACTTGCCCTGGGTCAAAAAAGGTGATGATACTGTCATGCAAAAATGCATGTCCCCATTTAACCTGCCCCACCAGAGACCCAGGGAATAGTGGTATCCACTGTTTGACTTGTCAGCCATGACTTCAGTTTCTCATTTCCACAAACGAAGTAGTTTTTTCTGAGAACCTATGTTCACCCAGCTTGTAAGCCATTGAAGAGCAACTGCATTAGATGTAAAGGCTGCAAAAACTCAGGTATTAGGACCCTGTTGTATGACAAAAGTAGCTTTGCCAGCATTAGGAATCTAGCTGGGGGTGACCTGTGGGCATAGGAGCTTCCATCCCAGACAACCTGAGGGAGGTGACTCAGTAGCTCCTGACATAACTGTGCCTTGTGTAAGAGCGAGGAGTGGTAGCCCTTAGGCTGGCACCTACACAACTCTAGTTTGTCCTATATCCTACATACTTTCTTTGTCCACACAACTGCCTGCTGGTGGTCTGGTCTCTTTTAAAGTTTTGATGCATTTCAAGTGCATTTTTGAGAGACTTTCACACAGAATTCATTAACGCCATGTTAATGAAGCACAGTGCTGCCGTGCCATGCTGCCCTGCCATGCTGCCAGCACCAGCTCTGCTCCTGCTGCTGTTTCTGAGCTGGGCAGGACTAGCACACATGCCACCGTGTCTCCTACTTGTCAAAGGCAGAAAAACATCCTTTCGTGTAAAACTATTTTGACTTGTAGCTGATTTGCTAAACAGGTTTAAGCACTGAACACTTATTAGTAAGTGTCCCTGCAGAGTGCGGGGGGCACCCACAGCCCTGGAGGAGTGTCAGGGAATGGTTTTGGCAGCGTTTCCTTCCTCCCCTGCAGCCAGGAGCCGGACCCTGGGAGCTGACTCTGGGCAGCTGGCACGGCAGGAGGGATGGCAGACGCGGGCAGACCGACTCTGCTCAAGCTGCCGTCTCCTGCCTTGCTAAGCCGGTCACTGCCTGAAGGATGCTCCTCCCGAGGGCCTGGCCGTGCCGCTGCCTTCTCCTAGTGCTGCCAGAGCCCTGCAACCCTGCGCCCGTTCCCGCACATCTCCAAGGGGTGTGGGCAGAGAAGAAATCTTCGGAGGCTGGGGGAGGAGTTCAAAGGCTTGTCGGGCAGGGGCTGCAGAGAGAGGTGTGATGGGGAATTAATAATGGATTTTGCAACGGGGAAAAAGAGTTTCTGAATCTGGGGGGGAAAAAAATGCTCATCTAGTTAAATCCTTCTTAGTTTGGGGCTCTTCTGCTGCTTGTAGCTAAATTCCCGCTCCTGCAGTTTGTGTACAGGTAGCAGTCCCGTGCAGTGTGTTTTGTGTTTAGGTTCAGTATTGAACATGGGGCCGGGAAGAGACTGAGTCTTTCAAGTTGGATCTTCCCACTTGTTCTTTTAATTACGGGAGCTCTTGCCGTTGTCTTCCAGCAGCAGCTGAGGAGGAGTCTGGAATGAGTCATGACACTCTCCAGTTGTTCCTTGAGATGTCCAGCCTGGAGTGGATGGGATGATTTGCCACGATCCTGCCTGGCTGTTTGTGCTTTGCAAGCCATGCAGAGGAATAGGCAGCCCCGGTGCACAGAGGAGCTGGGGGCAGCTCCCATCTCATGCTGGCCCCCCTGACAAGAGCACCTCATGAGTGGGAAAGGCTTTTCTGGGGTAGTTTGCAAGGGTGGCTGAGTGATGGGCTCCGACGTGATGGTAGCTCTGCCTGGTTGCTCTGCAGAGCTGTGGCTTTCAGGGGTGCAATGCAGGAGCAGGAGAGAGGAGGATGCAACTACTGAGTGGAGGAAATACAACTATTTACCTCTCCACTGCTAGTCAGTCTGCCTAAGTGCTATGTCTGTCCAAGAAGAGTCTGCTTGAATCAGTGGGTTAGGCTTAGAAATCAATTGTAATGCAAATCCAGAAGAATGCAGCTCTCTGGTGGTACCCCAGGCACTGCCAGCCCCTTCTTGGCTAACAGGAGCATGGATTTTACTTAATATCCATGCTGGGCCAAATTCTTCTCTCAGCTTAGGTCATTCTTGTCCAATTATTCCTCAGACGGCTTACTTTTTTCCCCCTGTAATCTCAACAGTCTTCCAAGAAGTGCTGAGCTTGTCTGGGATTTTTCTTTTGCCCCTCAGGTCCTGGGTTATCTGGTTTTAGAGCTGTGGAGTGCTGCAGTGATCCTGCTGCAGTGAGCCTGCTGCAGACAGACTGCCCTTTGCTGTGCTCATGGGCTGTAAACTTGCCTGAAAAACAAAAAAATGGAGAAATGAGGCTAGTCTGGCCATTATCTGTTGATTTCCATTATAAAGGAGCACCATAGACCATGCGGTCTTTCAGTGATGTAACCTAGTCCTGTACCCACAGGCAGAATTTGGCCCTCTGTGTCCTGGCACAGGAAGTGCAGAAAAGCTGTGGAAGTAGTTCCATCAGGGTAAGTGCATTACCTTCATGTTTTGAAACATAATTCTCTCATAATTCTCAGTTAAAATGCATGAACAGAGATTTTACACTAAAATCTATGATTTCCTCTGAATTCTCTTCTTTTGTGCCTTCTGCACTTGAGCTTTTGTTAGTCAGTTGATACACAGCATTTACAGCCTATCTTTTGTGCAGTGGCCTTTCAGCTGTCATGCTCTGATCACATTCAGCCTAGATGTATAGAGCATTTATTGTTTGCTTTGGGAGTTTTTTAATGAACATTTCATTTAATATTCAGCTTTACTTGCCATTTGTCAGCAAGACCAGCATCCTGTTGAATTTCTCTCTGTGCAACCTCAGTTCATCAACTGTGGCTCCATGTCTTGTTTCAATAATAGCTGCAAATAGGCCATAGGATCGTTTATGTCAGTCATGTATAAAAGTGAAGACAACAGAGGTCTAAATTCAGACCATAATGGAAATTATCTTCTTTTTTCTTTCCTTCTCTTCTCAGGCTCTGACCCACTTTTCCCCCTATATCTCATCTCTTGTAAATGTCTTGAGCTCCATCTAAGGGTGTCCTGTCAAGGGGAAACAAGAATTATGTTTGCTTTCTTCCCTTGTTTATGCTGCATGGAGCAGGCCTAAGAGGTTTCTTCCTCTTTATCCAATAATATCCCCTTGCTTTCTTTTTATAATAACTCCAGGGCTTGTCTAATAGATTCGCTGGCTAACTGGCATAATACAGATACATATGAAATCTGCTTTGCTGAGAGGAGTAACAGTTTTTCATTAAGACTATTAATGTCCTTTGGGGACTTTTATTCTGTTTCATTGAAATGCCTACAAATATGTAGGAGAAAATATACTCATGTTAAACGGTTGGATAATTCTGCCATCTTAGCTAAGAGATGGGCAAGCACTATATGAGACATCCTGCAAATTCTTCAGCAAAAATAGTGAATGCCAAAGTTGGCATTTTACATATATTTTTCCTTTAGAGCTATAAGAAGCAGTCCCAATCCTCTTATGCCTTGTTTTTATATAGAAATAAAAGCACAAGCAAGAGCACAAGCCAATTTTTTATGTTGTTTTCCTTGGTAGGTCACTACTAACAGAGCATTTTTTAAATTCCCAGCAAGTGCTACTGAATCCTGACCTGATTTGGAATCTTTCCAAAGCACACAAATAAAACCAGGTTGACAAAGCTGATTTCAGAGACTGGTTTGCCTTTGGTTATCTCAGCTGGGATTGCCACAGGGGCAGGAGAAGCACCAGCAAACTGATCAGCCACCAGCATTGCTTTCAAGAATACTTCATTACTCTGGAACAGCAGCATCAAATCCTATAAACTTCCTGAGATTGCTGATGTGTTGGCCATGGCATTAGCAATTGCTTTACATGAGCAGTGACCTCCAGGAACACCTTTTCTCCTTCTGTTTCCCTCTTAGCATTTCCTTGAGTTTCCTCTTTCCAACACCTATGTGCGCCTTTAGTGCCCACAGCACTGACTTTCCCTAGTGTTTGTTTCCTCTTCTGCACGTTTCTGCCTGTTATTTCAAGGGGACTCGATGCTCTTTTGAAAGCCCTTGGAACTGGCTTCCTTTTTGCCACAGACACTGCAAATTTGCCATATTTCCCCCATAGTAGGGCCCCAGACTCACTTGTCAGTCATTCTTGCAGGATCGATTACTCCAGGAGAGAAGGTGTGAATGGGCAAATAAACTGACACTGAGAACAGTCATAGGCATCCTGGCTGTAAACTCCCTTGACATTTCTATAACTTTTTTCAGAGTTTGTCATTTAAACATGAAGCAAGCTGTATTCAGATAGGAAGTGAGGAATGATGGGGAAGGAGGAAAAAGGATGGATGATCAAGGCACAGATCATTACAGTGATTAATTTAACACCATGGGCTTGTGTGGATGTCTTCCAGGATTTTGTTGCACCACAGAAAGTGATCTCAAGTAGTTTTGGGATGCATATGAAGTTTTATTGCACTTGCTAACCTTCATCTCTAAACCCAGAGTTTTTGTATTTTTTAAAATCATGGATCTCACTAAAATATCAATATTCTATGACCTGCTCTCTTTGTATTTCTGTATACTCTTCCTGTATTTCACTCCTGGGTTCATCCTCAAAAGTGAATGCTGTCAGTGTTGCTGTTGCCTCCCCTCTGCAAATCATCCATTACACAAAGGCTCTACAAGAGAGAGAATTCGAGAAAAGAGATTTCCTCCCTGGAGGACCAGAATTTTATCCTCATCACAGAGCTTTTACTACTCTGTAATACACAGCAATCATCTAATATCTCTCTTCTTTACCCATAAAATGAAAGCATTAACATCCCCATCTGTCAAAGATTACATGTAAACATTCATCCCTCTCAGAGTGTCATGGAGATCCACATTCCCTTTTGTATAAGCACTGCTGCCTCTTCTTTCCTAACTCCTGATCCAGGGCAGCAGCCTTGAAGAACATTTCAAAAGATATTCACACTTCAGTGATTCATCCTCACATGACAGTAAATACATACGTGAGAATATACTTGCAGAGGGGTTTCCACAAGTCATCATGTACTCAGCATCTGAATAATATTTTAGAGCCATGAAAGGGAAGCTGATTTTAAAGAACCACAATAATTTCAAACTCAGGGGCTGTATCCCAGCAAACAGGTCACATGCCTGCAGTCCTATGCTGTTTTCCCCAGACATTTTGGAATGTCTCAGCTCAAAATCTTGCTTGGTGTGTTTTCCATGATGGTTGTCAGTGGTCTATTAATTCTAGCAGCTCCAGGGAAAATTCTGTGTCTTCCTGCAGCTACACAGCATGTGATTTGTTTTCATCTACATAATCCATCTGTCCCCCAATCTGAGAGCCCTAGGTGCCAGGGAGCATGGGCTCAGGGAGCTGCTCTGTAAGGCACAGACAATAACCTTGCATAATTTCTGGCTTTTTTTCTTAGCATCTGATTTAATTAATGTGATTCTGTGTATGAGTCATGTAATGGGTGTCTCTTTAATGTACATCTTCTCGGCCATGGCGCCTGTTTCTGAGACGCGATGGATATCAGTAAATGGAATTACAGGTGCTTGGTTCATCCCAGAATCTCATCTGAAGTAGTGTGATAATTCCTTGCTGTGGCCAGAAACCACATGAAGTGCCTCTTTGCCTCTGAACATGGGTGCCAATCCTCCAAGTTTCTCCATCCTGAGGACTTCAGCAACAGCTAAACAAGAGGCAACCATCAGCTCAGACAGGGAGACCTCCAAGGGAAACTGTCCTGCTTGTTGGGATGCTGTGGGGAGGGGTCCAAGCACACCAGCACTAACAGAGCCTTCCTGGATCCAGCCCTCTGTTACCTGTCACAGGAGCACTGGCAGCTTCCAGCAGATCTGCTCTGGTTCATAGGTCTGACTCTTCACTCAGATTTCCCCATCAGACCTCAAATACTGGAAAAAACTATCTTTGTGGTGTGGCCTTTTTAGTGTACACTTTGTCATATTTTTCTCCCAAATAATCTTGATTCACTTAAATGTACAAAGATCTGTGGTATCTGATCCAAATGGACTAGAGGACCTGACATGCCCCATCACCACCACAGCAACATATGGCTCTGGGTTAATTGTGGCAGGCATTTAATCAGATACCTACAGTGTATGTGTCCATGGATCTGTTTGCACAGTGGAAACTCTCCCCATGCTCCTCAGAGCCTGATGCTGCTGGATTTTTTTTTTAATCTAAACATTTTCTATTTTTGGGTGTTTACATTCATGTGGGAACAGCTATAGGGGCACATAAGGCTGAGGACTAGTAGCAAAACCTGGAAGTGTCCAGCATGTTGGATATTAGGAAAATATGCACAGAGTTGTCCAGCAAAATTATGCCTGTTGGACAATGTTAAGGCTTTCCCTGCTAATGTGTAACCCACAGGGGTACTCTGTAAAAAGCAATCCAGACAAAAAGAAAGAGGATGTGTTCACTTTTAAGTTGACTGAAACCATTTTTGCTTCCCTTTACAGTTTTTTTGCAGTTGCTGCTGCTTTAAAACTCTTTCTTTCAACAAGGACAAACCATGTTTCTTTCCCAAAAATTGTTTGTCTCCACCACAGTGTGTTTCCACCATACCTAGAATTTCACTCTCATGTTTTGAGAGGATGGGAAGGACCCCAAGGCCAAGCTCTGCAGCAAATTAAATACTAACATCTCGCCTCTTTTCTCCCAGACTTTCCTCAAGTGTGCACAATGCTCCCTCACTGAAAGAGTTTTGAAGTCTTTGCTCTGGAGACACTCTGGAATGGTTCTGGATGTCAAAATGACTGTTTTGTGTTGAAAATTTCATTGCAGCTCACTCTCCTGCCAGGGAAGGCATTGCTGGTTGGTTCCCAGGTTTGCATGTCACTGAGGTCTGTGCTAACCTTGTCTCTTCACTACTTCAGTACTGGAGGGAAATGGATGCAAGAGGAGACCAAAAGAACTAGCACAGGAGATAAATACCAGGCAATAATAGTTTGCAAGTGAAAAAGGCCTCTGAGGGATCACACCAAAATGGGAGTAGATCTGCATGAAGTAAGTAGCAAATAGGAAACACACCTTGCTATTAAGAATAATGAAAAGCAGGTGAAATTTCATCTGTGTGTATGGGTTCTTCTCCTGATGCCTATCTCTCCTGGGAAAAATCAGCCCTTGAAGACATGTACCCTGGAGAATCCCCAGCTCACAGTTTCCTAGCTACAACACCCAGCAAGGGATTTGGTTTGTAATCAAGCCTGTAGCTTGCAAGGCTTTATTATCCATAAATCTTTGAATTTTTCTTGGTGAGAGGAAAATGCATCTCAGGCCCCTCCAGAATCTCCCTCATGATGCTTCAGTCATGCACATGAAGTCACATGGGTCCATGTCCTGAGGAGGTCACTAGGACATCAAGATGTCAATCTGCTAATGGACTGATTATCTCATGTTCTCATGCTCATAAGCAACACAGCATCTTATGCACAGCAGCAGGGCCACCTCCCTTCCTCACTTCCCGTGTCCACCAGCTTGCAACACACCAGCATATCAGCTAACTGGGCTGATTTTGGGGTAATTGTTCTGTCTGGTTGGGGAGAGGGTGCACTCCTGACAGCAGGAGAATTTGAGGAGCAAAGAGCCAATTTTGTGGGTCACAAAATCACTGCAAGAGAGAAGACTGGCCTATTTCCAGAGGTGAAGAGGAAAAGTTATTTTGAAAGGACAGGCTGGAGTCAGAAGAAGTGTTTGCAGCTCAGTGTCCTCTTCAATGTATTGTGTAGGTTTAGGGTATATCTGCACAGCTCCATGACAGACGGTTCACATCACACATATGGGACTCTAATTCCAGACGCATCTCCAGAGTAAGCCAACAGGTTCCCTCCAAGGTGAAATGCACCCCAAGGGTTGGCTGGACTCATCCATTTCCCTTGGAAGACCTGCCCCTGGGCAGTATCACCTCGTGGTGGCAAACCTAGCAGAGCCCTGTAGCATGCATCAGGATCTTGTTTTCCCCTCGTGGAGGGCAGAACACCCCCAAGTCTCCCCTTCCCACTTCTCCCATGGTTCCAGGTCACAAGTCACCTCTGCTCTGCTCTAGCCTTTCCTTGGAGGAATGCCAAGGGAGTCCTGCAGGGCACAGCATTGGCAGGAGGAGATGAGTGGGACCTGGCTGCATCCCCTACCCATTCCCACTGCAGTACATTTCAGCACTAGAAGGGAAAGGAGTGGAACCCCCAGGCCCTGGGCAGGGAAGGGGATAGAAGAGAACACAGGACTGCTGTAGCAGTAGCTCTCAACTAATAATACTTCTGGGTTTAGACATTTTATATGCTTTGGATTGCGACATTTATCACAGTGTTGTTACAAACCCCATCACCAAGGCCAAAAGCATTGCAGCAGCTTGAGATCACTGTGTGTGTTACTCTTGCTTTTTTTCATTTTTAGGATGGTTGTGCTATTGTCTTTAGGTCAACCTGCCCAAATTCAAGTTTCACTGCTGCACCACATGCCTGCTGGACTTCAGCCAATGCCACAAGACATGACCAGTGCCTGTCTTTGTGCTTTGATTTTAGGAACTCTCTTTACCAGAGGGAAAACAGATGCTTTCCATCCAGACTAATCAGGGAAGAAGTTTCACCCAGGGGATGCATCTGTTTAAAGATAGTTTAAATGTAATCAAATTGGTCAAGTTTGAGGACCAGCAGAGCTCTGCCATGAGGGACAAAGCAAAGGGACTGAATAAAAATAATAAAATCTGTGCTCACACGAGATTCTGGGGACTGTGTTGTGCACTTTGCCATGAACTGAAATACCCGGAGGATAAAACAGCAGCTGAGATTAAAACAAAGCTGGCATCAGTCCAAGGTGCCAGTAAATCACGTGGGATTATTACTTCACTAGGGATTTTACTGGTGTGCAAAGAAAAGAAAGTAGAAACCGATTTCTGCTAAACGATGAAGTTAAGAGGAATCTCCAGCAAAACTAAGCCTTCATCCTGCAAAATCTCTACACAGTTCTTAACTGTGAAATTAACAATGTATGAAGCTCTAAATCCACTGTTTCCAAACAGGATTGGGGGCTGACAAGGGCTGCACCATTCCATAAGGGATTATTTTTCTCCATGAGGTTTGTAAAACGACATACAAAGGACAGGAAATAATCAAATGTGAATAGACTTCTTATCTACAAAATTTCCTTTTGTGTTTATACAGACGTTGAATGTGAACACAAAGGAGAGCGAGCATTTGGCCTGTTAGAGGAGAAAGGTGGAAGAGGCGAGGAGGAAGGAACACATGGTAAGAAAATAGGATATAAAAGAGAGCCTTAAAAACACAGTGGAGCAGAAGTGTCAGAACAGTCCTTAAAATAACCTGGCTGATGGGTGTGATGAATGATGCAGAACCAGTGCTTGCTGTAGTCAGGTGTCCAGGTGAAGCATCCTCCTCTAACCACATTCCCTGGGAGGCTTCAGTCTCGACCACTTGCCAGAAACCAGCCACAGCTTGTAGCTGGTACCATAAGACAACAGATGTTTAACAACATCCTCTGAGAAATAAATTTGTGCAAAACACTGGTAAACATGTACTGATACCCAACAGCATCAAAGCAGTGGGAAGACTGGGTTTTGTCATGGAGAACAGGACTGAAGAGCAATTAGAAGTGGAGAAGTACTGTCTCTCTCTGACAGGAGTCTGCTGGATGTCTGATGTACTGCCCTGTCTCATTTCCGAGGCTGGTACAGCTTTATTGACAATATATCTGAAGTAATTACTTTTAAAATGAAAACTAAACCATCTTCCCTTATATTCAAGGGAAACATTACATTTTAGATGTTATTTTGTAAATCAGTTGCTCTATATAGATTTTTGGTCACAGCTATGGTGGAATGTGCCTTGGGCTTTGCTTTGCTAAGAAGCATAGATTAATCCCCCGCCACTCTTTCTTCCAAGGCTCCAGCACAAATGGTTCAAAGGAAAGTATTAGTGCAGACTGCATTGAACTGTGCGTTTACTGAGCTTGCTGCAAGGCAGGCATATACAAAGTGGCTGCAAGTCAAGCATTGCTCGAGGAGGGGAATGAATATTCTGGGGTGAGAGTAATCTGGCCACAGCCTCTGGCCCAGATTTTTGCTGAATTCATCGCCTGACATCTTCTTAGAGCCTAAGAATTAGGAGCCCAAATATCTGAGTAGGATATGGGAAATGGATACTGTGAAAGCCTCCATCTGCGTCACTGCATTATCTCATTGTGACAGACACTTCAAGGTAATGCCACTGATATGAAATTCACACCAACTATTCCTATCTCAAGGTTTCATATCATCTCTTACGATGGTATCTGAGCCCTCTACACAGTCAATACTACTTGGAAACTCTAGTACATAGGTGTAGTTAGACCAGGGATTTTTCCTCTTCTTGTGGTATGAGGGCTTCAGTTTTTCAGCTTTTTTTTCTTCTCCTTTAAATCCTTCCCTGTTTGATGAGCTGGTTTTACTGTGTAGTTAAAAAAGCTTTTGAGGGTGGATGATCAGCAACTAGAATTCACAGTTTCTTTTAGAAATGTGACCAAGAAGGTAACTTTAGATGAAAATTATTAACAAAAAGAGTTGTAAAAGAGGACATAAGAGTCTCTCTTTCCTTATAGCTTCATGCTCCTATTGGAGTACATCTAACCAACACGATTCAGAATGAAATTCAAATCCTGCTTTTCCTGTCTTGGAGTCTCTGGAGCATACGAGTGTACTTGGTGCAGCCATGGTCCCTTTGTAAGCCAAACCCACGTATTCGTAATCCTATTCTTCTTTTATCACCGATGTAATGACATTTACTGGAAAGCACTGAGCTGGTTTCTTCTAAACCCCTGCAATTTAGCATGCAAGTCGGAAGATGGCAGCAGTAAAGCACGGTTAGGGCCTTTTTTGTCCACAGGCCTTTGTTCCAAACCATGTTCTTGTTCCAAAAAATGGCAGATTTTTTTAAAGGTGTAATTTTTAACAGTGCCATCAAGTATGACAGGCGTCCTTCCAATAGACGAGAATCCATGACTGCCTTTCATCCTGATGGAAACCAGCATCAGGAGCAGAATATACCTTATTATATGTAAGAGCTTTTAAAAAAATCGTGTTGTCCTAATATCATCAGAAAACTAGTGTTTCATCCTATCCATACCCCCCCATATTTCTGTAAAATTCATATACATATAATTATGCGATAGAGTGAACATTACTGAAATTCAAGGATCTTCCTTTTTTTAAATTAAAAAAAACCCTATTTGTATTGCAAGCATTTCTCCCATTTCTTTAAAGCTCAGGAAAAGCAGAAAGGGTCTGCAGTGGGAATATTCTCTAAGTCTTCGGCTGTGAGTCTGTCAGCTTCACCCACAGCTTAGCAGGGTGCCAGGTATCAAAGGATACAGTGATGCCAAGAGACAGTGTGTTTGATTGAGGCCGTTGTCACAGAAAGAAAAGCGAAGAAATGAGGCACTGTCAGTGAGTCTGTGTCCCCTTCTGCAATGATAACAACTTAATATGGTTACTAGACCGTATTCTCAAGGTTTACTCTCTGACATGACTGTCAATATGCTTGCTGAGCCTTGGCATGACAAGGCCTGCCCTTCTTCAAGTTCTGACCTAACCAGTTGCCTTCTCTTTGCTGTATCCTTGCAAATGTCATTGCATTTCACTCTCACTTCAGAGAGATTTGAAGCAATTCTATCTACTCATTTCTGTCACTTTAAGGGGATGGTTCTGGAAGCACTCCTGTGTGAAGCAAACCAGATGCTGGTTTTGACAGTGTGTGATACTGTCTGTGGTATAAAGCCAGTGCAATATGTCTGTAGATGACAGTGTTTTCCCATCAGCCATGTACCTCACACTCTTCACTTCAGTGAGGATGACTTCCCCTGGGACAACCTTCTGTAACTACTACTGAAGAACCAGGTGCCTTTTTCTAGGCAGAACTCCTCAAATGCTCTGGTTGTGCAGTGCGTCATTGCAGCGTGCCCTTCCCTAAGAAGGATGAATTCTGCACAATTTCTTCTCCCTGGGCTAAGCTATATGCTTTAGTCTGAGAGACAGGATTCACATGTCTTCAGTTAACAGGGTCAGGAGTCCGAGTCATTTCTGGTTTTCACTGGATATAAAATACATATGTAATCGCACAACATGCCAGTGTTGCCTTTATTTTGTAACATTGATACATTCGAACTATATTCATGGCGGTGACATGAAAACAGTTTGGTATGGTCACATAGTATTTTCTATAAGAAGTTATTTATCTTGTGCAGCACATTTATGCTGCTCAGCTGCTACCAGGGAGAGTTTCTTAACTTCCTCAATGAGCCTGAGCAGGCTGACATCAGTCAAAGATCAAATCCCATGTGATTAACTGTGCAATAACCACAGCTAATATGGTCTTACTCTGTATACCTCTAGTAATCCATGTAAGACCTAAGTAATCAAGTCAAAATAATAATTTGTGAGGGGTGTGTCAGTTGGTAGACAGGGAGAAGAATAGCTGTGATTCTTCTGCCTGTCCCAGTCTCAGGGCTCCTAATGATGAGAGTTGCATCTTCCCACAGCACACGCACGGGTGCTTCAGAGGGCAGCTACAAGTCCCTGCTGTGCACTTACTCCTCCTGGGTAACACAAACATGTAACCCGATCCATCACTGAATTACTCCAGAGTTCAGACAATAGGATTCAACTAATTTTACAAAGCTCTGCTTATTACTTGCTCTAATGAAGATGCAATGGATCCTGATGACATAAGATATAAAACTACCAATGGGGTTTGACTAATGTATTGGCCATGCAAGAGAAGAAAAAAAGGCTGTTCAAAAGCTGGTACCATCCTATGTCCTGAGAACCAACTGGATTTCCAACTGATTTTTACAGGTACCCTGACCAAGTATTTAAGAAAAAAATGGTTTGTAATGAAAAAGACAAGTTAGGTTAGAAATGTGGAGACTGTTTTTTACAGAGCTTATTTTACAAACCTAAGTGTTGTATTCTGTTACTATAAATTTTCATAGAACAATAAACATCCAAAGGTAATGAATGGACATATTCCCTTGGAGCTGGGGAGAATGGAGTTTATGAAAACTGAGTAGGCAATTTATGAAATCAGAGTAGACAGCACCACAAATACCATTCAGTCACACATCTTCCTTAGATACACTGGCTCTGCATATGCCTACAGGTAAGATTGAGTGATCTTGCCTGCTTTGCTGTATTTAAAAACAAGATTCAAATCACATTCTCTCAGTAGAGAGAGCTTCTATGTAAAGATTGTTGTCAGTAATAACAATTGAACTGATGCTTTTCTTGTATCTCTCAGTCAGTGGGGCTAGACAATAAAATAACCTGTCTCCCTTTTAATTTAATTTTGCAATGGGAGTCATTGGTACTACTTGGCAAAATCCCTGCACAGAAGGAATATATTTTTGGAAAAAATGAAATAAAATCCCTGCACACTGATGCTATCTTGATAGTGCCTAAAAATCCATCATTGTGCCAACTTTAATTTCCTGATCAAATCAGAATATGTGAACATTATCTATAAAAATATCTGTTAAAACTTTGATAGAAACATATTGAGTATTGCCTGGGAAAACCCTGAGCCACTCATGAGTCTAAGGAAATATATTAATCGACTTTTCCTATGTGTCTAGTCAGAAAGCAGTTTTCTTCACTACAGGTGGTTGTACTTCCACTGAGGTTCAAAATAGAAAATGTTTTGGCTACTTTGTCTGAGGTAGGGCAGATGTTCCCATATATCGAATGGATCCCAGTGCCCTCCAGAGACAGTACTTTATTCAGTACAAGCTGGGGCGTATTACAACAGCTTAAACCACTCTTATTTCTAATTGTCCCTGTGGAACAATCAGAAGTTCAAATTTGTGGACAAATTGGCTTCTCAATACATGCACTCTCAGCCTGTAAGGCCTTGATCCCTCCATCTCCCTGCATCTGCCAGTGCTGCACTTGAGCCAGCCTGTTCCCAGTCTGACTGTGGGGGACAGGATGCAATCAGGAGGCTGCTCTGTTGACATCCCCAATTCCTTCTGTCCCACAGAACATGTCACTGCCCATTCCAGAGGTGATGCTATGCATGGCACCTGCAAACCTCTGTGCAACTGTGGGTCCAGTGAGGTGAGGGCTGTCTTTGTGGGATCAGCTCTCAGCCACAAAAATGCTGAACTAGGAAAACCCTCAAATAACTGCTTAGGAAGTCTGGAAATAAAAGCTGAGCTTTTGGTATTCATTTCAGGTTGAGCTACTGACTCTGGAAAAGAAAGGAATTTGAGATCTGTGACAATTAGCAGACAATTATTGTAGACTGTCAGCAGTGTCCCTGTCTCTCTACTCCTGCACAATTTGAGAAAAAGGTCTTTCATACTGAGAGATACTGTTGCAGAAATGTTATTTATTGGCATTGCACACGTGAGAAGAACTTCACCACCCACAGTTAAAGCTGGAGAGCAGTCGATGACATACAGTCAAGGCCTTAAGAAAGCTCCTGTGGCAGGCACTTGATTACAGAGCACAGTGCAGTGATTACAAACCAAGGTACTCCCAGATCAAAAACCTTAGCTGGTACATTTTAAGCTCTATGAATAATTTAAAATATTCTTCTGAGCCAATTTCTACATTCAGTATTTGGAAATAAACCAAATTTCCCCACATATGGCTAGAGCTTCAAAGTGATAATAATTTGCACATGTAATCCTTACCTAGTTGCTCAGTAGGACATTAGCCACATGCTTACATTAATGGTTAGGCTTCTTCATAACACAGGGGAGAATACTGTAATTGGTGGCAATGCAGACCCCACTTGCAAGGCCTGGAATATTGCATTTTCCACATTTGCCTCAATTCATTAGTTGGAGCTATGAAAATAGGATGTGACATCCACCTGGGTTTGTGTGTGCAAAACAGCAGCTGTGTGAGACGTGATAGGCAATAATTGGCTGCCTGCAGAGCAAGAAAACACCCACATAAATGACGTCTCTCTCTTCTAAAACATTAGGCAAGGAAGCCTTTCAGCAAGGGGCCGGCAGCCTCTCAGGAAACAACTGTCAAATCTGCTTACATCATTGTGTCTCATTAAACTGGGAAATGCAACGCTTCTAATCATTAGTTCAGACAGCACATCATCCCACCATCCATCAGGAAAGTTTTATTGTAATGGATTATTTGTGTCAGTGTTCACCATGGCAGAGTTCTTAGAGACTCCTGTAATGCAACCATTTTTCCTTTTACAGGAAGCAAATGAACTATTTCAAACTAGGAATTCTTAGGAAGAAAATAGAAAACAACACAAAAAGCATCATTACATTGCCAAAAGAATTCACAATGGACCCACACCTTCAACACTGTCGTCTCTTCAAACCACTCTGTCACAACAAGGGTATGGAAGAGTCAAAGAAAAGAAGCAGAAGAGATCAAAGGAATGGCACCTCTATTAGGAATGAATACACCATCCACGTGTCTTCAAAGCAGAAGTGAAACAGCTTTGGGGTGGGGGTGGTCTACAAAGTCTGAGTGACAATAAGAAATTAAGCAGGGAGTGTTATTCACCATTCCACATAATTCAGAAATCATACCTATAAAATGAACTTGTTTTGTTCAACACTGTTCAATTCCCAGCAGTCAAAAGGATGCACTTTCCACAGAGTACACAGCCAAACAGTGGAACTCATGCTACAGAGTACTTTGGATGCTGAATGATGAGTTCTCTCCATGAGTCTGTAGCAGATAAAAACTTTGACAGCTGAAATAGCTGTTACTTCAACTTCTTGACGAAGAGCTTCTCTGGGCTGCTGAGACGTGGGAGGTGCAATGTGTGTCCTATTCTTACACTCTTCCTTAAACACTGACTTCTATGAGCTAGTTGAATCTTTAATGAGAGCCAATAGACTTACTAGCATGTTTCAATGGTGTAAATAAATTTTTACTGTTGCTATCCTTATTGTAATGGAAATGACAAAACAACACCTTACATCATTAGAATTATTTATTTTTAAAAACATGCTGCTTTCACTAATATAAAAAAAACCTCAAAGGCCTCTTTGCCTGGAACTGAAAAATAATATGGAGCCAGGAACAACTGGTATTACAGCCAAGACCTTGAATCAGTAGTACAGTTATTTTTCTCCATCTTTTCAGATTATTCCTTAATTATTTTTTTTTATTTTAAATTTGTAAGCTGCAATGTTTTCCTTTTTTTGACCTGTAGCCCCCACCTGATACCAATTTTCCTATTAAAAAGGAAAATCAACACAGATTCTAGGAGCATCTAAAATATGTAGTTAAGAAAACATCTCATCATATTTCCAACACCTTTCAGCTGTGATGCCAGGACAAGGCATGACAATGGCTGTGCCTCCTTCAGCTGTCATCCAGAGCCTTCAACCACTGGATCTCATTATGTGCATGTTTTAGGGCAGGGACCTTATACAGCCTACAAGCAATACCGTGGTGTAGTCCCAAGAAAAATAACAGCTGAAAGTTATCTTGAGCTCTCAAAAGCTCTGCTCCTTCTCAGCCACATGTGGTAAATCATAAAATGGAAAATAGAAGCAACATAGTCAGCAGTGTGACCTTTACAGCTGCAAACCCATTGGAAGTCAGAAGAAATTGTCTCTTGATACAGGAAATACTGAGCAGACAGAGATCACAGCAGCAGCTGGCTCGCTGGCCAAATCCAGGTTCTGGCACCTGAATGCCACACATGCCTGCTAGGTAACTGATAAGCAGAAGCATTAATTTGCCCTCTGTTTTGGCACTCTTCAAGTTTACAAGAGCAAACCACTGGCTTTTGACAATAGCCAAAATCAGGGGCTTTTTAAAGTCTCAGTATTAAGAAAGGTGGGTGCTTTCCTATTGTTGTGTCCCCACTACTTATTTGCATCAACTAGCATGAAACCTTGTAGTTTAAGCAATCAGCAGTGGTGCGATAATACAGTTAGTGAAAAACAGAAAAACACGCTCGTGAAGGATAGAGAATGAGTATAAATGGGATGAGATTTTTATTTTTCTTCATGAATTTGATTCAAGAGCTTTGAGTTAGCTAAGAGTGTGGGTTCTACAAATAGTGTCTACTTGATATGTCTGGTCTATTACTAATAACCAACACAAAAAGGAAGGTAAGGCTAGAGAACAATTCAAGGAATGAAGGTTCCAGTATTTGTCCCAGTAGAGGCCAGCCATAACATTGGCTGCTGCCTGGGCTGTCCAGTGGTTGGCACCAGCCAGCATCCCACTGCCTGCACTGGAAAAGGTCAGAATGAGCTGCCTGGGACTGTGAGGTGGCTGAGGAACTGAGTCAGGCATCCACATCCCTCTTCATATTGTGTGGCTGTCTTCCCTGGAGGAGAAGAAGGAGGTATGAAAGGAGGATATCATGATGGTTAGGAGCAACCTGCACAATGACTGTGTCTTGAGCATCCCCCAAGACAACAGGAGGAGCAGACGCCATCCCTCCACTGCCAACTCTGTTCTGGCTTCCCATTCTCTGATGGGATAACATGGGATAACATCAGAAACAAGAATAAGATCTGGCCTGAACATGGGTTTCTTCCTTTGCTCCTCTTCACTCATGTGACAGCA
This sequence comes from Corvus brachyrhynchos, assembly GCF_000691975.1. NCBI lineage: Eukaryota > Metazoa > Chordata > Aves > Passeriformes > Corvidae > Corvus > Corvus brachyrhynchos. The sequence goes on from NW_008237404.1 coordinate 139,384, forward strand.
GTGCTGGAAGTAGGGACCACTTACCAGTGAGGGAAGGGGTGAAGCTTCTAACAGGAACTGGTGTGAGATGGCATGGGGCTGGGATGCCTGGGAGTGATAGGTGATTCTGTCTCAGGAAGTGAGAAGCATTAGGATTTTGTACTTTTGGAAAATGGAGAAATACAAGAAGAGAAAGGAAATATCAGGGAGTTCTTCTGCTCTAGAACTTTGCGGAGAAAAAAGTCACTTTTTGTGGCGGCCAGTAATCCTACAGAACAAGGGAGAAAGAGAGTCCACTGGTGGGAGTCCCTAGTATTAGAGATCCTCCCCAGGTTAGGGTGACCAGAAAAGCTTCTCCCAGGATGCTCTGTTCTGTTCTGTTAACCCCAGTTCTGCTTCCCTGGTTGGCCCATCGGCCTCTCTGCCCCACTGTTACCTTATACATCCCTGCCCTAGAAAGTTCTCCATTTCAGGTTCAACCCCCGCCCTTGCCCCATCACCACACCCCCAGAGCTTCCCCACTGGTTCCCATACCCTAGTCCCACCTTTTTACCACCCCCATGCCCTCAGATCATTGGTCTCTGATGCTCCCTCCACTCCCCTATATAACCCTGGCCCCTCCATTATTCTCTGTCCCTGGAACACTTCATGCTTGTGGCTGCAATACACCACTCCCATGGAACTTTATATGGAGACCCTTCCTGCCTCTTTGCCATCGACCCATTCGAAGGAGCTATCGATGTGTGTGTGCATGTGTGAGTGTGTGGTGGTCCTGCTGAGCGGCTTCACTTTGAAGACGCTTTTAGGAAGGCGTGGCACCTCACGCTCCGGCACCACAAAGCCGCAGTAGAGATCGCAACAACTTTTGGCTGTGCAGCTAAGGAACCCTGGACTAACTCTTCGCTCTGCAGGAAATACAGGGAGAGCCTTTCAAACTCTTTATACAGTAACCCAAACAGCAAACATGGACCAAACTCTGAATCTGAAACAAATGGTTTAATTCTGTATGATATTGAATGTCAAACTTTGGTCAGAGGTCATTGGCAGTTGTTGAAGGAAATACATAGGCAGTCACAAAAGCTGCCCTATTCCTTCAGCTCTGCCAGGTTAGCGGCAGGCTGGTGATGCTGCTACCTGGGAATACTTGCATTAAATATGCCTGCTCTACTCACATTTGGCAAACACATTTTTCCACTCCTTTTTTCCCAGCACAAAGTTCATTTGGAAAGCAACAGAAAATAGTTAAAAGGAAATCCCACCTCTGGAAGTGAATGCCCTTGCTACTTGTACTTCCAACATACAGGTCAGGGGCCTGCCTTAGTTTTCAGAAGCAGTGTAGGTCAGTATAATGTAGGGATCATGGCAAACATCCCTTACCTGTCCTCTCAGATAGGCATGTTATTTTTTCCCAGATGAAAATGCTAGACTAAAATTTGGCAAGAAGACAAAACAACCATACACAGGCTGGTAATGATGATATCATCGGGTGTCGTGTAGCTTTGAGTTATTAACAGCACAGCAAAATTCATTAGCATGTCAAAGCACCACAGCCCAGAATGCACACAGGCCAGCATAAAGAATTACAGCATGAAAGACAGCTTATGTGGAGAGTCACTGACAATGAAAAAAAGAGAATATTGTGCTTGGGGCAATTCTCATTCATCAGAGTCTTGTCAGTGTGGTTAGAGACTACAGAATAAATGTGTCTAACCACATTTTGTTTGGCCACACTAGAAAGCAAAGGTTATGAGGGTATCCTCCAGTTTTTTTCTATTCAGCAGATGCAGATGTATATAGAACCCGTTTCTCTTCCTCATCAGCAATTTCCTTTCTACTGTATAGTACATGATGCTATACCATAAAATAGAATGTATAGCAATCAGTCTGTTTTCTGTTTCTCTAGATTGATTTATTTATACTCTCAGGCAATGTAAATCACTGCAGGCTCCCTGAAGTCATCAGGGTAGTGTTGATTTAGAGTGTTAGGTCTCCAGACCAAAGCCACATGTGGTCATGCTGCAATCTGCCAAGGTATTGCAAGCTGATACAATGTGCAGGTGATTTTGATAATACTCTTATCTTGTAGATACTGGTGGTGATAATTAACTGGACAACAGTCCCTCTGAGTTACTGATCTATCAAGGGTCATTTCAGTGCTGAGGTGTGCTTGGTGCTGTATGTTTCCCAGGCAAGACACAAAACTGATTTTGCATTTATTGTAAATGTTCCATGAGGAAGTGTAATGCTAATGAAATCTGGTGTTCTACTTCTGGAATCTGGAAAATTGCCACTCTGCCTACTTGAAGGTTTGTTTGTTTCCTTCCAGTGCACTGTTCTCCCATCGGGGGTTGAGAATAGGGTATATCCTTCTTCAAAACTTGGTAAGTACCTCTAAATTCAGGTTGCATGACTTTGGCAGCACTACCATTTTTATTGGTGCAGGGTAACATGAAGTGAGAGATTGTTTTACTGACATTAATGTTCAGTAGAACTGGAGCAGCCCAGTATGAAAAATGGATATTAGTTAACTAGTAGGTGTTAGGTATGAGTAATGAAAGAAATGTGGGAGGCAAACTTTGCCCACTCACTTTGTGTAGTACTTGTATCTCTGCAAAGAATGGCCTCTTTGTGCAGGCATAAGCCTTGCATTCATTTCCGGCTCTGATCTTATCTAGAGAATTTCAGTGACCCTGATATGCCATTAAATTTGGGTACCTATACACTGAATTACTCCTTCCATTTCTATTCATGTCTTGGCATTACTGGTCATCCCATTTTTCTCCTCCACAGACAGATCAACACCCTGTAATATCCTTGGGCTGCTTTTGTGTGTGAGTCATAACACAAAGCAAATGTGATCTGGTAATAGCAGTCAGAGCTTTTGAAATGGAGCACACCGTAATGCGATCACACGTGTAGCCAGACATATACACTGCTCTCAGCCTGCAGCAGCCTCAGAGGTTTGCTATTTTAAAGATACAAAAACTGTCTGTCTATGGCCTACCTACAGCCTAAATATCATGTATCTATAGTCCACCATACAATGCTTCTAATTTACTTCTGCAGTAGGGATTTTCCCACAAAGCAGGGCCACGGTTCTCAACTATTTGGGTAGATATGCCAAAAAAAAGCCAGTCCAGACCTTTTCAGTACCAGTGTATGCTGTTAGATACACCATTATCTGGGGTTTTGAGTGTCTCCAAGAATGGGGACTTCTCTGGGCATCCAATTTCAGTGTTTAGCTACTCTACACTGAAAAAAAAGGGCTTTGCACATTTAAATGAAGTTTCCTGTATTCTCAATTTCTCATCTCTTACATGAACTATTTTTTCATATAAAAATATCTTTCCCTTTGACTTAGCTAACATGAATTTCAATAATCTTCTAAATATCCCTAGAAGCCAAGATAAATATCTGTTTTCCTGTCCTCAAGAAATGCACGGTAAATTTGAATACATGGGAGTCATCTGATGGACTGCAGTTAAGTAAATTTCTGCCATGATACCATAGGGTTCGCCATAGATATGACTCTCTGCCTTCTCTAATTTAGATCAATGCACTCATGCAACACCATTCTCTCAATTACCATAACATGTTATGTTTAAAAACACATGGTAAGATGTTCTATATCTTTATAATTTCAATATTAGTTCATGTTTCTTTTATTCCCTTGCTAAGTATTGTAGATGTTACTATTCATTTCTTTGTTAGACTCCTCCATAGATTTAACAGGGTGTTTGCATTCCAATGGGTAAAACTCAAAATTACTTTTCAGGCATCTGTCTTTCAGACCATGTTTTTAATGGGCCATTACTCTGAAAAACAGAAATAAAATTAAAACCCGAACTGAATATTCTCATAGAGAATCATGGGAATTTTTTTTTTAAAAAAAAGGTGTGTTTTATAATATGTAGATTTAAAGCACTGCTAAAAATGTCAGAAGAAAACTTCAAAGTATCTCGTGGTTTTCACTGACAGAAATGGAAAACTGCTGGCTTCATTGACAGAAAAGACAAACTTCAAAGTGGATAGTCATCTTCAAAAGCCAGATGCTCCCAATGTACTTGGTCCGCAAATGAAGAGAATAGATATCTTTCCTTGGTTGTCAACCTCTCTCTTTTATAAGCACTAAATTCTCTTAGAAGCAAAAGTAATAAAAGAAAAAGCACCACACATGCCAAAATACCATAAATGTAATTTTTTATTCAATCACTTCCAAAAAAATTTTATCAATATTTGAAACAATATTTTTTACCTGTTAAGTAAAAAATATCAACCTGCTCACATGAGCTGTAGCAGCATCCACTGTTAATTAAAATAATTAATGTACCCATCAATACTCCTGCTCACGGGCTCATGTTTTTCAAGCCAAAGAGCAGGGAGTCAGATGTTGCTAGCTTTCTCTTAGGAGTCTTTGATGCTTCTATGTAGATGGTGCCTGACACACCCTGCAGCAGTCCCACACATCCATCCATCGCTCTGATCTGCAGCAGAGCCTTCTCTCTCTTGTTCAAAGAGATCTTTGTCTATGATCAGCAGTAAGCAGTGAATGCCTCCATTGCTCTGGAAAGGTAGTGAGAGATGGAGTAGCTATGATGCAGGAAATGTGCCCTTTGAAATTCTTATAAAAAACACATTTCTATTCATAAAGAACAACATCCCAAGAAAGGCGATTAGTTTTAAGCATGGGTTTCCACTCAATCCCAGGAGCTATCTGGATTAGCAAATTCAACAGCCTGGAAACTGGCTTGAGCTCTGTGACTTTCCATACCATTTAGTTATCAGTTGTTGGCCCTTTTTCCATATCTTGCTAACAAACATCTGCTCAGTGTGGTGATATTCAGCTGACCCTAGCATGGCTGTCATTCCCTCAGGGAAGGTGATAGTTCCATGTGTAGAGTAAGCTTCTGTCTACTGTATGTGCCAACTGTTTGTGATAAATCTATGAGAGGAAAGAAGATGGGATGATTGATGTGGCCTTGACTTTTTTTGTCTCTAATCTGCATTCACTGCTGGAGGAGGAGCAGGAGAAGGTGGAGGGCAGAGAAGCAGCTTCCTCTTGAATTGCAGCAAGATATAATTGGTTTCTATAAAACTGACAGGAGAGGGGAGAGCTATTTGACCTGAGGGATAATGTTGGCAAAAAACCATGAGAGTATTAACTGCAGGAAATTATAAGATGATTTTTATCTGCCAGAGCAGTCTGACTCTAGAGGAGCCTTCTTCTAGAAGTCATGAGGACAAAAACCCAAACAAGTTCTAAGACTAAACTTCATGAAAAAGTCTCACAGCGTCATGGTTTCCTGTGACAATTGAGAACTGGACATGGTGTCTCAGCCATTCCCCTTTAAGCCTGTGTTCTGCAAATGCAGAATGAGTCTATATAGTCATTGCATGATCCCTGTGAGTTTCTTAATCTGAACAACTGGTGCCCATGACCTTCACCTTTGTCTTCTCACAAGGCTGCAGTCAGAAGTTGCTGCGTGCTGTTCTCTTCAGGAACATCTTGCAGAGACACACTGTGCTTTCTTTCAGGGAAAGTTTATAGATACTCTTTCTTTTTACTTGTTAAGATCACAGTGAGCAATGTTATAAATAGCTTAAACTTGTGAAATTTATTCAGAGAGCTTTGATAGTAACTTCTTTTTGGAACAAGGCTACCAGATGAAAGCTCCCAGATCATGCTTGTTTGCTGAGGTGGTAAAGTGAGGAGATTTCATGGGAAATGTAAGACCACTTTAGAAAGTGTCAGCTTTAACACAACATAGGTCCAGGGAGTTGTAAATTCCAGCCCCATCTTTTAAGAACTGATGTTTCTCTCCCAGAGAGAATAAAAGGGTCTCTGGTGCATAGAGGCAGGTTTGGAAATGGCAGACAGTAACTCAATACTGAGTTAGTGCCTGTCACAGTGACCTATGCTCCTGGCTTTGTGTAGGTGGTAGAAATGCCAGTGGGAGGATAGCAAAGGCTTTTGTGCCCCCCTCAAGAATCAAATAAAAATCTTCCACTTTTGATGCTCTAAAGATGCTTGTCTTGCCCTATGACATTGAGTGCATTGCATGAAAAGGTTTTCCTTCAGGAACACAGACACACCCCACCCACAAATTTTTTCACAGTTCAAAAGCTACCATGCAGATAGATTTATGTATATAGTGCTCAATGCTCTGTTAGCATTGTATGATAGAGAAGCAGCATGGGAACACTTTTGGAAACTGCAGCTCTTCAACACTGCTTTAGCATGGGTCCTTTCCAAAGGGCACAGTCCTTCAGGAATGGGCTGCTCCACCATGGGGGCCCCCTGTGGAGACACAGGTCCTGCCAGGAGCCTGTTGCAGCGTGGGCTCTCTGTGGACTGCGGTGTATCTTCACCACCATGGTCCTCCATGGGCTGTGGGGGTACAGCCTGTTTCACCATGGTCTTCTCCGCAGCCTGCAGGGAAATCTGCTTTGGCACCTGAAGCATCTCCTCCTTCTTCACTGATCTAAGTGTCTACAGGCTTGTTTCTCTCACATTTTTCTCACACCTCTCTCACACAGCTCCTACGCAGCATTTTTTACTTTTTCTTAAATATATTGCCAAAGTGTTCCTGATGGGCTCAGCTTTTGCCAGCAGTGGGTCCTTCCTGGGGCCTGATGCAACTGGCTCTGTCCATCATGGGGACAGCTTTTGGTGTCTTATCACAGAAGTCATCCCTGCAGCTTTCCTGCTGCTAAAACCTTGCCGCTTACACCCAAAAAAAACTGCCTAGGGATGGATTTCAAATGTACAAAATCTGAACATATAAAGGTTGTTCTCAAGAAAATGTGACTTTTTACATTGCTTACAGGAGGATTCTGGACACTAAAACTGTCTAGGCCTGCCAAGATGGGAAGGATCTGCTGGCCCTCTGAGTGTGGCAGGGAGGCAGTGCCATATGAAAGAGTGACTCCCCAGCCTGAACAGTGTTTTCAAGGCACTGTTTGCCTTCCTACACCCTGGGATCTCAGCACCCTGATAGAATCACAAAATATCCTGAGTTGGAAGGGACCCACAAGGATCAATGAAGTCCAGCTCCTGACCAGCACCATCCTCAAAAGTTACATCATGTGCCTGAGAGCATTGTCCAAACACTTGAATTCTGGCAGACTTGGTGCTGTGCCCTCTTCCCTGGGGAGCCTGTTCCAGTGCCTGACCACCCTCTGGGTGAAGAAGCTTTTCCTGATATCCAGCCTAAACCTCCCTGACTCATCTTCATACCATTTCCTTGGGTCCTGTCACTGGTAACCAGAGATCGGTGCCTGTCCCTCCTGTTTCCCTCATGAGGAAGTTGCAGACTGTGATGAGGTCTCCCCTCAGTCTCATCTTCTCCAGGCAGAACAAGCCAAATGACCTCAGCTTCTCCTTGTATGGCTTCCCCTCCAGACCCTTCACTATCCTTGTGGCCATGCTTTGGATACTCTCTAATAGATTTTTATCTTTTTATACTGTGGCACCCAAAACTGCCCCCAGCACTCAAGGTGAGGCTGCCCCAGTGCAGAGCAGAGCGGGACAATCCCCTCCCTTGCCCAGCTGGCGATGCTGTGCCTGATGCCCCCCAGGACATGCTTGGCCCTCCTGGCTGCCAGGGCACTGCTGACTCATGTTCAGGTTGCCATAGACCAGGACCCTAGTCTCCTCTCCACAGCTCTGATACAGAGTTGTGCTGTGCACCTCTAGCATGCTGGACTCTGTTCTTCCTGAGCAGTAGCAGCACCTGTGTGCCTAAGACCAAGCTTCCTAAAGACAGTCTTTCAGAGCTTTTTGTTTTGTTTGTGGAAGATACTTCAGTTGTCTGTGGCTCAATTTCCTTGTCTATGTATTTGTGAATGCAAGAGGAAACTTGGGAATGCTTAAACGAGTGAGTTCCCAGAATGAAAGGTGCTACACAGACAAAGGCTTAAGTTTAAATTCCCCAGGGCAGGTATTACTGCTTATTTGTAAAATGGCACTCAGTGTGAGCACTCTTCAGTAATAATAGCATTGACAATGAAAAATATACTTTAAAGTCTGTCAATCTTATCATTCGGTTCACCTTGTGTCAGCACATTTCCAGTTTGAGCTGTGAACCTGCAAGCTGCTTTGCACAGATCTCTGTATGCACAAAGAGTAGTTTGCAAGTCTGGGGCTACATATGTTTAGAAATGAAGGAATGGGTTTTGACAAAATTTGGAATAAATTTGTTAATTTTCATGGGTCTCAGCATGACTTAAATAGTAGGTGGCATTGAAAGAGTACTGCTTAGCTGGAGAAATTGCATGGAGCAAGTTCTTCTCCTGTATGAAAGGGAAACGTACAAAACAAATGTGACTTCTTTTGCCGTATAAATCTTTTGAAACAATGTATTCCAATGAAAATTAATTTTGTAAATGAAGCACAGCTAGAATGAAACCTTGTTGAACCTAGGCCCTTGGCAGGACAAAAAATTTTTCCCTTTCTGTGTGTTTGCTCAGCATAGATTTACTCCCAAAAGACTGGCAGCACGATTTCCAATTCAAAAGTAATCTCTGATTTCCCATCCCTAAGGGATTAATAGGGATGAAGCTTGGCTCCACATTTTCAGTGCATTGTGTATCAGCCCTGCAAACAAGGAGAGGGTGAAAGATCAGGCTTTTAACCTGCCTCTGAGTAGTTCTTGGTGAGTCCCCTTGACTACAGGCATGTGGCAGCTGCCCATTGTGGAACACCCTTCCAGTGTGTCCACTTCAAGCAAAGGCTGGCAGGTGGAGTCAGGGGATGCTGGAGCTCAGAGGGGCACAGCTGTGGGGACAGTGCCCACTGCATCCATCCTCTCACCATACTGGCAAGGGCTGGGGTTCCACCTGTCCACAGGGAAAAGTCCACAGAACTCCAAAGAGTTTGCTTCAGCCACAAGACAGTGTCTTTTGTTATTTGGTTTGTTTTCTTGCTTGGGGGAGTATTTTTTTAGAACTTTGTGGGATGGCTTAGCTGCTCCAGGAACCAGCCTTGCAGCCTCATCTGAAAGTCCTGGGAAAGATACGATCTTAGTTTCTTTTCTTAAGCTGAATTTTTAAGAACCTGTGGAAAGAAAAAAAACAAAACAAGAAGAAGGGGGAGAAATAGGTACCTGTGCACATGCAGGGGCAGAGGTTATGGGGCACAGGTGGGGAGGGAGCCCATCGCAAGGTGGTGGGTGGCAGGTGCACAGGGAGAGGCTGCCCCTGCGCCTCCTGCTGGGCTGCAGCACAAAGGCTCTGCCAGGAGCCCGGCCCTGGAGCAGGTGGCCATGGAAACCCTTCAGCAGGGCTGCCAGCCAGAAAGCCAGAAACCCTACCCCGTCACTGGGGCCCACCAGCGAGTTGCTGGGGTTACTGGGGTGCAGCAGTGGGAGGGAGACCCCCAGGCCTGCTAGGAGCGCCAGGCTGCCCTCTTGATGCATGGCTTGATCTGCCTGAGGAAATGCCCCACAGCAGCTGAGTGATTTTCTGAGTTAACAGAGTTTCCTTTGACCCTGGGTTTAAAATGGCCGACTCCTTTCCAGGGTGCTAATGAGGAAACACTAAAGGCCTCCACGAGGGAGGAGGGGAAAGACTTCTCTTGGCCGGTGTTACTCTGGCACAGACTGGATGCCCTGCAGTAGATATTAGTAGTTAACAGGCAGGTCCCTAAGTGCCAAAAGACTCAGGGAAAAGCTGCCATGCTTCTCCATGGAACTGGGATATTTCTTCTCCTTGAAGAGCCTTGTTAAACTGCCTTAGAATAACTCAAGCTTGACAAAGTGGAACTAATTGGCCCTCATTTTCCCAACCTTAAAAAACAACTTTGAAATCAGAAGAATTTTTGAGGCAATGATATTCAGTAGAAAGAGTAAAGCATAAACCCATATTTTAAGGAATTCAGTGTAATATAAAAAGTTGTAACTCTGCAGTCAGTGAGATGTCAAAACACCTGCTAGAAAAACAAAGGCTGCAGGCCACCTCTCTGTCAAGGGTGGAGGTCACCCATCTTCTCAAATGAGCGGCAGAACACTTAAAATTAGAGACTGTCTTGTGTATACACACACTCTTCCAAACTCCTCAGCAAGTCCCATCTTGCTTTGATTTTGAATGACATATTAAGGACTGTATATAAACCCAGATCTCTCCCTCTTCAAACACCACTATTAATATCAGTTCTGATCTCTTTCTTCCAGTCTTTTAATCTGTTTTTGTTTTGTTTTGTTTTGTTTTTTTGTTTTTTTCCTTTGAGAACAAAAACTTCAGAAGATAATTCTTTTTATTTCCTTGGTTGATGTTATTCTGTTTTAGCCCTTTTTTTTCACAAATAGAGCTGATTTAGTAGTTTCACTCTGCACAATTAGTGTGAGTTTCAGTGATAAAAAATTAATCTTATCATCATTATTTATTCCTACTCCAGGAAAGGATATGTCAAACCTAGAGAATCAGTTCAGCATTTGACCATTTAACCAAGACCAGATCCCAACCAAATCAACCTTTTCCCACTACTGAAAACAGGATTATTAACCTTATTTTAATATAATTAGAGGTATCCACCTATTTTTAAACAGTTAAATAAAATAAACTGATATTCTACATTCCTGTTACAAACTGTGTCATTATTACATACTTATGTTGTGGCTTTTAAAGACCTCAGAAAAAATTGAACTCTGTTAGTGTCTTCTTGTGCTCAAAGGCGCTGCGTGGGAGACAGTTTATCTCTGGTCCCTGTTCCGAAGACCTACAGATCTTTGCAGGTAAAGTGCAGAAGATAAAACAGATACAGAGAATTGAAATGAGATGACCCAGCTACAGATGATCCAGCAGATAAGTAATGAAATTCAAGTTTCATTATGTACAGGTCTGTACATTCTTAGTGCATTGTACCTATTCCAATTCCTTAATAATAGTGTGGCTTCAGTTAAAATCTTTCACTTCAGCAGACTTTGTGTCTGAAGTTACTTGAAAAATAGCTGATTGACGTTCTAAGATGGAAACATCACATTTAAGCACTGTCTGGACTGATTTTAACCTTTTCATGCAGGATCACAGTGTCACAGCTGCATATACTATTATGTGACGACTGTTTTTCCCTGGAGAAATTACATACTGTGTCTTCTTTTTATGTTTCCTGTAAAGTGACCTATAGGTCCTAATTCTACTGCTACAGAAATTAGCAAGCCCCACTGATTTCAAAATATTTAAAATTACCGAACTAAAGCCAAATCATGGAAGAGTTAGTGTGCCCTCAGCATGCACTTGGCAGAAAGGAAAGACGTCACGGGGCACATCATTAGATCCAGTTGTCTGCACTAAATTAGAGGATTTACCTTGGCTTCTGCCACCCACCCAATGTAGTGCTGGCCCTTAGGAATTCAGCATTAGTGCAGGGGGGTCACTGTAACCTCTCCTCATGGTGCAAAGGAAGGGACAGAAATTTGTTCAACACTGACTGAAAAGGATTACTGAGTTCAGGTGAATTTCCATTATCACCATAAATGATTAAAGAAGGATCTTCACAGTTAGATCTCAGGGGTACAAAGCACTCAGGTGTGTGGACTGGGGTTAAAGTAATTCAAGGAGGAAGTCAGGTTGGGGTGGGGTTTTTTGCAATGTCTTAAGCCATTAGCACAATCTGTGACCAGAAAAAGACTTTCTAATCTGTCACTGTCTGGAGAGAGCCTCTGGCTTTTGGAATGATGAGGCCCTCCTTCCACTTACCTGTTTAACTTAAGCTTTTTCAAGTTTCTTAGGTGACTTTGACAGAAGTATCTATTCCATGCTTGCACTTTATACCAAGGTTTTGAATAAAGGATTAATGAACAATTACTGTTTTTTAAACATAAGAGTAATGCAGATATTAATAAACCAAAGAGTAGAAGCTTTTGCAGATCGCTGCAAGAAACATGGTGATCTATTGGAATTTACAATATTTGTCAGGCACACAATAAAACAATAAAACAACTCCTTATTGTTTATTAATTCTTGGGAAAAAGAACTGTACTGTCAATGCTCAGTATGTTGTTTTCCAGAATAAGACCAGAAGTATCTTTTTTGGCTGATTAATACGGCTTTCTGAGGAGGAATTAAATCTGCAAGGAGGTTTGGAAGTGAAAGTTTCCCTGTCAATTAAAGCGTGATAGCTTTCAGGAGTAACAAATACTTAATTAATATGGGAGGGATGCCAGAAGCAGTTATTTCAAATATAAACTTGAAAGCAAGCACAGGAATTCCCTGAAACAAAGCTTTTCTGTTGCCGTTTTCTGAGAACATGTTGTCTTATTGGCCTGTTTGGTAGGCTGGCATCACAGAGGCATCATTCTAATTGTCATTTAATAGAAGCTTTATTTTATTTCATTCTAAATCACTTCCATGAATATCTCATCACCTAACCCTGGCATTAAAGAGAATTCAAAATCAAACAAGTTACTCAAGAAAAAATTGTCTTTTGACAGAACTGGGGCTTCCAGTGCATTTTAATTTTTCTGCAGACTGCATGAGGTGGAGAGAGGGGCTTCTGTGTATTGACAGCTGATTTCTTATTAAAGAATTTGCACAACAGTTGATATAAAGGTTCAGGGTGAATCTGCATATTTAGTATAGGTAGCGATAAATGAATTTACATTTGCGAATACTGCAGAAGACAGAGGAATAATAACAGAATAATGGCTTTGTAAAAATCAGATTTTATCATGTAATTGTTGCAAGTACAAGCAGACAGAAAAACAGTTCTGGCTCTTCATAGTAGTCATGCTACAGCAGTACACAGAAATTGCCAATAGTTGCATTTACCTTTTACTCATAAAGAGCTCATGGGAAGTTAATTAAATATCAGGAGTAAATTAGCTGCTTTATTGTCCTTAGTTAACTACATGAATTAATCCTGGATTCAGGGAGAAGTGTTGCTATTAGCAAATGAGGAATGCAGTGGTGTAAATAGGTAGTGATCTGTAACATTCTACATTTTTAAATTCAAAAGAAGAAAACAGAAAGGTTCATTAGTTCCCCTTACCTGAGTTTCTGATTGAGAAGCTATTGTGAAGAGGAACGCTTTTTTTTCTATGAATTTCATTAGGTCTCATTTGTGTGTCATATAACAGCAGAGAGTGCCCTAGTGATTCCAACTGCATTTGACAGACACTATTGCAGGAGTGCATAATGGCATCAGCAGAACCAGGCCTTACTCATTCTTTCACAGGGTTTTCTGCTGCGCTCATTCTTCACAGCACACTGATGAGAGGAACTGAAGCAGTTGTTCAGTTTTACAGGTGGGTGACGGAAGCACAGGGGTACCAGATGATAAGCCTAAAGTGTTTTGCAAAGCTAAGCCCATGCTTCAGGTTTTTTGGTTCCACCCCTGCTCTGGAGGTGCCAGTGCCTCTTCCCTGGTTTCATGGTGATGGATGTTATAGGAACAAACCATGTGTCATCAGACCTCTTCAGATATGCCCTTATCACAGTGTCCTAGTTTGTCCTGGGATTGCAAAACATCTTTGATGCAAACCACTAATCAGAAATACGGTATTGAAATAGCATGGGTCAATATAGAAAAGTAGCTTAGTGTGTCCAATACAGACTTTTTATAAGTATCTGGTTGTGCTGTACTGCTCAGCACCAGTCATAATGTGAACATGCTGCTGCTTCTTTAGAGAGGGAATGGTTGAGCTGCAGTATTTTGGCTGCACAGCTTTCAGTTTGATGGTGCTCTGGCTTCATAGGATGTCTTTAATCCATGGGAAAGATAGGAGCCGGGGGCAAACAACTGCTGGGAACGAGGAGCTATGACTTCAGCCCCCTCATGCCCAGGAGCACTTGGAACCCATTTCCCAGTTGAATTGGAGAGGGTGGCAGGACCACTGCTCAGCCAAAGAGCGTTGAGCCGATGTAGCTCTTGGTACCTTTTAAGTTGTGGAAAACCTCCCTGTTTGTCTTCGAACAATAGGGAATCTTTGGCATCTACATTTTTAAGGAAGAAAATTTCAGATCGTATCGGAAAGCCTGTGTTTAGGAATACAAGGAACTTTGCAATCTAACTGTAGTTTTAGGGGCTTCTGCTTTTTTCTTATCTGCTTAAGCCAACTACCTCTTAAAGAAGGCAGTTAAAATGTTGTGTCTATCAGGAGAGTAATAATTTTATTGTCTTCTAGGTAGGTGTTTAGTTTTTATGAATTTGATTTTTTAACATCCTTTCTTATTAAATACGTAAGCTATAAACATACCAGTTTAAAATACACTGATAAAATTAATGCATTTTATTCAAAAGAATGCAGTATTTTAATATGACATATTTAGTATATAATTTTTCAAGAAAAATGCAATATACTTTTAATCTGATATGCTCATCTCTTGATCTTCAACATTCTTTTGAAAATAAACATTAATTAACATTTTCATTGATCTCTGTATCTGCACAGATGACAGAAGAGATATTCAGCCAGTGGGATCAGAATCTGATCTACAATAACCAGGTCAGTTGCTGTTAGCTTAAGAATTTAGTTTTCTTTTTTTCAGTTTTATAGAGTACATGTAAGGTAGCTTGGAGCAGAGAATAACACATTTAATTTTAATTAAACGAGAAAATGTTCACACGGTTTTTGTTATGAATTTTAATTTCTGTAAGCCAGGTGTAAATAGGATTCACAGGTTTGAATGACAGAGTTCTCTGATGAGATGTCTATAATCCTTTTACTTTGGAATATATTAGCATTGGTTTGATTACAATGTATGCATACATATCATTATGAGACATCTCTGCTTCACTGACAGGCACAATTATTTGGCTTTCTGTTCATATGTGTCATGTAATACTGGTAATGATTTTCAGTCCCTTATTCCTCATTACTACACACTCCTTTTATTCATATCTTAATATGTCAATGTTAGTGCAATGCAATTTTTTTAGTGTGAAGTGATTCAAAGGGAACTGAATAAATTTCAAATATATTCACATAAAACACATGGAAACTTTTCTTAGATTTATATGGCTGCTATTCATACCAGACACATCTAAAAATCACTCACTGGTACTGTGTTACTCAATTATTTGTCCATTCTGGACTTAAGGATAGCTGCCTTCGATATGTCTAATCTATCCATGGGTAGAACTAGAAGATTTTGATCTAGCTCATTTCCAGCAATTTTGATGTCCACTAATATTTAGGATCAAGCTTCTGGATGCCCTCAACTAACTAAATCACATGCACTGCACTTTCTTGTTCTGGCTACCTTTTGCAACTCTTCCTTAATGTAATTACTTCCTATATTTAGGCAAAGCCACATGTTTTGTATTATGGCATCTGTAGATATTGTCTTTCCTTTGGGAACGTAACAGTATCCTTCTCCATCATTCTCCTTAGCTGCAGAGAGACACCTGCAAGGCTCCAACTCTCACGGGGTAGGAAGGCAAATGGAGGGAAAAAATCTGTCCTCCCCACCTTCCTCTCATAGGCGGAAGTTACAAATACACCTTTCATTTCTTTTCTGAAACCTCTGAGGTGGACCAAGAGCAAGTCTCACCCAACAGAAGGCAAAAGCGGTCTATATTCTGACTTTTCACCTTCACTGCTTCCTTATGCTTCTTTTGGAAAGAGGAGTGGGTGTTGGTCTGTTACTTCTGTTCCTCTACCTTTGTGGAGCAGCTACCTTTCCTCCTCCAGAACTCTTTGGAGACTTAGCCACAGGTAAGTTTGTTGCAGCTTCTTCACCCCTTGCAGAGAAATGATACTGAGAAAAGGGGGCAGGAGTCACAGGGGACACAAAATCCAAGAGGATGCCAAGTTCCCACAGACCAGATGGCAGGCAGTTTGTAACAGTTCTAGGTGGCAGGAGAGGCACCAAGATGTCAACCAGTATGACTGCTCTTATGTGCAGGCCCAAGAAAGCCACTTCTGGTTATTAGCACAATAACAACACTGAAATTTGGACTACCTGTTAGATTCCGTACAGTCAGCTAAGAAAGGGAAAGAAAGACTTGGGCACCTTATTTTAGAACTGTAATTACCACTTACAGGTTAGTCAAGTATTGCATGTTTAGAATTGGAAAATATATGTTTGACGATATTGCATAGTTATAGATATATAGTTTAGTTCTTCAACGTGAAAATTCTAAGTAATGCTTGCAAAATTATATTAGTAATTCATTCAAATAAACTCAACAAAGCACAGCTAAGGCTGCAGAGTGGGAGTTCGCAAGCAAGATGTTGAGCAGTGTGTGGCCTTGTACCAGTCACCGGGGGATCAATCCCCCATGTGACAGGCTGCCAGCCTAAGGAAGAAGCATTGGTCACTGCCCTCCAAGTGCTCTGGGAGCCAGTTTCCTACCCTACCCAGCTCGCAGACCACCCATCCAGTCTGTTTCTTGCCAGTTTGCCCAGGAGGAAGTGTGGGAATGAAGTGGTATAATGGGCTGACCTCCCTCTTCTTTCAGTAAAAAGTAAAAAAGTAATGCCAGAGCCTCTGGCAATCATGCTGTGCATGCAGTGTGAAGGAAGAAGGGCTGTGTGGGGATTTCCCTTGGGGCAGTGGGTGCAACTACTGACAAATGCAGTAGTGTGCATGTAATTTACATATGATTCCTCATATCGTGCTGCTCTTATGTTCATTTTTGTGTGACATCTGAGCCATAGAGTTTTCTTTGCACAGACATTCACAGAAGGTTAATTTTAATCATTCAAATAAGTAGTGTTTCATAAACCTTTATTCTGAATTTGCTCTTAAATGGTTGATTAAATTGGCATCCAGTTAGGAAACAGAAAAAACCCAAGTGGCTTATCTAATTAATTGCTTTGAAAAATACTGTTCAAATTTTCCATATTCAAGATCAATATGGAAAAAGTTAAAATCATATGCACACAGCAAGTTAAAATAATTTCTACATTTGAGGAAATTAATATTATTTGGGTACATTTCATAATGTAAGAGGACTACTTAATTTTCTCTTCTGGTTTTTTAAAGACAGAGTGTCTCATTAAATGCCGTATAAAAGAAAAAAAAACCAAGCTTTATTTTTTCTTTTTTTAGCTGCAAAGGGCTATGAGTAGTATTCTCTTAATTAATATGCTTATAGTAGAGACTAGTGAGCTCTTAGTCTTTTACTTAAGAGCTTAATTTTACAGTCTTGAGGTATATCAGGGCTTATCTGACCTTCATTGTAAAGGAAATGGTAAGAATGTATACCTTAGATTTTCCAAGTGATACAGATTCATGAGTTCTATGAACTATATATCCCTGAACAGCAAGAAATGTATTTACTGTCAAATGCATGCTTACAAGCACTCAATTACTGACGAAGTTGCAATTAGGAATCTGACAGATGAGGGATTAATTCCCCAGAAACAGGACTTCTTCCTTTTTCTTGTTATGAGCACATGCATATGGAGGAAACAGATCTGAATATGCCAGATGAATAAATTAAGAAGTCTAGGATGAAGCAGAACAGCTGGAAATGTAACTGGTGATAACTGAAGGCTAATTAGCTTCAATGAGCAATTTTCCACCTGGTTTTCTATTAGCCATTTAGAAAGAGGAACTAGAGAAATCGCATGGCATGGTGTGCATTTTCATTCTGAAATTCAATATGAGCTGCTGTTCTACCTACATGGTAATTGGAAAATGACTGTCTCTTATGGGTATAAATATTAATGTGACTGATTTTCAAAAATCCTTTCATTTCTTTCTAAGAACAGACTTCGTTTTGTGCGTTCATTTTCTTACCGGAGGTGTGAGTAGTTCTTAATTTAATAGATATTTAAAATTAAGAGTCTACTTCGAAGAGTATTTTTGAATACTAAAGCCCTTTCTCTGATACTCTTTGCCAATTCTGACTAGTCTGGTATAGCCTGCTATAGCACTTTCTAATCAGCAGTTTCAGATTTTGTCCATAATCCCTGCAGCTTTTGACTACTGCTTAGAGCATCATAGGCAATGAATAATGAAGTCTGTTTTTCCTGAAACAAGTCATTCAAGGAGTATGAAAGGGACACTAAATGCTCTACATAAAACTTTTCACCTTATTACATACATCTGTATTTATTACATAAACCCATTTCTTTTTATACATATTTGTTTCCTTCTGTATTAAGCATCCTTTGGTCCTGTGTGATCCTTCAGTTTGTTTGTTATTGCATAAGAAACTGGGTTCTGAGTCCTGTTTACATGGCTTTTAAAGAGAACTGAGGCTATGCAAGTTTGAGATGAAATGTCCTCATATTACATTCAAAAGTCAGGAGATGGACATAAGTAATGAATGTCATCTTTCCTAACTTTAGCTGCCCAGAAGGGAGCTGCTGTACTTTTAGTGCACAAAAAAATAGGGTTAGTTCCTTTCTTGGGTTTTTCTCTTTTAGATGCTTCTGTTGCCTGTCATGTTGATAAGGATGGCTAGCTGTGATTAGCCATGTAAGTGTGGAAGCTGAGCAAAATAAATAATAAAAATGGAAGATGTGATGATTCACCTTCTGTCTATACCTGGTTTTCTCCATTAACTATCAGAGGAGTCACTCAGAGGGTGGTCAGTCATTGGAACAGGCTCTCCAGGGAAGTGGTCATGGCACAAAGCCTGTCAGAGTACCAGGAGTGTCTGGATGACACTCTTAGTGATATGAGTTTGTTTCAGGTAGTCCTGCAAGGAGCAGGGTGTAGGACTTAATGATCTTTATGGGTGCCATTCAACTTGAGATGTTTTATGATTCAAGGATTCTATGACTCTACATGACTAACTTAGATTTAGGCAGTAACTTTCAGAAAGCTCAAAGTCAGGTTGGGTGAATCCCATCATACATTCTCTGGGAAATCAGGGATATCTTTCCATTTTGAGAACAGTGAGCAGAGGCATAAGGCTGAGGTGTTGCCTTGCAGTCTTGCATTGGATGCTTACTTTTGGCTTTAATGAAATACTGAAGTTTTACTTCTTACTGAAGTACAGTCTTCAGTTTTTACAATATCATTTGTCTTGCCCATGGGAAAGTAGAAAATGCATTTGCTGAGAACCTTATAATTTACAGAGTGATTGTCTTTCCTTTGTACAAGTGGTTTCACTATAACTCATGTCACAGATATTTAATTCTTTTTCTGCATTCTTTTTTAAAGGAAACTGCCCTTAAGAACCAGTATCTAATGATCTCCTTAAGCTGAAATGTCACTCTTATTCTCCTAAAGCAACTGCTTGTACTTTGGGATCATGAATAGGAGAGGGAAAATTTTGACATGGGAATTCATGATACTTACATGATCAAAGACACCTTCATCTACAAGACAAGTCAGAGGATCAATATAATTTTCATTACTTGCCACAACAAAGGCTTTTTAAAATAATGAAGAAGAGTTGTCTTTTTCAAAAGCAAAAAAAAACCCCAAGCCCCTGTAATTGTCAAAGGTATGGCATTCTGTTGCTTCTTAATGAGACTTCTGTAGAGCAAGTTCTTGCCAGGGTTGTTTTCAATCTTGACATTCTGATTAAATTTTAATTTTGTTACAGTAAAAGATGGAAAATTGACTATAACAGTCAAAATATAATTGCTGCAATGCTGTCAATGCAGCAAATACATTTACTCTAATGCCTGTAAGATATGTTACAAGATTTGGAAAAACAGCATGTAAACTATTAATAAATATTGCTGTAGTGGGAAGAGATGTGCCAAACCCAGCAGTAATTGTAATAACAACCTCTGACTGTATTTCTGAGAAATGTAGATATTTAAAAGATTGTTTGAAGGAAAGTATGGGGATCAAGACGTGTCATTGCTCTGACAGAGAAAATATGTGATTAATTTTATAGAGTTCTTGCTCAGAAAAGCATAGAAACCCTGATATCCAAAATAGCTCAAACCCTGAAAACTTTGTACTTTTGTGAGATGCTTATATTTTGAAAACTGGTTAGGAACCACCTGATTATGGTAAAACAGTGTTGAAAATAATTAAATGCTCTGCAGTTTAGGCATTAAAATAACTAGCCAAGGATTTTTTGTTTTCTTTTATCCTCATCTCTTTGCTGATAGGAAGCAGTGTGATCTAAGGAATAAAAGGGAAATGCAAAGTAACACTAAAATCAGCTATTGGTTTTACAATGTGGGTAAAAAGGTGTCAAGAAATATTCCTTCATTGATCTTAGGTGTCTCAGAGTAAAAGAATGAAAGAATAGGTGTTTCTGACAGAGATGTTGTCCTAAATGTTTAAATTTTGTGCTAGATTTTATTGATATGGATTTGTATGTGCAAGTGAGGTGCTTCTTTCTTTAACTCCTGATCATGAGGCAAAAATGTCAACAAGTTCCTTGCTCAGGTGGTTGATGTGCATGCTGGAGTGGGGATTTCTGTGGAAAGCCACAGTTACTGCTAGGAGATGCCTCTTTGGCTTCAGACTTCGAGGAACAAGGAGTCCCTGTATGTTCTTCAGTTTTCAAGACCTCATGACAGCCATCGCTTGGGGCAGCACAGCAGCAAATTGATGAAGGAATTAATTAATGAAAACAAAAATTCTAAAAGCGGGGCAAAGCTACAACTCTGAGACATATGAGTCATACTTTTCAAAAAGTTATAACTGCAGGAAACCTTCAGGGTGTAGTGGGGGCCAGGGCTCCCCCCGGGGTGGCAGAGCAGGGCTTGGCATCTCTCCCACAGCCCCAGCCAGAGCACCGCACACCTCTGAGGGGAATGGATTCATTGCCCCAGGACTGTGGGTGGGTGGGAAGTGGCCATGGGTGTCCCAGCAGGTCCTACTGGTACCCCCAGGTTCCCTGTCACCTTAATGTAACCCCAACCCCAGCATAAAGTAAGCAATTAGCCACAAAGAGCAGCAGTTTTTGGTGGTGTTTGGTAAGTTGTTTTTATTTTACATCATGTTTCTTTTTTAAAATCATGGGGTTTTTTTAACGGGGTGTTGTTGGAGGTGTAGCATCTACTGATAAGTTTGCAGGCAGAAAACAAAGGCAGAAGGAGTGCAGCTAATGGGCTCACCATTAATTAGGTCCATTACTTTCAACACTGGAAAAACAGCGCTGTGTGTCAGTGAGGAGAAGGAGCAGGGGAATGCCTGGTACCCCATTGTCCTGGTGAAGGGATGGAGGTGAAGGGATGGAGGCCTGGCAATTGTGGCTTGGCATCATGGTTGGGTCTGTCTGTGAAGCCCAGGGAATAGAGGAGCCCCTAGGGAGCAGAAGGAAAACCATGATCTTTGGCTGCTTCCTGCAGTGTTGCTTTTCATGACTTTGAAAGATTCTAAGTCCTGAGTGACATGTTTCAGGAAGAACTTTCTAGAACTTAGGTGTTCAGATGTATTTTGCCATATGAAAATATGTGAGAAAGATGCTATGGGTTGTGGGGTAAAATTTCTGTAAAATAATGAGCTATTTTATGAACAATCCCACTGCTGTTATTCTGACTTCTGTTGTTCAGGTAGAATATTTCTTGTACAAGCAGCAAATGCATCACATATGTTTGTGAATATATCTATGATGAGTGACAGATTCAAAACTCACATCTGATTCAAAAGAGGATTAACACCACACTGGGTACTGAACACTGTCTTTTTCTGCTCTGAAGTTGTCTGGCATGCAGCAGCATATATACCTATATACAGTGAAATATGCACAAGAATACATATAAATACTTGTATTCAGAACCAGTCAACCTCTGCTTTGTCCATATGGCTGAGCCTGTAAAAGCAAGAAAACTTGTGGAAAACATCTATTTCTTAAGCTAAATGCAGCTGTGTTTGACTGGTGTCTGTTTTGCCATATCTCTTGACTCTTTGTACTTTTCATGCAAAGAGTGAGAACAGCGAGGCAAAAGTTGTGTGTTTGAAATACACAGATTTGTATTCTCTATTACTCAGTGTGGATTTGTGCTTCTGCCTGAATGGGATGCTCAGTTCGAGAGACAGGTGGAGACTAAATGGGATTGAAGAGACTTAGGAGTGTTTAATGTATATCTACAGCTATTTGCTTGGCAAAGATGATGACGTTCAATTGCATGCTAATTCCTTTGCAAAGCCAATAAAAGAGCAGGTTTTTTTCTTGCAGAAACTGACTTAGAAATCTAACAGTGTAGAGTGTTGTTGTGGGTTTTGCTTTTCTTTTCTTTTCTTTTTAAAGTTCTCGTGACCTTATTCTTCTCCACAGTTAAATGCAAGAGTAGAGAATTTTAAGGACAAGACGTGAAGGATTACTCAGGAGGGTGCCAGTACTCCCATTTGAGAGTATGATTTGATGAAGGATAGAGTAAAGCAGAAGAAGATGGGCAGTGGTGAGTAGTGTTTTCTGTACTGACAAAAGGGAGAATTTCCTTGGTGAAGTAAAAATGTCCTGAGAGACGACATCAGCTTGTAAAAAATATGTGCTCTCTGTAACTAAGATTGATTAAAACATGATTTGTCTTTAACTGTAAAGAATTTAGAGAAAAGAGAAAAAAATAGAATAAATTGATTTAGAGAAAATTTAAAGAATTAACCACAAATTTGCCATATTTCAAGCTCATGAGGAAATTCCGACTTCTGTGAAAGTGACTGAACAACTCCTCTTGAATATCATGGAAACAAAGGTTTTTCAATTCTGTTTAAGAAAAGAATGTCATTTGCTTCTGGAATCAGTAGAGAGAACAAAAGAGAACACAATTAAGAGATGAAATTTGTATCTTCTGCAATGATAAACAGAACAGGACAAATTAGTCTTTGACTGGAGTTAAGAAATGTGATTAGACATAATTTTGTTGAAATTCTGCTGCTTTGCCAAGGAAAAGTTTTAGTAAACCCCTGAGGCAATAATAAAAATTACAATGTGCAGCTATTGCAGGCAAGGATTGAGGGTGCTCTTGCACAGATATGGTGTGCATTAATGATAAGCCATAATGTTCAGAAGTGACAGTAGACAATTACTCTAATTTGCTTTTGTCTCAATTAACTTATATTTTCACATTCTACTTAATCAAACTGAGTTTTATTTGACTTCTATCTACTGACAACTGACCTGCTTTCTTTCCTCTCCCGTTCTTCCATAAAAGCAGATGGCTTAATGCACAGAAGCTCATGGCCAGCGAAGCTGAATAAGCTTTGTCTATTAAATATTTTCAGAGAAAAGTACCTGACTTGTCAGTTACTGCTTAGTATATCAAAACCAAAGAAGTTATATGCTTTCTAAATCAAAAATTCAACAATAACTGCAGCCCTCCCATTACAACTGTGCATATGGTCTCATAAATCCATACTCTGTACCCAGCAACTGCAATGTCAATACCTTGATTCCATTAAGAAAGATGAGAGATGATCAGGGTTGGAACAAATGAGGCAATTATGGTCTAAAATGCATTGTCTAGCAAATAACCACGTGCTTGCCTGTAAGTTCTTCAAGACAAGGATTGTCTTTTTGTTCCTGTACAGTGTCTAGCACAAAGGGAATCTGTGCTGTGACTAAATCTCTAAACATTACTGCAATATAAATAATTATAAACCATACTGAGAAGGATTATTTCTGTTTTGGAAAAGGCTATCAGGTAATTGTTCATCTAAATGTATTTAAAATCCCCTCTCTGTTCTTTGTCATTTTCCTAATAATGTCAAGGAAAGTTTGCAAAGGCTGCTTGTGAAACTGCTTGTAAGTGATCACTGAGAATAAGAGTATTTCTTTTAATACACCCAAAATGCAAGCAGTTATTTGATGCTGGAAGCTGGACAGTTTGTTTGATTTAGTGCAGTGATTCATTACCACTGTCTTAACATGACTGGGTCTCCTACTATCCAAAACAATTCCAGTATTTGAATAATTGGCTTTATTACTCTTGGTTTTGTTGGTTTTCATTTTTTGGTTGGTTGTTTTGTTTTGTTGGGGTTTTGTTTGTTTGTTTTGTTTTTTGATTAATGGTACAAAATATTTTGTGTTCAGCTTGAATTTAATAATTAGAAAATGTAATGACTGATACATTAGCTTTTGCAGCTTTTCAGTCAGTAGACATTTCTCAGCCTACCTGGCTGAAATCACTTTCAGCTAATTGAAGATTTTCTCACTCCATTTAGCTGTTAAACCCTGGCATATGGGCATATGGGTCTTGTTATTGAAAATGATCCTCAGAGGAGGCTAGCAGTGAAAATAATATGGAAACAAAAAGAAAATTGGGTTCAAATAAGGTGAAGACAACTCAATGCTCAAATTGGAAATGCTGGAACTGTCCTCCACTTGTCAGAAGAAGAGGGTTTGACAGAAACAAAGAGTGAGCTTTTCCACGCTACCAGGAAATGTGCTGGGGAGGAGCACTCCTCTGAGGCAAAGAGCAGCATAGCCACATAAGAATAGCTGAATACTCTTGGATAACCATGTCTCTGTAATTGCCAAACCACAGTTGGTAGTATGTTGCTACTCAACAGTTGCTGAAATATTGCTTGGACAGCAATTAAACATAGTAGTAATAATAGCCTGGAGTTTCTTTTGAGAGTGTTTTTTTGGTGTATTTTTTGTTGGTGTTCTTTTTCCTTTCATTTAGAGAAAATTAGGGAAGTTAAAATCACATGGACATCCTTAGGAAGATCTCATATGTCAACTACATTGTTTCTGGCCAGAGGAAATCCTTGTACATCCAGCTTCTTAGCTACCTGGTATTGACTTAGACAAGGCTCCTTCTGAAAAGGAATACCCATCATACATTAGCAGAGTTTTCCTATTAACTAATTTACCAAACTGCTCTATTTGTGTGGGGAGAATGTCGGTATACCCTGTTTCAGTAGAACTGCAAGATCTGCATTTGAGTTCTGCTTTTGCTAGCTCTGTTAGTAACTTCGTTATGCTGCAGAGAGCTTGTGCCTCATTGATTTTCCCTGGTAACAGCAGTAACTTCCTCACTAATTTGAAATTAGTTTAGGTCTGGGGTGATGTTTTCAGTCTATCAGATCTGGAAAAGTATCACTCCTTAGGTGGAGGATTGAGGATTTCAATGGATTTAGTGCTTGTTTGCTTCTGTGCTGTAGTTAATTAAAAAAAGATTTAAAAAAAAATACATGGTGGGAATTGTAAAAATTATTTCAGAGGCAACTGAAACCTGACTTGATCCGTCTTATTCTTTTATTTTTTCTACTCTATTTATGTGCCTAATTCAGGAATGACAGAACTGTACTTTGAGTAGACACGGAGGCTACAGGAAAGGAGGTTGCCTGCATTAGTGACCCTATTATTGGACTGAATTTCATTAGCTTGTATTGTGAATCCTGAATAGAACTGAATATATTTTCATGTTTTCCTTATCTTTTGAAGAAGATTAGTATTGGTGAAATATTCAGTTTTAGTTTACTTCAGATATAAGATTTTAAAACAAATTGCTGTAAAGGTATTGAAATAATATTGGTGATGTATATGTGTCCAGTTCATCAACTTCCCATTCAAGTATAAGATTTATTATGCCAGGGTTGGGTTGTTTTGAATGAAATCACACTTTAATTAAATATTTTGTGCTAGTTCAAAGTATAAATCCTGAGTCTACCATCTGTTGCAGTATCTGTATATAAAAATTGCACTCACTAATTACACTGTGCCAGTTGGGTCAGGGATGGCATCAGAACTGAATTAGGTTTAATAAATTTGGAAAAATGTATACATTTAAGATAAGAACAGCTTCAGTATAAGAAACAAGAAACTAGTATGAATAATAACAACATTTTCTTACCCCTGTTAAAGTCTGGTTACTGTATAAAAGGTATCTTTTCGGCAAGCTTGATAATACAAGTCCCCGCAGAAGACTGACAGTGTGGGATGTCTCCTGGCCTCTGTAGTGGTTTGTGATGAGCAATTTAGGAATGAATATTCATAATGTTTTTGTTACCTCCTGGCATATTTTTTTACAGTGTCCATATAAATCCCAAAATTGGGTTAATCATCTGAAAGGGGTTTAATTATCTGAAAGTTAATTAAGAGCTCTCTAGTCATGCATGTACCGTGTGTTTTCACTGGACTTAATTTACTGATAGAAACATGCCTATTAGGATAATTATTAGATTCTGTAAGGAAAACAGTTATAAATAATATTTTCCTGATGCAAAAGACTCATGAAATGATACTGCACTGTGTAACTTCACAGCTCAGGTAACTGTTTTGCCTGGAGAGAAAGAGAAGCATATGGTGCATATTTGGCAGCAGATGTGTCAGTGACATGGAGATTTTATCAATAAAAATGTAGGCTTCTAGGAGAACTAGGTACCTCAAAGGGCAGTAGGGAATGGATAAAATCTGATAGGAAATGGCTTTGAGGATTTAAGTGATGCCCAAAATATGAAATAATAGCCTTAAATATATAATAGGAATGGGGAAAAAAAGCCTTACAGAAAGTTCCTTAGTTTCTGTGGTAAAATATCACTGCTAAAAAGTCTTCAGTTTGGGGAAAGATGACTGAGGAGCTCTTTTAGTGATGTTAGGGTGGTAGAAAGGACTCAATCCAGATGCTGGGTTTGGGGTTCCCTTCTTCTGTGTCAGCAGTACAGCTCAGGAGTCTGCTGTGCCAGAGCAAGGTTGCATGGTTTCTATTTGATTCCTCATTTCTCAACTTTAAAAATTTATCTCTTTCCTATATTCCTGCCCTTTAAAACAGGAACTCACACATCCAGAGGGAGTGCATGGATACCTTTTTGTTCTTCTTGTTAATTTGTCCTTCAGAGATGTACTGATATTCTATTGAGTCATCATTGTGGTTTAAACCTTGATACTGCCAGCATTTGAAGCACATACATCCATATCCAGAGTTTGTGGAGTAAATGATACTGGTAGTGTGTTTCTACCTCTTGTTGAACAGCTTTTAAAACATGTGGTGCTTATTAATGTCTGAAAGAATTGTCTTACTGGTACAGAAATCTAGTATCAGCTCTAAGCCCTATAATTTGGGTTTCTGGTTGTTACAAATGTTTTCACCTTGAACTTTTCTCCTTTTTTTTTTTTTTCCCTTCTTAAATCTGTCCATTCTGGGCAAATAGGCCCTTTTCTTCTTTGGCTGTTTGACTCCCTCTGCCACATTCACCCAGTTGCTTTTATTCTGTTCCTGTAATTCTCCTTGCTTTTCTTATCACTCTATGCTCAAATCCAGCTTTTTCCAGTTCATCAATAAAGAGAGTTGTAAGAATACAGGAGAGGGTGTACTCACTTCTGTACAATCACCAAATCCTATGCCTGGGGCCAGACAATCCACTAACCGTGCATTTCAAATCTGTGCCCCAAAGAAAGAGCTGCTAGAGATTCTTAACGAGAACTCTTGAGAAGACTGTAACATTTTCCATGGTCTCAGTTTGAAAAAAGTGGGGACCTGTTTTTGGTGAAAACTTCACACCAAAAATTCAGCTGAAGAGAGACATCCTGTGTGGGAGCTCTCTGCCTCAGCAGCTGACATCTGGCAAACACTGAAGCCCTGGAAACAGCCTCCCAGGACAGGCAGTATCATACACATCAGTTCTAGCTGCCAACTTCATTGCTCTTGCCTATGGTAAAAAGTGTTTTTTCCATCACTCCAGCGGGTGCAGTCAAGTGGAGAGAACTTCTGTAGGGTAAAGGATATTCAAGTGAGAACTCCTCTGGCCTTTGCTACTTGTACTGAAATGTCTCAGAGCAGTGTCAGTCAGAGAACTTCAAGCAGTGCTGGAAAGTGTGCAGCCCTCTATGAGCAAAAATTATTTTTTTGTCATTATTTTGTTTTACAAAAGGCTAAGAAAAAAGAGGCAATTCTAGGCACCTGATTTAGACAACTCTGAAATCTAATCTCTTTTAACCTGAGCTCTCAGAACTATAAATTTGAGCCAAACTCTTCCACATAATTATGTTGACTATTCCCTGTGGTGCAACACTGTCTGCAAAAGACATTGATCATGTGAGCATAGCCCTTTGAAGCAGTTACGACCTGTATTGAAAATTATTGAAGCTTAACTAATTATCCAGTGAAAATTCAAAAGCAGAAAGCTCCTCCTCCAACTCTACATTCCCTTCTTTTCTAGTGAAGGCATGGGTGCTTGAATCAATGGAAGTTTTGCTACTGACTTCTGCAAATCCAGAGAATAATCATGAGTATTTACTGCCTTCTAGCTCTTCTCATTTGGCTGATAAATTATATTTTGCAGTAATTCTTCGATAAGGCAATGGAAACTTTGGTTTCCCTTTCCCTTCAAGTGCCATGGGAAGTTCTGTGTAACTATTACATATCTTGGCATTTGTGGGGTTGACGTTGGTGCCTTTTCTGAATTTCAAAGCAGGTGGCAAAACTTAAGGTTGGCTTTTTTCTTCTGATTGCAGGTAGGGTGAAAGGTGACATTTTTACTCACTGTCTTAGAGTCTAACATTGCATGTTTTTCTTTCTTACACTTTTGTGCATGATATAAAAGTGATTTAGAAATTGTCAGGTGGACAAAACAATTGCACTGGAAATTTTTCTTGCAAATAAAATTGGGATAATTTTCTTTGAATTCTCCTGGTTTATCATGGGCAGTGACTACACGGTACATTAACTAGAGTCAAATGGAAGATTTTTGTCCCCATAAATACTTGAAAAACAAATTATTATTTTCATTTGCCTGGTCACAACTTCTTTGCTCTCAACTGTTTATCTAGATGGGAAGATTTAAACCTTTGGGACAGATCATAAACAATTTTCAGACTGCGTGTTCAGCTGTGGTTTTTACCATATGAATCTATCTTGAAACCTTAGGGAAAAAAGTTGTACTGTTTTAGTGCTGAACTTTCAATAACAAGTAACTGAAAAATATTTTGTTAGTTTATTCCAGATGCAGAAGCAGATTTATGATTAATCTTAATTATGAGTACCTTTAGAAAAACAATCCTTTTGTAAATATTTTTAAAGGGGGAAAAAAAGAGGGAAATTCAGAGAAATAATGTTCATTTTTACCTGACTAAAATCTGATTGTCCTTTTCTCAAGGGTTATAAGCACCTAACACATTGTAATGTGTACTGATAGAAGCTGTTACTCTTTTGTGAAAGAAAGCAAAGACACATTCCCTACAGAGGCTCACAGGGACTAAGCATCTCCAAACCACTTGATGCTTGACTGTTTAAAAATATATTTTGTTTGCTTCCATGCTGCCCAGAAGAATTTTCAGTGCCATGAGCCCCACTGAGTGGTGCTAGTTCATGCACACATTTCTGGTTGCATTAATGGGTTTTGCCTCCACTTAGTTTTTGTATAATCTACAGGTGTTGCCCTGGATTGAGGTTTTGTATCTCCTACAGCTACTGTATAGCACACCACAGAGGTGTGCTGCAGCACTAGACATTTCTCATCCACACTCTTGCATCCTGGCTAATTTGAAACAAAATTGGCACACAATAATGGGCTTAAATTGCACTAATTTACAATTAGTTGAACAAAATTAGTTTAGATTAAGAGATACCTTATTCAGGGCGTTTGGTTTTTAAAACCTTTCTGCAAGCTATTCTGCCATGTTTTCTGCTCAATATCAGGCTTCACAAAGGTACAGGGATGAGCAGAAGGGTGTTGAGCTCCTCTCCAGAGCCAGCACACTACTGGCACAGAGGGTCAGGGTGATAGGGGTGGGAGCAGGGGCCCAGCTCCTTGCTGACCCCACTCCTTCGAAGCCAGGAGCTGCATCCTCCTTATCCTGACCTCGGGAGGGAACTTGACAGGTCTCCACGCTGGGTGGCTCAGGGAAAAGGCAGCACATTCCTCATCCTCCTCTGGAGAGGAGCTGGGCATGCCGTGTCATAGGGCATTCAGGAAAACTGCTTGTCTTTTAAAACCTGGATGTAGCTATATGTTAGCTTGGAAAACACGCCTAGTGCTGCAAAGCACTCGGTGACTTATTTAACACATTAGTGGTGGTGCACTGCCTGTTCAGCTTGTTATGTAAATGCTCTCTTGCATGCAAAGCCTATCAAGGTCAATCGAGGTCATATGAGCAGTTTGATATGAGCAGATGTGATCAGAGCTCATATGACATTTGTTACTGCCCCTTCTCTGCCCACTCTGAAACGTGGCAAAACAGATCATGCCTGCAATAGGAAAATCCACTGTAGGAATGGGAACATGCAGCATTAGCTAGACACACCACACCTGTTGTCTATGAAGAAACCTGTGGGGCATCCTGTGGAGTGTCACAGTTGCTTGCCTCTAGGAATTATGATTTTATAAAAAAGAACGTATTCAGAGGGGTGGCGGTGATCTTTCCACAGCACATGCATCTTGTACACCACAGACAAATACAAGTTGGTAAAGGCTGTAGCACAAGATATAGAAATCCACTGGCCTAGTCTTGTTATCATTTTAAATCAACCTGCTTGTTTTGTATGGAGAATGCACTTTAAATAGCATCCTCTAAACTTGTTAGCACTTTTCTATCTCCCTTCTTGTGACTAAAGTACTTTTCATACTAGAAAAGCTCACAAGAGTGTTAAATTCAACTTCTTTAAAGGCTAATAAAGCAAGTGCATGCTTGCTTAGTTCTGGTGCCTGTCAGATCAGCTTCAGCATTACTGTGGAAATAGATTAGCACTGCTACAGTGACTCTAATTCTTTCAGCTCCTTGGTAGATTATTAGGCATGCTGTGTATAAAAAAAAAAATACCTCCTCACTGCAATAAGAGATCTGAACCTGGGATCATTAGATAATACTATGTACAGACTGACATCCCATCTTACTGTGAGCCAACACTCGCTTGGAAGAAGACTGTACCTTGTAACAGAGCTTCTCATCACCCCTCTTCCCAGCCTTGGATGCATGGATCTTCTGTCCCAGGATACAATGATATACCTTATCCAGAGTGCCAAATTAAGATTGTAGGAGTTAAATGAAACAAGAAATAAGCAGCAGAATTAATTCACATAGCTAATTGGTAAAAAAGCCCCAGAAATCTCCGGTGAAATGTACAAAAATATATGTATATAAGAAAAGCCACAGTGTAATGTCTGACAATAAGTGAGGGATGAAAAATGCCTCTAGAAATTAGCTGGGGAACTAAAATTCACAACTTTAATGTATACTAAAAATCATGGACTCAGTAGAAAAATTAATTGGTTCTGTTTCCTCCATTCTATATCCTCTATTAAGAGCTCACTGTTCTTAAGCAGTAATTACTGATTTCTGTTCCCACAGAGCACAAAATATTATCACTATGTTTCTGAGAACGTTCTCTTCAAGTTCCTAGCTGTCCTTTTCCTTGAAAAGTACTTACTCAATTTCACTAAAGTCAATGCAATGATTCGTGCTCTTGGTTTTGCTTGGAGATTTAGAACTGACAAGGGGCTTATGTGCTTGAGAGTTCCTAAGTATTTTTTAGCTTTATCAATTAGAGTTGCCTTTATAAACAGTCTTGTTTATATCCTTGAACCATTGCAAACTACAACATTGCATTACAAATACAAAGCATCAATGGTTCAAAAAAATGGTGTATGCCAACTGAAATTACTGAGAACACACTTCTGCTCTGAGTCTTGTTTCAGTAGCTTTATTTTTAGTTAAACACCAGAAAGTAGCTTGTATGTAGACCTGCTATGGCAGCTGGGAGGATGCAGAGCAGAGAGCATCAAGTCTGGCTTGTGGTGAATTAGCCTTAATTATTCAAACTCATGAGTGGCTTAACAAAAACCAATCATTGCTTTCTCTCTTCTTCCTTCTGGCCTCCCTTAGCTTTGCTGGTTCCATTGTTTATTGGTGTCTGTTACAGTCCAGTCTGCCTGTGACTGGTACAGATAATCTGGGCTGCTGGATCACAGGCAGGGAGCCATAGATAGGGGATGAAGAACAGCTCTGCTATTGTCCCTTTACTAGAAATTAATTATAGTGATACCAAAGAATAAAAACCGTTCATCAGTTTTAACGGCCAGTGATCTATATGATAGCTTTAACCTAAAGAAGATTCAGCAATTACAGTGAAATTACAATTTCTGATTGAGATCAGCTGTATTTATAATTCTAAACCTTGTGTAAAGTTTGTCTAGTCTTTAATGGTGTTAATGTCAAAATTATTAAAACTGCAAAAATAAAGTGGCAGACTAGCTAAGATCCTATACTGTATTCAATGAGCCTTTCCCTGAACTGCAGAAGCTGTATTTAGAAGCATCAGATGATTTTCATGCTTCCTCCATTAAAGCTTGAAGGTATATTCCATATTCTTAGGTTATTTTCTTAATTTTCACTATTGGGATAAAAATCGACATTAATTTGCATAGTGCTGAGTTAAAGCCTGGAGATAAAAATCCTGCTGTGGTTCTTCAGTATGCACAAGTGCAAAGCTGAGAGGCGCTGTTCATAACTCAGTGTTTATTGGTCTGATGGCAACATCTGTACCAGTGAATGGAATGGGACAAGACCCCC
>NW_008237404.1:171636-213666 GCF_000691975.1 Corvus brachyrhynchos
CATTCCTGCAACTGAGTTCTCCAGCCCCCTTCCCAAGCCTGGGCACCTCCATCCACAGTGCTTATCAGGCATTATTTGCTGTCTCCACTTGGTGTGGTGAAAGTGGGAGCTGATTTAGGCCAAAATCGCGCCCTTTAATTTGCTGGTGCTGTTCATGCCAGTGCAGTTTTGAAGATGTTTTAATCAGAGAGTTAAAAGGTAAGCTTCTTGCACAGAAGAGAAGGAAGAAGAAAATGATAAATGTAAATATTTTAGATGATTTTTGGAATGGGGAAAATACTATTGTTAATGCATTCATCTAGTCTCATAATAAATGCCAGCATTTTAATTTATTATCAGATGCAGCAAAGAAACTGTCAGTGTAGTGAACAGCTACACACTATCAAATGTTATTCACTGAGATGTAGTTTAATTCTTGATGGCTTTTTGAGTTGGAAGTTAAAGAACACGTAATGTAATCGTTTTGCAAAAATCCACTTTACGGGCCTTTTTTCATTTTTTCTTCCTTTTCTAAAAAACACCGCAACCCCCCAAGTCATCCTGCATCAATGGATATGAATATGAAATAGTTGAATGAATGACCTAAGCTCGCACAATGAAGATACCATTTTAAATGGCCTAGATAATTTGGCATCTTTATTTGTTGAGAATCTGACCTAACACAAATTGTATCTTAGATCCAGGCAAACTAGGGTACAATTGCTGGAACTTCAAGTGTGTGACATTTGTCTAATCCATGATGAAAACGTCAGTAACTGATCTCAGCAATATTGTTTTACCCATTGTGTGCTGACTTCAGCATTCGAATATGGGACCTATTCAGGCATTGATGCTTACAGATTGTAGCTCATTGATTTTCAAGCCTCCTACTCTTCAGAAAAACGTTCTTAAAATGTGAAATAATCTTTCTGGATAAGTATTAAATAATCTGATTTCTTGTGCCTTCTAAAGCAAACCTTGACAAAGAAAAATCAGTCACTGGCAGCAGATGGGATGATATGTCTAATATAGCTCTGCTTTCTCTTTTTTCTGTGATTAAGTTGTATGTAGACCTCTTGAATGTAGAGTTTTCCATATAAAAAGCTGCTATTAAGGCCATGAAGAGATTTTCAGGGATTAGCAAGTGCTGCCTGCAACTTTCTGCATTATTTAATACACTGTCCCTATTTCAGTACATTGACTAGTTTCTTTTGTCTCTTTCCAGAGTTTCCACATGAAAGCCTTCAGTACTCCCGACTTGGTAAGAAGAGTCATTTTTTTCCCATGTGATACTTATCCTATTGATTTTAACAGAAATGCACTTTCATTGAGCTTGCAGATATGCAGAATGTGTCTCAAGAGCAGTGAATTTTCTCAGTCTTGGCATCTTCATTCTTAAGAGCCTTTTCAAAATGTAAATTAGAGACCAAGCCTACAGAATCAGAAATTTTAGAGCACATGCTAATTGCAGAAATCTGAGATGGTTGCTCTGAATGGTAGGTTGTCAGTCAGGCTTGCATTAATGTGAGCTCTGAGGATTTGTATTGCTAGCTTAGAGTAACTCAAGAGGAAGCACAAATCTTTTCTCTCACAGGGATGGCAGAGCTAACTCCCAACTCTATCCACTTGCCCCTGAAGCTATTTTAATTATTGTGATCTTGTTAGCATAATTCAACAACTTTAAAAATTAATTCAATGCAGGTCAGTTAGAAACTGAAATGGTGTTTCTCACACTGCAAAATTACAGCGTTACACAGAGATCTAAACTACTGGGAAGCTATGGGGCAATCCAAGTGTTTTTAGGCTTTTGGATTACAGGATTTTTGAATCAATAAACTCTCATTTAAACTAATTGACAAACTAACCAACACCTCAAAATCCTGCAGCTAGTGTTTGCTTTTAAGCTGTAGGGTTATAAATAAATACAGTCATATGAAGATGTGGGGGATGTTTCCTGAGCAAGTAGTAACTTTTCAGTTAAAGAAAGTTCATCTTTTAGATAGATTAAATATGTTCAGAGCACTGCATTTGAAACAGTAATTTTTTGGAGTTCACTAGAAGGGAAAATGTGGTCTGATAGAAGAGTAAATGAGTTGAGAGATGTGGTGCCGTAGTCGATGCTTCCAACAGGCACGGAAATCACTCAGCAGAGGTCATTGTATTTCTGTCTTACGGTGTGGTTCAAGAAACCCAGGATGTCATGTCCTTGCTCTGACAGGAGTGCCTGAAGGATTCTTTGTCTGTCCTGCAGGTGGAAGCAGCAGGAGCCGTGATACTGCAGGGCTGGCTCTTGCTGCGGCAGTTCAGCATTCTCACAGACCAGTTCACGCACCAAACTCACAGCCTTGCTTGCAAGTTTTCAAGGCTGACTTGTTGGTCTTGAATATATTGCTTTATTATCATGAAAAGGAGGTTTCAAAAACTGTGTATTGACATATAGTGAAACAGGATATTCTTACCAGCTGATGGCAGACTGGAGAGTTGTAGTGCAGCTGGTTTGCCTTTGCAAAGAAATGGAGGTGTGAAAATTTCTGGGGAAGTCACAATAGTGGGCAACAGCAGGGGAGATTCCAGGACTGATTCAGAGCAGGCTACAGACTGCCAAAATGCTCTCAGCATCCTTGCCATGGTCTTTGAAGAATTACAAAACTAGGAACAAGATAAATCGGTCTGATTTGAATCATACAGGGAATGGCTCAAGCAGGTTTGGGAATTCTGCTCTCTGTCTCTGTAGAATTATAATAAACCTTTCTATTAAATTTCTTGCTTAAGCCTGCCTCTTGTAAGAAAGATAAAGAACACAGTGGTTGGTAGCACAACAGACATCATATGTGTGTAATGATGACTTAAAGAAGCTCTGGGAAACAGTACAAAATATCTACTGATGGAGGGAAGAAGGGGATGTCTCTGACATCCAGCAGATGTACTAAATAGTTTCACTGTCTTGTGCTGGAAACAAATGTACCAGGAGTGTCTTCACAGAGTTAGGCTCTGTGACAGGAGTTCTTCACCAGCTCAGTAACTTTCTTTGTGTAAGACTGAAGAGTAAGGTCTTCCAAAACTAATTTGGCCAAACTGTAAGCCATATGACTTTTGTGTTTATTGTGTCTTGCCCTGCCTGAATCTTCTGAGTACCAGCATGTGATTTTACTTCATCAGAGTGGTGGTACATGCAAGATTTTGTGCCCTGGAGTGAGAGCTGGGAAAGGTACTAATGTATGTGGAATTGCACAGTACAGGAGAAAGAGAGATCTAGAGATGACTGCTATGCACAGTCGGTGAGAGCAAATGTAACAGCAGCGGAGAGTATCAGAGGATCTTTAATGTGGTGAGTGTATTACGTTTTTGCCTTGTGAGACTGTCACTGCCAGCTGAGCTGCACAGTGGGGATGAAAATAGCACATGTATGAACGTTTGGTGCAGCTGTATTTAGGACATCATCTTTTAAGTCAAACCCTGTCTTCTTGTATCTAGTAAGAGCAGTTATGCAACCACTGCAAGAATGGCAAGAGACACAAGACAGGAAATGTTTCTGATGAGGATAAAAAGTGAATTGAGCTGGCAGACAGGAGCTCTTCTGGCTTATAAGAAAAGTGGAAGAGGAGATCCTTCCAGAGTCATGCTGGTGCTGAAAAATGTGTGCAGGAGAGAAAAATGAGAAGCTGAAAGAAACAGGAAGAGAAACAGGGAGAAGGATGAGAGACAAGGCAAATTAGCTGGGGGTGTAAATGAAGCCTGGAGAGATAGCCCAGTGTACATTAGCAAAAAATAGCACAGGAAAGGTGAAGCAGGATGGAAGAAATTTGGGTTGGACTGGGCTGAGAAATGAGCAGGAAATTAGAAATAAGATTTAACGTGGCTTGCATGTTGCTCTTGTTTATGTGAATATATGGGCAGTGAACTCTTCCACAACAGTTACTATCATATTACACAGCAATAAATGCTATCCCACCTACACATTTCCTATCTGTTGCTAACACAGGGGTCACTGTATGCACCTTTGACCAAAAGCCACAGCAGGTCTTGCAGATAATCACCTCAATTTTCCATTTCCAGGTATTGATTGTCCAGAGAGGACAGTAGAATTGAAACTATAATGATTGGACTTTTCATTCCCAGTCTTTGTAGTTTTGGGGGTAGCTCAGGCTACTGCAGGCACTTCACCATTTCCAACAAACTGGTTTTACACTAGGGATGGTCAATAACTTGCTACCAGAATCATTTATACTTGCATCCCTGTCTCAAAATTTGTAGTAGTTTAGGGACTGATGCAACCACTCAGGTTCTTTTTTTCAGCCTGTAAGTAACAAAGACAACTCTCTTTTGCTGATCAAATTCCTCCCAGGAACTTTTGGACAACCATGAGAGAGATTTCTTCTCTGTGTAAATATTTAAGCAGTTCTTCATTTACCTGTTCATGTATGTTTGTTGTACATTTTTAGTGGTACATTTTTATCCATGTACTAACTATGCACCCGAACTCTAATGTTTTCTGGGCTGTTACCCTTATCGTACTTACACTTTAATGGATGAGATAAGCTGCACTAAAGGTATCTTGTGTAAACTTCTGATAGTTCTTTGATGGCCTACAGACATGTTGATCATTAGTCCATTACCTATGTACTTATCCCTTAACAATCCCAAGCCATTCAGTTGCACAGTTTTGGTAATTCTAAATACAAGCTTCCTGTGCCTAATGCCTGCTTTAACCTTGCTGTAATAAACAATTGTAAACCCCAGATTAGGCATTGAGCTGGGACCAGGCCATAGTCATATGCCAGGGGCCAGTGCAACTGAAGAGGTAGTATGTTAGGTTATGTTATCCTTTTTCAACTTAATGGCTACAAAGTAGTGTATTTGGAGTGCCTTACTTTATGTTATTTTGTGCGTGCAGGAGACAAAATTTCCTTTTAGAACAACACATTGATGCTCTGAATCACTGAGAATGCCATTTGCTGAAAGTTCTCTTCCACAAGCCAAAAAGGGCACAGATCCAAACTGATGCTAAGCACTCTGTAGAATTTCTTAAAATGTAATTCATCATTTGTAGTAAACTTCAGAAAAAGGTACTTCTCACGTACTCATACCTTCTTGCTAACTTGTCAAGGAGCCCAGTCTAAATCACAGAAATAATTCAGCCCTTATAATACATTTTAAATGTTACCAGGTTTTAGCAAACTACACAAAAAATTTTTAGTTCATTTCTTTTTTAAAGGAATTTAGAACAATTAATGTGGTTTTGACTGAAAAATGTTTCCAGAAACCCTTTTCTACCAGTGACAGTGGAAAAGGGGATGTTAGAACAAGCAGGATAAAAACCTTTTCCAAAGTAATAGAAATTATTTGCTCAAATAAGAGTTAACATTTCTGTTGATTATAGTTCAGCTGATATGAAATAAATGCACTCTGACATATTAATTCTCCATAGGGTCACAGTCATCTTTCTAACACATACACTGTCATTTACTTAAAATCAATTCAGCTGCTAGTGGCGTTATTAACCTTCTAGGAACATTACATCAGATGTCTGGTTTCAGACTAGAGCTGTTTAGACACACAGGTTCCCTCTTGCACGTGCTGTGGAGGGAAGGAATAAAGCCTTGCAGGCAAGGAACTGAGCTGAGCAGTGGGAGGTGTCTGGGTTCACCTCCTATAGCTGCTACAGACTTCCTCTATGGCCACAGGCAAGTCGTTCTGTCAAAAAGCACAAGCACACACCTCACCAAATCCTTTTCCCCCAGTGGGTCTCTCTCCCTTCAGTAACATCGACACCATAGCGCATGGATCTTTTTTTGGATATGCACAAACAGGAGACTTTCTGCTCAGTCTGTTGAAGCTCATGGCCTTGAGTTAAACATCATAGCACCACAGCAGAAAGGCATTTTACAAGAAAGAATCCTGACCTCTAAAAAGGTTTCAGAAAGAAGTGGGAGAGAAACACAAAGTTGCTAAGTGGCTTCTTATAGCTCCTCTACCAGGTCAGCAGTAGGGAGAGGAACAAAACCCTGGTCTGTGATGCCTGCTGTTACTGATCTCAATCTAACAGCCTTCCAGTTGATGTATGGCTTGTTCCCTCTCATTTGAATTGTCACACACGTTTGGTTTTTATCTAGATGACTGGTTTTGTAAGATCTTTTTAAACAGAATTTTACTTTTTGCACCTGCTCTCTGGTGTGCCTTTGGTGGACAGACAAGGAAATTCAGTATAGGAGAAAAGTGCTGTGATGGCTTTATAGTGGGAAATCAGACTTCATAAATACAGCATGGTACCAGAGTGCATGAAAAAGAATTATTTGGTTAGTTAAACGTACCTTATTTCCAAAAGTCACTTGATATTTTCCTGTCTTACCAGAAGATGTTTAAGGAAGAAAGTGGTTAAATAACAGATAAGGAATCAAAGAGTTATGAATAAATGGTCAGTTTTCATGATACAGAGGTAACTATAATCTGGATTTATTAGCTGATGGATCAGACAATGATTATGGCAGTGACACTAATTAAACGTCTCTCAATGACAAATTAAAAGGAATAGGGTGTCCCATTGGGGACAATGAAACCCAGTGATCTCAGG
Source organism: Corvus brachyrhynchos (assembly GCF_000691975.1). Lineage (NCBI taxonomy): Eukaryota > Metazoa > Chordata > Aves > Passeriformes > Corvidae > Corvus > Corvus brachyrhynchos. Next base: position 178,187 of record NW_008237404.1, read on the forward strand.
CTTGGCCACCATTCTTGGGATAGTTTGGAATAGTAAGGAGAGAGCAAATAATCTCTCACCTTGCCAAAGAAATGGCCTGTTGAATGGCCCTTTAGCTCCAGACCTCTGGGTCATTAGATGTGCACTGGGATAGAGAAGTGTCTCTATGAGAAAAATGAGCTCAACTCATTTTTCTCTTTAGGCTGGAAATGAATAAACAGAGGGAGGGTGTAACAGTAATATATGGAGTTATGAATGTCATGTGGAGGTGGAATAGACAATCATGATTTAGTGTCCAATGAAATTATCAGGTATACAGACAAGAACATAAGCAAGGCTGAGTACTTTATTATACAGTCTCATAATTCAATTATAGAACTAGTTATTACAGAGACAGTGTAGCACCCACAAATGTCAATCGCTTTAAGAGTAAGTAGACAAGTCAGAAGAAGGTCCATCCAATATTCCTAAATACAAATGCACTTTGGCTTTGGAAGTCCTTGTGCAAAGATTGCTGAAATCTGAAGTAATCAGTAAAAAACTATGGTAAACGTGCCCATATCTTTACTTTTACCAAAGCACCCAGCAATGGCTGCCCTAAAAATATAAAGGCTGGCTAGGCAGACCTTCGGTTTGAACTCCAGTGTCTGTTTCTGTGTTCTTATGGTTACTGCAGACTCAAGCCTTTGGTATTCTAGTTGGTTTTGGTTTTGGTTTTATGTGTTTATTCACTGAAGGCTGCTGGAGACAGGGATTTCTCTTGCACTATGGGTGTGCAGTCTCTAATGGAGTGGGATGGGTCCCTGATTGTTCCCCAGGGCCTGATATGCTACTTTCATACACATTGTAATTAAAGTTAGGTAAGAGCCAATTGAAAATGTGCACAGTAAACAGAGAATCTAGTTTGACATGCTCATCCCACAGCTAAAGTTCTGCAGTTACTTCCGTGGGAACCTGGCACATTTTTTCCTTCCTCTAACTCTTCCACTTTCACAAGGCTCTCACTTAGAGCCACACAGTTCTTCACTGTCCACAAAAGTAAGTGCTGACTAAAGTAAGTACTGACTAGCACAAAGCACTCTGCCTGCAAGCTTTTTCCTTCAAAACTTCCCTCATGTGTCTTCCAGTGTCCCAGAGATACAAACCTCACACGTGCCATCGAGGAAGGGAGAGGATACTTCCTGGCATGGAACCGTTCCCTGGCTGTCCCAGAGATTTGAATCACTTGGTTGTAGAGCATCAGCAGTCAGCTCCAAACCAATTTTTCCCCAGCATTCTGAGTAGTGTCCAGACCAAATATCAAGCTAAAAAATAATCACTTTTTAATGTGTGAGATTAGGTTTCCTTTGGTAACTCAGTGATGGTACCAATCAGGATATTTTCTAAAATTCACAAGGACATCAATGAGGGCTGTTGACTAGAAAGATACACAGATTAGAAATATTGATTTTATTGGTTAGATTCTGATTTTTGGGTTTTCTTTTTGCCATTAGTACTGGGTTTTACTATACATATATATCTGGGCAAAAATAGATTGGCTTCACTTTAGTTTATATTGTGTTTGCTGTGAATAAAAACCGGATTATAAATATTTTACATGAAATTGTATTAAAAGATATGTGTTGTAGCTTTAAAGTTCATTTAAACACCCGTCTTATTCATTACTTTTGTAAAATCTTGGATTTTGCCAAGTATAAAATTTGGCTAAAGAGTGGGCAGATGGTAACTCAGTTATACTTTTGAATAATGTTGATTTAACTGGAAGGTCTGCTTGGTGCTTCACTTAAGGAGAATCTAAGGCAACAGGGGTCTACCTGAATGGAGTTATCAAGAGTACCCTGCTGGAGGTGGGATGTGAAAGATCTTCTCTGACAGCAACCATGAATGTCTCACCAGATAAGCCTTAAAAGGACCATCAGAGAGGAAATACATCGTAGCACCATGCCAGTGACTTTTGTTAATTAAGAACAATGCACCGTTTAGACCCAAGGCTGGGGACTGCTGCTTTGAGCTCCCAAGGCAATGTTTTGTTTGTAGAGCTGGGGAATGATGCAATGTTACTGAGACTGGCTGGGACAGGATGCAATCCTTGCAAATGCTCTCTGGTTGTTACTCTTTAAGAGGTGCGTCTAAAAGAAGATAGTGTATGTCTTAACCCTGGACATTCTGAAGGGGAAAAGAAAACAATGAAAAGCTCTTGAGCATCTCAAAGTCTGTGGATCAGAGATTTTGCAATGCATTCTTCCCTCTTGAAGGTGGTGTCCTTGAGCACATGCACATTCCTACTGCTAGCAGATTCCTATTGCTAGAGCAAGTCTGGGATCAAATCCCTCTCTTTAAATTTGATCATTGGTTCAAAATCAGAACCACTGGCTCTGAGATGTGCTTTGCCAAATACTTCGTTAGGGGCTTCTCTTAAACTTGCTGGGCCAGTAGCCCAGAATTGTGACTTCTGCCAGTTTGCATTCAATTGCTTTTCTTCATGTTTCCTTAGTTACCATATAAAACAAAATTTGCAGCAATGTTGTGGTGGAATGGGAGGAAAGGAGGATTTCCTAGAACCTTTGTCTCCTTTATGACAGTAATGGAGGATATAGTTGGCATGACATATTTCTTGAATCATAACTTCAATGTTTGTTTTACTCATGGCATAATTTCTAGCTGTTGCTGATACGTATGATTTACTGAATGAACTGTGCATTGATCCTGCATTACTGTGAGCTGACTGTAATGAAGCGATTTCTTTCAGACCACCAGAAGGAGCTATTGAATTCAAAAAGCCTTTCCTTCAAAGTAGGAACTCCTAGTACAGCAGGGCAACCCGTAGGATAATAGAGCAGGCACACTGTCTTCCTTGGAAATCAAGCCAAGGAGCAGATTCTCATTTAGGGTCTGCATCTTTTTCTGATCCACTGTACTGAAGAATCAAAACTGATTTTACAGGGTTTAAGATCCAAAGAGATGAGAAATCTATTGAGGCAGGTTTACCCACACATTTTTCCACGGAGTGTGGAACCTGCTGTTTTCCATTATGTCACAGCTCAGAGATGTTAGGCTAACAGACCTGAAAAACGCTGGAGAGTTAATGGCAATGTCCATAAGGATAAACAAAACCCGAAGTTTTTCTTATCCATGCTGACTGGCAATCAAAATGCACTGGCCACAGGTTAAGTGTCTTCTGAGGTGATATGAAGATGTGCCACTATTTACTGTGTCTCATGATCAGATTCATAAAATGAGGCATGAGATTTATAGCCCACCTTCTATGAGTTTGCCCTTTATATTTGACCAAAACCCCTTACACTAATAGAAAAAATATTATTTTGCTTTGGCCTGTCTTCCATTTACACCTTTTTCTGTCTGACAGCAGCCTGAAAGTTTGTGATGATTGCTTGAGGGTGGTGCATTCTGTGTGTCTGTGTGTGTAGCTTTGAATGAATATTTAAATTAATGCTTAATTAATGCTTAATTAATAAAATGCCATTTGTCACTAAGCTTCAAATTGGAATGCACTATACAATTTGGTAAGTCAGTGTTTCCAGCATATTAAAAGAATATTTGTTTTAAACACTTGTATTATGCATGTCTTTGGATTGACACATGGTAAAAATGTGTCTGAGGAATAACTTTTTCTAAAGACCTGCAGGCAGTGGTTGAGGCTGACTGATCTCAGCACTGGCTTTTATTTATGTTGACTTTCTTACTTTATAATGTACTTGTTCTCAAGACGCTCTGCTAGTACTCAGGCATAAGTCTGGGTGTGTACGTAGAATAAATCAAATATTGCTCTGGGAAGCTTACAGTGCAAATGGTAACTAGACATGAAAAATATACATAATAAAGTAACAGGAGAGAAAGGAGCAGTGAGGAACTGAAGGATAGTGGTGTGGAAAGCAAGAAAAGGTCTATTGACTGGACAGAATATATGTATTTTGGAGGTTTCATATGTTGGGCTTGCTCTTTGTTTTCTGTGCCTTGATAATGTCCAGTAGCTTTTTTCAGACATGATGATCTTGTGTTAGATACTATGCTGTGCAAAGGTGGAAATTGAAGGTTGTTCCCATCTGAGATTTAATCTGTATGATTGAGATCTAGGAAAAAACAGTTGGAAAATGATTACAAAGAATGGGTACTATAGGCAATGAGTTTTGTGTCAAAAACTCTTTATAAATTTATAAATGCTTTTGCTTTTTTTTTTTTGTAGCAGTATCTCACAGAGATGTCTTCTTCCAAAAACAGTTTAACATGCCCTGTGTTCTTTTTCTTGGGAAGTGGGAACTAGTTAGATTCAGCTATGCATCTGTAATGACCTTGTACCCTGACTATTGACATTTTCTGGAGTTATGGGGCTGTTGCTTTGATTAAAATGAGAAACAACCACCAATCTGTGCTCAGCAGCACAGTGGGCACTAGGACCATATCAGCCAAAACACCACAAGTTGTCATGCTATGGATTTTCATCCCCAGAGCTCTCTGTCATTGTGGCACAAACTACCAGAGGACCTGTCTCACCCTGAGCCTGACTTTCTGCAACAGCTATATCTCATAGAAACAACAGCATCATTAGCACTCAGAAGACAGTTTCCAGTCTTGGAAATATATCTTTTCTCACAAAGAAAACTTTCTCCTTTAAATTCTCCATAAACCTGTATCTTAAAGAAAAAAAAATAGCTTCTACTAAATTAGAGCAAGAAGACACTTCATGTTATTTTGCCTCTCTGACATCAAACTGGTGCTTAAATAATCCTTAAAGAGCCTAAATAGACAAGTAAATGAAGGGAGACAGTAAGAAGTCATTTGCGGAAAGAAACACCTTTCACTGTGCACGAGTTTCTTTAGAAATACACAAATATGTTACTATCAGTATATTATTTAGAGGGAGATTAATCTTATTTTATCTTAATGAAAATAACAAGGCTCCCTTATGACCTAATCACAGGAAACAGATGACTTCTGTCTGCCCAGTTAAACCTGGCTGAAGTGGCAGCATACATTGTTCTGTCCTTTTAAAATGTGCATCAGATTTCTATGCCTATATATGTCCCTACAAAATTCTACTTTTCTGTCTTATTCAGAAGTTGAGGATAATTGGACACTGGCTGGTTGGTTTGTTGGACTTCTTTGAAAGGATCCTGGTACTGGGAGTTGAGCTACGGGATTGCTTTGTTAGGATTTCAAATAATGGTTATGTGATGTGGCTTTTGTACCCTCTATACACTGAGGGCTTAATTTTTGCCAGTGCAGGCAATAATGTACAGGAATCCAGCTACATGCTGTCATCTACAGGTTTGGAGCATTCCTTAGCTCTTGCACGGTGCTTGGCTTCTTCTGGCCACAGGACTTAGATTATTGGAATAAATGAATTTTTACCGCATCAGATTGTCAATATACTTACGACTCCCCTTGGTGAGTCTAATCCATCCAATGTCAGTGCAACTTTTGTATGAGAAGGTATTTGTTGGCAAGAATAAAGGGTTCATAGTCTGGCCTCTTTCCAGTATTGCAAATTTGTTACTCGTGGTGCAGTTACTGACTAGTAGAAGGAAATATATTCAGAACATTTTGATGGCCTCCTCATTCAGTAGCAAGCATCTGTCTAGAGTCACAAACCAGACCCACAGAGCAAGTAGGAGAAAGTCAATGCATCTTTGAACTCGGTCTCAACACAGTATAAGTTTTCAGTATTAACCTCAAGTCACGTCAGCGTTCTGAAATGTCAGTACATACACTCCCTCCTTCAAGCAGTGCTGAGAAAGAGACAGTTTCAGAGGCAGTTGGTCCCACCTATGTTGCTCTATTGGCAGGGGAGAAAATTAGGTGACTAATGAACTAGAGACCTATTTTTGAAAAGATAAATACACATAAGAGAAAAGTTACCCAAACTAAGTCTGTTCTTTACATGATGGTGCTATGATGTGATGGTGTCAGTGAGAGCCGAATGCCTCTGCTGTGCCTATGAGGGAAGTGTCTCCCTTGTGTAGCATCTCCCACGTCCTGTAGCACAGTCAATGCATGCAAACACTCTTAATTGTGGCTATTATATGTAGTTTCCATTTTCCTTTCTTCTCTTGGATTTTCCTTTTCATGAGGGTAAATCTGCCTCAAGATGTGGAAAAAGTACTCTGAAGCAGGCTGAGGATCATAAGATCGTAGCTTTCCTGTCCTGTCCTGTCCTGTCCCTTTGACCTTTTTGTCCTAGTCTTCAGATTAGACCATCTGTGAATCTTGTTATCTAGTACTGTGCAGAACAGAGTGTGTGACTGATCTCTTGGCACAGCCAGTGTGTTGCCTTGGTGGGTTGTGTGGGATGAAAAAAGCACAATACATGCCTTTTCTGTCTGAGACTTGTTTATCTGCATGACATCCAGGCCGCTCTGGGAGAGCTCTCCCCTTGGTGATTGCTGGCAATCAAAAACAAATCAAATCAAGGCAAAGTTAGAGAAATTCTCCTATACAAAGAGCTGTTCTAAAACAAAGCTGCATTTTTGTGGTGCATTGTCCTGGCTCTGTGTGAGTCCTGTAAAGAGACAAAGGCGAGCAGGAAGGAAATCTCAGCTGCTTAGTAAATGCCCTAATTTGATTTATTTACTGCTCCCTTCCCCCACTCAAACTGTTCTGCTAACCTGTTAGTCCCAACTCAGACAAGTAAGACCTGCTAATCTGATTAGTCCTGACACACAGGAGCAAGGCTGCTGGGAAAAGCTGGACCCTTACAGCTGTTTCAGGCTTCAGCTTCGATCACAACGTTATGGGTTAGCTGAATGTATACTGCAGTGTGACAGAAGCCCGCAGCATGCACACAAGTGAGCAGTGTGACCGTCACTGAAGAATTCTACCCTGGGTCTGAGGCCACTGGAATACAAACCATGTTTCGTGTCACCTTCAATGTAGTGACAGAGAAAGTTACCTTCACCTTGGCAGCCTGCCCCTCGGCCACATGGAAGGTAAGCTCAGATATGCATAAAGTAAAAAAGGTTGATGGCACCATAAAATGTGCTTCTGAGCATTTTTCCCAACCTTAGGCCATGCTTGAGAAGTTTTAAGGGGAGCAATAATGTTTTAAGGGAATTGCACTGCAATGCAGCATATGCACAACTGCTTGGAATTAGACTAAATGGATCTCATTCTGGAGAACAGCTTACTTGTTGCCTTTTAAAGCTGTTCTCATTTGACTTTAAAAATAGCCAAATTCATAGTAATTTTCCTTATTCTGGTCTGGAAATACCACTTACTTATATTAACAGCAAATCTAGTGAGATATATAAACATGAGCTACTCATTTCTGTAAGGAAGGGACACTGTTTGAGGAGAGCTTTCAAGATTCTTGAGGAGAGCTTTCAAGATAATTTAGGGATTCCAAGGATTTGTGAAATATGTACCATGCTATGCTAAGTTAGAACACAATGCATCTCTATAATGAGAGACTAAAATTAAAAAATACCCCTTAGATGCATGATAATACTCGATGCATGACAATAATTTGGCAGAAGTCAGAAATGCTTTGCACATCAGCTCCTTCTCCCATCCATCAGTTCAGTTCAGATCTTCACTTCCTTGAAACAAATGTTCCCACCTTGTTTTGAAGAGGCTAACATTGCCAGGATGAGATGGGAACAGGTTCCTTCCCTTCCCTTCCCTTCCCTTCCCTTCCCTTCCCTTCCCTTCCCTTCCCTTCCCTTCCCTTCCCTTCTTTTTGCACATCAGCTCCTTCTCCCATCCATCAGTTCAGTTCAGATCTTCACTTCCTTGAAACAAATGTTCCCACCTTGTTTTGAAGAGGCTAACATTGCCAGGATGAGATGGGAACAGGTTCCTTCCCTTCCCTTCCCTTCCCTTCCCTTCCCTTCCCTTCCCTTCTTTGATATGTGCAATGCACAAACATAAGTAAATATTTAAAAGTAAAAGCTAAAAGAAGCTGTAGTACAGTGAAGTTCATAAAATGTAGTACATTTATTGATGAACTAAATAAAAAACATGTAAGAAAGTGGGCACAATTATATGAAAAAACAAGACGGGATGCCAAGCCAGCAGACGAGATGGCTTTGCAGTAGCGCTTACGTAAGTAATGCAAAGTTAATTTAGAGAAAGTTTTGTGGAGGGAGTATGTATGTTTTATCAGCCAGCTATTACAGCTGGAAAAAATCTGACGTGGTTTCAGGTGCACAAGCCTTCCATTTTGACAGTAGGAGGCTAATGAAAGACTGTTTCCCCACAACCTTACTTTGCTTATGTCCTTGTGTCAGCCAGAACAGCACTGGTATTGCAAGTTAATTTAAATCCTTTGAAACTGAAAGAGGTCACATCCTCCTGCTGTAGGAGGTAGGACAGAGATGTCTACTTTCAGAATGCTAAGTCTTTTTCTTCAAGAGTAAATGGCCCAGTCCACAGATAATGCTAAGATGTTCTGCCTTTCCACATAGCACAGCATGACCAGCAGATGAATCTTGCATGGTGTGGTGGGACCAGGATGTGGTGGCAGCTCTGTAGAAGGTGTCTTGGTGCTGGGAGGAACAGAGCAAGTTCTGTCCCAAATTGTTATCTTTCTACCCTGTGCTATGCAGTGTTTGTTTCTCTTAGAAATTAATTTCTGATTAGAAATATTGGTGAAAAGTTTATTTAAATTATCTGTAATTTGGCCTATTTAAATTATCTGTAAAATATTAATTTCTGTGATATTTTAATGAAAAAAAGACAGTACTCCTGCTCCAGACGTTTCAGTCTGTAGGGCATAAGCCCCACTGTTTTTGCAGTACATTGTTTTGTAAAAAGTAGTTTAATTAGAAGTGGGGGAGGTTATGGACACGGGACAGCTAGAGGGAAGTGACAGCTGAAAAGGGCTCAAGTTGACAAGTGCAAAAGGCTCAGAGCTGAACATGGCTGTTCACACAGGCACCAATGCCTGAAAGCCAAAGGAAGAAGGATCACTACTATAAACTATGAGCATCTTTATTATAAAGCCTGGAGGAGGGGACTGGGCTGCTATTTCTCACCTCTTTGTGTCAGTCTGCCTCCGCTTATTTCCCTGCTCCTTAGAGAATGGGCTGCTGGTACTTCCTGATCTGTTTTCAGGTGTGTAGCTGGTCAGCAGAGCAGAGGGCTGAGTAATCTGAGATGTGCGTGGGCTATAAAAATCAGACTGCAGTTGGTATCAGCTAGGCCAGAATCCCTCTTCAAAGGGCTTTTCAGGTTTCGCTCACTTGAATTACTGTTGCATTTTCAATCAGTTGCTGCTAACATTTGGGGAGTCCTGTCTTGTGCCTCTTTGTCTCCTGTACCTGGCTTTAAGAGCAGATAAAAAGATCCTGCAGCTATTGATACACTACAAACTCCTACCACTCATTTCCTAACCTGTGAACAGAAAACATGCTGCTTAGATAAATGCAATTCAAATTCACAGGGTACCAGCAGATTTAGTTACAGAATGTATTCGCTTAGGGAGGCTTAGCTATGCTTGAATCCAATTGATTTACTACTGGTGATTCGGCTTTGTTGAATCCCATCTGAACTGTATGGGGGAAAGCAGCAAAAACTGCTGGTTTGTGGCTTTCTATTCAAGGCCAGGAAATTCACTCGATGGGGATCAGCCTAACTCAGGGCTTTCTTGCCAATTGATGCTGCACTTTATCTCCCTGACATGGACAGATAAATGAGCTGGGGGAGGCTTTGCAGTCGGTTGGAGCCCAAGCTGAACGCGCATTGTTGCCAACTTTGGAAAGCTGCACAATGGCCCTGTCTCCCCAGCAGTTACAGCCGTTGGGGCAGGGACCTGTCGCCTGGAAGGCTGCTAAGAAATAATGATGTAAACTACTCCCTAAGGATGTGGGAACAATGTTCAAATCTTACGAAGTGGGCAATATCTGTGATAAGGAAACCAGAAAAATCAGGGGCTCAGTGTTCATTTTCTTTCTGCGGCAAGCTGAACACAGTGCTTCAGCTTGAAAAGGACTGGTGGGGAGGTAGGGTGGGAGGCGTGGGAAGCGGGCAGCAGCATGCAGCTTTTCTGGCTCAGATTAACCTCCCCTGTTGCTGCCTTAGGAACCTCAGTTAGACTTGCATAGAGCTACAGTTGTCTGCTCTGTTCAGCAAGTGTAAGTGCACATTAGCGAACAGTCTGTTCTTACTTTGTTGTCATGGCTCCTAAATACACCCCCAGCATTGAAAACCACTGTAGTAAATGCAGACAGTACAGAAACAGGCCGATCTATGGAATTAGTGCATGAGAACAAAGGACCAGACCATGAGCAGAAGGACAGTAATGTGGTGTCAAATGTCATCCTCATGTGATGGCACATGAAAGAGCACTGCAACAGGAGGACAGCATGAATATGGCACATACTGTAATGGATTACTCTGGGGTTGAATTCTCTGTAAGGCCTTGCATTGGTCCAAGGAACTGGTTAGCTCCCCAGATCCTATTAAAGCTGCGGAGGTGATGGAGATGAGGAGGCTCAGAACTTTTGGGGAAGAATTTCAGTTTGTTCTTTACTTGGGCCTTGTTTTCAGCTTACAGAACAATACATTTCTCCTTGAAGAGTAACTGTTTCTAACTGTTAAATATAGAGCTGCTAAACACTTCCAAGTCTAAATTCCCTGAAAAAAACATTCAGAAACTTCTATTGCTCTCAGCCTTCGTTTTAAATGCTATTTTTTTTCCACTTTGCTTTTAAAGAGTATTCCAATATATACACCAGATACCTGTACATCAGCTTCTATGAACTTTGTTCAAGGTTCACAAGCACGTGTGACACATCTCTTTATTTTCTCAGCTTGTGAGTGCAGACTCACATCTTGTATATTTGTCACTTTTGGATGCACCCCAAAGGAGGTTAACAAAGTCCTTTCCCTCTATGCAATATTCAGAGTCCTGTAACAAGCTGTGACCCCGAATGCTTGTCTCACTAATGTTAAATACCACTTCACAGTGACAAGTCTGGGATTTTGATGCCTAATTTGGGAGCTACTGCCATAGAAGTAAGTACTTTTTGAAGTGATGACTTACTATTATTTCTAGCAACAGTCTCAGAGATTTATTACTTTGAGCCATGATAATAGATCAAGGTTTTCTTCCTGTCATTATATTTCTGGGAATTCTTCAGCTCTACATGTCTCCTCAAAGTTCTTCCTAGCACAGATTTGCACATTCTCAGAGGACTTAAATCCCTTTCTCTCTCTCTCTCTCTCTCTGATTATTTTTTGTTATGTTCAGCACATCCTCCTTTGCTAGCTTTTGCCACTCAACAAAAACGTCAGTATTTTCTTAGCCCCCTACCAAACCCTTACGTGAATATTTCTCAAATGGATCAGCAGATTCTTGTTAAGAGTTCAAATAATGCATAAAATCAAGTCTGTGATGCTCCTTCGGGCCCCAACTGTAGTTCACCAGCAGATGGTAGCAAACATCGCCTTCCTTGCGAGCTCCGCCTGGGCTTCAGTGAATGAGAAAGGGCCGGGGTGCCTCATCGGAGTCATTTGTTTCCAGCTAGAAGAAATAAGCTGTAAACAAAGTAGTTGTGCAACTCGGAACAAGGAGGATAATCACGGAAACCACGGAAATATTGCTGCATTCGGGACAGAAGAACTAAGTAGAGGTCGGAACAAATTCACTGCAGTGACTTGCGCTGAATGGCATGAGAAGCATTTTGGTGTCACTGTTATTGTTCTCGTGGTGACAAAAAGGGACCATTATTTGCAATGTAGCAAATGAACAACATTCAGAGAGTCATGATAAAATTGAAACTGCTCTGGGTCAGCTCTGCCCGTGTATGTTGACCCTTTGTACTGAAGACATGGAAAGTTCAGGATGGGTATTTTTACTAAAGGAGTTTCTAGCCATTTATTTGGGGGTTTTGTGAGCTGTACCACTCTAGTTCTTTTATATTTGATACGGGCTGTTGATTATCACTTTCTCTCACTCTCTCCTCTATGCTTCTCATTCAAATGGCTTGTTATGGCAGCAACTTCTCAGCTTCTTTTTAATGACAACAGCTAAAATAACAACTACTGAAATGAGAGACAGAGAAAGCAGAGAGGGACAGGATAAAGCACAAGCTGCTAAACTGTGGTGTAATTCCCATAAGGAAATGTCTCTTCACTTATAAGATAGTACAGCATAGATCTGGGCAAACTATTTGTGGCAAATCATTGGATATTTTTTGCCTCTACTGTTTTCAGTTGTACCACCTCTCCTTTCAACTACCTTACTGAAGATTTGAAATTCTTTGGCTTCTTCAAGCAAACACTGTTTAATTCCTTAAGCAGTTTCTGGGAAGCATTTCCTTTGTGCTCTTTTCTCCATCAATAAGTGTTTGATGACTAAAATCCTAAAAGTTGCCTGACTGCATACTGAAATTTATTTCTATGCTTATTTACTGGAAATTTTTAAAAAAATAGTCTAAATGCAATTTAAAACTAGACAATGGCTTTTTATAGGTATAAAAATTACTCCTTCTCCAGTGCTTACCATATTCTGAGCCAGAAAACTTTTATTGGTTAAGCTTTTAGAATAGAAAGGAAGGAAATCAGTTACACTGTTATGCTGCTCCTTTCACAGGATGACTTGATCTAGAAAGCAGTGCAGAACGCAAATGGGACTGGCTGCACCTCTGTCAGTGCTTATGCCCCCTACCTGAGGATTTCAGCTGAAGCTGTCAGGATTCTCCTTTGGCCTTAAATCCTCCTATTTTCTTGCAACTATTCAAAATACGTAAATACTTCTGTGTCTTTGGCAGGTATAGCTGGCCTGAGTCCTTTTAGCTCCATTGGCATCAGTCAGGGGTGTTATATTGTGTTGAACTTCATGTGCAGGGTACAAAGTCCTCCCAGTGTGACAACACTTGTCTCCCAGAGCTATGCCCTTGACAGAGGTGATGATCAATCAGTTCAGGCACAATCCAAAATTTTGCTTTGGAATTTTTGGCCCATATCATTTGGCAAGGAGATATGCTGGGAAAGGCCTGGACATTAGTCAATCTCACAATGTAATTTGACAGAGGTAGAACTGAAAGAGGGCATGTGACAGTATTTTGAATGTCATGGTTTGGCAGTATGGTAAATCTGCCTTCAGGGACCCTCACGTTTCATCAGAAATGCCGTGGCCATCTGAAGCCAAGATTTGATTTAACATTAACTCACTGCTCATTCAAATTTGTTCAAAACCATTGATGAATCTATTTTGTACTGTCAGGCTTTATGCCCAATCAGGTACAATCTGTCTGCACATTTCTGTTCTTATGCTAGATCAAGGAACATCTGCCTCCCACAGCCATAATAAAGCCTTCATAGAAGGATGAAACCATTACAGAGCTTAAACTCTCTCCTGTGTAGTGCATTTAATCTGTCTGAACTGCAGTCACCTTCTCAAGCCTGATGAAATCCATTTTATACTGTTGGTGGTGCTTAGATATGCCATCATGGAACCGCAGCCTAAACACAGCCATACAGAAAGCTATTGTCAAAACTGTGAAGTCACACCTCTGTTTGATCACATTTGCTCTCCCAATACACATACTGATGGACATCCACTGTTTCAAATATTACACCCAAATTTTCTGTATTTACTAGTCAACATCAGCTCTACCTTTAGTCATCCTTTACTGGCCTGATGACATATTAGGAAAGGAGGTCAGAGGTCTTGATTAATCTGGGTAAGAAAAAGGTGGGAAAGAGCAAAAGGGAACTGAAATTTGTCACTGGACAGGATGACTAGAAACCCAGTAAACTGCAAGTGGGAATTGCAAGGTTCTTGTTGTACACAAAGAAGGGTTGTTTCAAGCTCTATGGAGACTAGAAAATATGATGGCACAGCACCAAAACAAAGAGGCATGTGTAAGGGGAAGTTTGGGATTTGTCTTGTAGAAGTTTTGGATTCTGACCAAAAAGAATAAAATTTATGTGAAACACTGATCTTGACGAGAATACGTTATGAAATTATAGAGTGGCTATGTGTTTTCCCCATGGGATTCAGTTTCTGTTCCAGTGCAGATGTTTGGCTCTTGGTAGTCATAGTAGTACTGGGGTATTATAAATCACTTAGTCAATATGTGAAGGTCTTCTCACTATTACTGTTAAAAAATGAGCAGTTGCAAACTTGGGGCAGCATGTAGAAATCATCTTCCACAGCAGTGGTAATTCATTCCTCTTTATACAGTATCCATTGTCTTAGTGCAATTAAAAGCATCCTAAATGCTTTACAAAATATTAAAAGACATAGTCCTGGCCTAAAGTGCTTTCTGGTTTAGTTCAGACATGACAGAAGACATGTGAGAAATGAGAGTGAGATGGTGCAGGGATGAGTGAGACCCAGAGTTCCTCTAAAGAGAGCACTCTGATGTGATGTTTATACAATCTAAGCATTAAATTGTGTCCATCCCCCCTCTCCTTTTTGAAGTCAGCATAACTTTTTTCAGAAGCAATGGTTGTATGACATTAACTGGCACTGAAAGAGTTCTGACTGATGACAGCTTCATTTTTTACTTTCGATAAGAGCTCTTGTGAGTCACATCACAACCTGGGGCATTAAAGAAACATGTATCAATTTATCTTAATATGCCATACTGTAAATCAGAGTGATTTACCTGCTGATTTAGAAGAATTTCAGCAACCTCTGCAGCAGGGACAGGCACCTCCAATTGCTTGGGGGTGGGCAGTTGAGAAAACACATATTGCATACATCCTTTAACTCCCAATGTGGCCATGCGGTAGAGATATTTCCTGAGCTGTACTCTGTTTAAGTTCCTTTTAAGGCCAGCAAATTCTAATCAGGCTAGTAAAAACCTCAGTGGTCTTTGCAAAACTGGTCTCAGCAGCAGGGAATGTTTAGCACTGTCTTTTACTGCTGTATTGACGATAACAGCACTTCTCACAAAAAATATTTCCTGGCAACACGTCCTCTCTGAGAGCCAGAGAGAAAACTGTAGCCTGAAAATCTTACAAGTGGGGAAAAGTAGTTCCTTTGCCTTTGTGAGCCTCTGGCAGTTACTGAGGTTCCACAGTGCAATATTCACTCACTTCCCAAGGAAACAGGTCAGTTTATCCATGTTGATCATGGATCATACTGTGCCGGTTCTGCTGCTGTTACTGATCCTGAGGGTTAGGAAATACAGGATACAGGATACTGCGTGGATTTCCTCAGGTCTCAGTATTATCACACCAAGACAGGAATGTGTCCTTCCTACTGGCCATGGGGTCTCTCTGTGATCAGAGAGGAGGGGTGGAACAGCTTCCTTAGACAGGCACTTTGCGTTCAGGGACAGAGGTGACAGACAGGCACATCTAACTCTCTGGAAGGACCATGCCATTTGCTTCCTTTCATGTCTTTAAGCATCCCTCCCTCTGTCCTCTTTGACCAGGCAGTATTGTCTGTCTATGGTTTAGATGTGATCAAATCAGCATCCTAACACCTAGCTCTTTCCAAGGGAGGATTTCAGAGGATCGTATTGCTGGTGGCACTGGGTATTTGCTTAATGTTCATGAAGAGAGATTTACATCCTACAGTGATCAGCAAGCAGCTCTGTAAGGATGTTACATTGGATCAGCCTGGTGGTCATTATGGATCCTTTGGCTCTGATTTCCAGCACCCAAGCTGAACGATGAGGCTAACGAACTCAGGAATCCAACACATTTGTCAAAATGCACTCCAAGTCCCGTTGTTTGACTCCATATGGAATTTCATTAATTAATGGCTCTGAACATTATCCAGCACCACACTGGCCTCCACTGGCCAGCCTCAGGCTTGGCTTGAGCCAGTTTTGCAGGCTCTGTTTCTCACAACCATGTGGTTGAAAGGGGTTGCAGGCAGTGCTGAACCTCTGCAAAAATGAGGTGGAATTTTAGCAAATATTCTCCACTATTAACTTATTCTTGCTTGTTTTCCTTATTTCCCAGTCTAATGTTGGGATATTTCACCTCTCTGCCATTATCTGTTGTCTCATTTCCACGTTGAACTAAACTAAGGGGCCCACTGGTGCTGCGTGGATCCTGTAGCAGGGAGGGGTTCTGCTGGCCTTGCTCACATGACACATCTTTCAGTAAAATAGTTCTGGGAAGAAAAAAGCCATGCTTGAAAGAGGGAACTGGAGTGAGCAAAAAGTTTTCCATTTAAAGTTGGTAAATCGCTTGATAAAATGAATGAAACAGTGAGCCTGTGCATAACTCAGGGTATAGCGTATGTGGTGTGACAGAATTCTTGTGACCTCTTCTCTGTCTTGCCATCCTTTGGGCAATAATATCACAAAGCTCTGGAAGAACACTGTGACTCCAGGTAAGCTCAAAGATAAGCTGAGCGGCTTTCGCCATTTAAACCTCTTTAGGGTCCCAATGCATTAACAGGAGATTTACGTAGACCAAAAGTTACATAAACAGGCATTTACGAAAAAGTTCTCTTTCATTTAGGTGCCAACATTTTACTTCACCCTGAAAGCAAAGGCATTGCATCGGCATTTAACACTGTGGCTGCTACTTCCTTCCCCCAGGGCTCTGAAGTTGTGTTTTGGAAGATCAGTAACGTGTCTATGTGTAGTCTGCAAGTTTGGATTTGTTAAAGAGCATTAAAGTATATAGAGTTTGATACTTTCTTTGGTTCAACATTAAACCAAGCATTTCTTCTCTATTC
Organism: Corvus brachyrhynchos; assembly: GCF_000691975.1. Classification (NCBI taxonomy): domain Eukaryota; kingdom Metazoa; phylum Chordata; class Aves; order Passeriformes; family Corvidae; genus Corvus; species Corvus brachyrhynchos. Next base: position 194,775 of record NW_008237404.1, read on the forward strand.
AAAGCTGCCATTTCGACCTTTACCACTGTATTAGAAAGCAGCAGCCAGCTCAGCTGTTTGCAGGAGTTGTTTGCCTTCTATGAACTCAGATTAGCTGTTCCAGTAACACTATTATTGTATACTATTATAACCATTAACTAGTAACTCTTCAACACAATGAATCTCTGTATTCAGAAGAAACTAGAGCACTCAGTGGGTCCAGTGCCCATTACTCAAAGGATTTTGTACCAGGGTTTGTCCCTGAATTACAGAAAACATTAACCATCCGGAAACTAATCATGCAACATTCTCTTTAGTTACTGAGTCCTTGAAATATCCACTGATTTCTCGTAAGGCATAAAAGGTCTTTGCAATTTTCTCTCAGTGTTTTTCAGGAAAATGGTTAAGGGGGCACTAATTACAGGTTTTAATGGCTGAAGAGTCTCATTAAAGAAGATCCATAAGGACCAGCTGTCTAGGTTAAGAGACATAGTATTTTCACTTCTGGAGCAAGGCTAGGAAGGCCTGTGTTTGTGCTTAGCCCTCTCTTACTAGACAGGGTCGTTGCAGTTTCTAAACTATGGGCCTGGCATACTCTGCAGGTGACCCAAAAACCCTGGTCTCTCCATCATCTTTATAGGCAGGCAGTGGATCCCACCTAACCATATTTTACCAGTGAAAGCAGTGTGGTAGTTCAAGGCCTGGAGGGGCAATGATATGGATACATTTGAGTGTTATCTCAACAAACATTCACTATGCAGACAGAGAATGGACCTTGATGCAAGAGTGGGAAAGATTCCCAGATCCCAGGTTAGTTATTGTCAAACATCAGATTTATAAAGCAGAAGAATGACATTTCTACCTGTAAGCAATGCACCATTCATTTGTCCAGAAACTGAAGGACTGGTTGTCTCAAATGATGGATAATCTGAGCTGCTGTGTTTCTGAACTTAAAAATGCTACTAATGACCATTAGTTATGAGGGTGACTAATGTTCTTGTTTGTGCCAATGTTTAGCCAGTCTGAAGAGATGTAGGTTTAGTAAATGATCTCCAGACTTTGAGACTCTGCCCAGTTCTACATCCAAAGCTCAGCAGCAAGAAGGAATCATTTATGCCACTCTGAAGTGAAGAAATAAGAGAGTGAAAGCATTAAAGCAGTAAGACAAAAGCCTGGCTTTAGCCAGGGTACAGAAAAGTATTCAGCTGATTTTGAAAGCTGGTCTCCTCCTCTCAGTTGCACTGCACACACTGCAAGATAACTCTTGCTTTAAACGGAAGGTACCATTTGTAACATACCCAATCCATAATTTAGAAGAATGTAGACATAAAGCATCATGTATAGTTCAGTAACACGACCTGAGTAACTTAGAATTTCAACTGTAAAATTCAGAATCCAAGATTGCAGACTGAACTTTTCTGATGAATTAATTTTCCCCAATTAGAGATCTCATAGCTGTCCTTGTGTTGTGAGCAGTTCAGATCATTCCACTCATTATGCTTTGCAGTTTTGTCAGCAGAACAATTTACTGCAGCCTGTCCATGTGTAGTGAATCTGTAATGAATTATGGAAATTTGCTGTGAAAGCCTGACCTTTTCCAATGTTTGTTTCGGCATTTCCCAGTACTTCTGTTTTAATGGTCTAGGCAGAAAGAAGTAATGTCAAATATTGCTAAAGAAATTCACTTAAAAGTCTATCTATACACATGAAAACTCATCCTTACAAAGATATTACTTCCTTCTGCCTAAAGTAACACAAATATTACACTGAGACAAAACTTTGGAGAACATAACAGGCTACTCATTAGGTTTTCACCAAGGCAATCAGAGTTATTGCAAACACAAAAATTGTTTGAAGTTGTCTGTTAATCAGATATACACTGCACAGCATGTGATCACCATTAATGTGGATTTCAAAAAGCTCAGAAGTATGGCTCTGTTTTCTCATATATCCTGAAAAATAGTTTTTATCTCAACAGTTGTGAGATGCATTGGCAAAGTATTGTAATTTGAAAGTTTAATTCTGAAACAGAGAGTTAACCTGGGAAGGGAATCCTCTGACATTAACTTACATGGCCTCTGATGGGCACAGGGTTGAATATCTCAGCTGGTAAAAGGATACTGTGCTCTGGACATATGTGGTTTAATATAAAGCCTTATAAATCCAGGGAGAAGCTTTCTAGGCTTTGGATCACTCTTCTGAGACCTAATTCAATACCAAGTTAAGATGGATCCATTTCCTAAACAAAGCCACAGGTATAGGCAGATAACAAAGGAGCTTCTGTATTCTTTTAGGCAGGCAAAAAGGGAAATTTTATTATTTATTTATCAGAAGCCCTGAGGTAATGACTAGTCCAAAGAATCAGAATGTGTGCAGATGCACCCTCTTAAAATTATCATGACCACAGTATTCCTTGATTTACTGACAGCATGGTCAGATGAGCAGCACAGATCCAGACTCTAAAGTTACAAAGTAACTGCAATGCAATTTAAAATCCTTTGCTCTGAGGCTGATGTAAGCATATATGCTTACAAGGCTTCACAAGGGATTAGAAATTTATCTCTTGGCCATTCTCTTCTTCCAGATAAAGGGATGATCTTCTTCAGCTTTAGGATGCCCAGGTGGACCATTTGTGCTTCTAAACCTGACTGTCATGGGACATTTAGAAAGGTGTGAAATCAGACCTTATAAAGAAGCAGAAATTGTGGAGCTAGTAACGGGACAGGAGATGTAGAAACCTACAGTGCCATCTGCACTGAAGACCTTCGTTGTTTATAATGTAGCTGTGTAAGTGCAACCCCTTGAGGTTAATGAACCATTCCCTGGTGCTGTTGTTACTGCACTAGCCTACAAGAGCCGTTTGCAGCACTGGAAGTCCTGTTTTGCTCCTAGGTAAAACCCATCTATATAAGAGGCTTGGTAGCATCACAAGTAGGCAAGAATGATGCTGTTTTGGTACTGCGGGCTGTGTCACCTCATACTTTAAAACTTCCTGTTCGTAAAACACATTTTGTGTTTTAAACTTACAACAATTGCCTGTTGAATAGGGGAAAAGAAAGCAAAAGGGAACTCACCTCGTCTACTTACAGCACATTACTTGATTTGCAGTCTAAACAAGATATTGCTTGAATGTTACAATATTGCCATGAAATAAACCTATCAAATTGGGCAGGAGTTGTATGGTTGTGTAGGGAGAGGGTCAGATACCCTACTGCGCTCACCTCTTGCTTCAGAGTTGCAGGCTGAAGTGTGATGAACCACAGTAGAAACGGTATCAGGGGGCAAAAACATGAGGGGAAAAATGCTGACCTTTATAGCATTTGGTGCATTCTGATGAATATATGCATAGGGGTGTTTTAATATTTATTTACCATTGTAGTGTGTTTTGTGTTCACAAAATATGTTCATAATGGGGCTGCATTCTGTTAGATGTTATCTATGTAGATGTGAAGGGTTTCTGCCCTGAAGGATTTATAAACCAATAATTCTAGTTCAGTTTAAACAGAAGTTATTTAGTAAGCAAAGCCTTTGGAAGTCTGTTTCCTGCTTATATTCTGTAGTGACTTCTATATTTTCAGATATGCTGGGAAAAGAATTTCCTGAGCTCAAACAAACTATTGACCTGCTTGTCTGATAGCTGTTCACTATATGTATTTCCCAGTGACCAAGGTTTGTTTCACCTGGAGCTGGAAGTTCAGGAGCTTAGAAGGCTGGTGCCTGTGTTCCTGTTAGCAGAGTTCCACTAGACCACAAAGGGAACTCTTGTGGAGGCCAGACTGCATCATCATGTTTCACCCTTGTTATCCAAGCCAGCAGCAAATTCATTTAGTTTAGAGCCAAGAAAGATCTTGTCTGTGGTGGGGAGTGGGAGATTATTCTGTGAGTAATTTTAAATGGTCTTAGTGTCAGGGATTCTTTTTTTTTTGTCTTTTAAGAAACTATCCCATGGTCTTGGTTTTTAGGAAATTCCCTTTGCTATTTGATGTAATTTTTCCTTTACTGAGCTTTATCATTATGTCTATAACAAAAACTACATGGATGTGAAATACTAAAGCACCTTTTTCTCCAGTTTATTTTCAAACAAATGACTTGAAAAATAGATTTTTGAACAGATTTTATTACTGAAATCCTGAAACTGTTAAAATCAGTACCACCTCCTCATGAGTTGAATAGGTTCAGATTTTTTTCTTTGTAACGAATATACTGCTAGGGTTTTTTTTCTTCTATGATCTTTAGAACTAGCTGACACCTAAATTATTCAATTGCAGTATAGATTGTGTAGAAAAGTGTGAAGAACATTAGCAATGATCAAGGGACAGCTGACTTGACTTAAGAAGACATTTTGCTACCAGATGTGTTCATACTCTTTGCAAATGTAGTTTTAGAGCTTACTGAATATTGCTTGCTTTGGAATGACCTCGCATTATGTTTTATGAACTCCTGAAACAGATTAACAAGACTTAGGGCCTCTTACAGGAAAGGTACAGTTCTATGATCTTACAACATGAAGTTTTCTGCCAAACTGGGGATGGCTCAGCTCCTGTCACAGAAGTACAGTCTGGCATATAAAGGTAAGCCAGCTCTGGTCTTGTCTGTCCTTAATGCAGTGGACTATATTAGATGTTGGTTCAGTATTTGTGAACTGGAACTATGACTGTAGGGTGGGTGATTTGGACTCAGTGCGGTGGGCATTGCTGCAGCCCTGTGGTGGAGCAGAATCCTTAAACATGTGACAATGTTGTGTCTTCTTGTACAGCAAGGAGAATTACTGCAGAAGCACCAAACTGCTAAAAGCAATACACCTCAAAAAAACCTTTGCTACGGCTAAGACTGTAGGATCTAATGGCTTATTGCGACCTCTTCGGAATATTTCCCCTCGGGAACCCTCTGGATGCTTTTTGTGAACAGATGCTCCGCAGGAATTTTGTTTCAGATTTTATGCCAAAGAATTGTAGAATAAACACACGTTTTATTTTAGAGGTATTTTGATGCTTCTGCATTTGTTTTTTAATAAAGCTAGAAAGTGTGGAGAGGACTGAAAGTTAAACAGACTGAGTACATCAACTTCTCTCTTTTGCCACGCCATAAAAATACCAGTCTCAAATCAAGTTACAAATGATCCTTTAAGGCAGATTAATTCGAATGTGCTCTCTCAACCCTATTAAACTGTCATCTTCCCCGGAGTGGGGATGGGCACAAATCAAACGCGCAGATCACAATGACCCTGGTCTCTGTGTGGGAGTTGAAAACTTGGAGGGTTTGTGAACGACCTTTCGCTTTGTACCAGGCTGCATCGCACTCTCCAGTCAAATACCCATTTAATCCTTAATCTAGTGCAAGTGAAGTTGTTCACGTGCGAGCCCTGAATTCCCGGCAGGAGCGAGCTGTGCCCCGGGCGAGCCCCGGCTGCAGTGAGCGGGAGCACCGCTGGAGGGCGAGCGGGGGAAGCGCTCCGCGCCGGCACGGCCAAAGCGCTGCCCGGCTCCTCCTGCCCCCGGCCCGCAAAGAGACCCGTGCGCCTTGCACCGCTACGTGTGAAACGTGGGCTTGTTTCAGAGCCCCTGAAGCAGCATTTTTTTTTTTTTGTCCTTCTGACATTAACAGTATAAAATCTTCATTAAGTTCTTCTCTTGTTTAGCTCCTCAAAGAAGAGTCAATGAGTCACATTGAGTCGCTGAAGCATTCCCAGAATTACACTTCCTAGACATTAGAAAATATCAGAACAATAACAACATTTCCCCTTGTGCTTTTGGAGGAACACAAAATATGAATCCCATTAGTTTAAATAGTTGTGGTATTGGAAATTGTACTGGTCACAGGTTTTATTTTTTCCTTGGTGCCACAAGTTGTAAAGTCAAGTTGAAATAATAGGAAGACAGAAGGAAAAAAGTAGCATGGTATTCTGTGAACACTAGTGGTATCATTATCTTCCCTTTGTTTTCAGATATAACCTAGTGAAAGGCTCTTTCAAAAGCTAAACGCCTTGGTTGAATCCTTTCTCTGAATCTATTTACCAGCACAAAAGACTTCGGCCTAAGAATCAATACAAAATCCTGAAGAACAAGGGCAAATGGAACAAATGTTCTGCCGATCTTGTGCTATAATGTAGCATAACTTTTAATTTGTGCATAGCCAGGAGACGAGGTTTTTGTGTTTATAAAGGTCATGATTTTGGTACTCTCTGAACTCCTGAAGATCTGCTTCTAATCCCTTCATTTAGCACATACTAGGAAGTGATAAATCTGTATAATTCATTTTAGAAGTAGTGGTACACTTTAAAAGCATTCTGAAATTATTTAGCTTATCAGTAAATCGAGTGACATTTCTACTTCTCTTTGCAGTTTTTTCCCTGCAGTTAAAGGACTTTGTTTATTTTATGTATGTCATCTACAGAGTTTGTACTTCAGTTGCTTTCAGACAACCTCTTAAGGCAACAGTAGTCTGAGCCTTATATTTTCCATCAAGCTTCTGACTATGTTGTGAAAAAGCTAACTTCAACTAATGCTGACAGTAGGATCCATGTGCATTTTTCAGTTGGATATATTAACAGTCCCTGTAGAGGTGATGTTTCAAATTCAAAGCCAGAGTAACTACACTGTCTGCATTATTTGTTCTTCCTTCACCCTAATCCAGAGCGATGGTGAACAGATGCAATATGCTTCTTTTGATCAGTGATTTCCTGTCCTCAAAGGACCTTGTGAAATTGCCTCTCCTTCCCATTTCCAGATGGTCATTCAGAAGTTCAGTTGAATTAGGTTTTGAAAACATTAAACATTATCTCATTCTGTTCCCTATGATTATGGTTTTATTACTTTTATGAGAAGGGCTTGCTGAACACTCTCTGATCTGAACACAGACTGTTTTTGCCTGGGACTTGGATGGCACCACATCCAAGTCGTCCATGAAATCTACCCGAAAATTTTGCAGACAAATTAGTCCTGAACGGTCTACAAATGTAGAATTATGAGAGTATCTTTTTTCTCAGGGCAACTTTATCTTACCATTATCTCTCACGGTTTTCAATCCTTCCTGTCACAATCTAGTGGATACCCGCGTGCTAAAGCTTTGGTGTTATCTTATTAGCAGTAGATTTAAGACATGAGTTTTGGTTGTTCAATGGTTTGTTTTGCCCACTGACTTCGAGAAAGTGCTGGCAGCAACACTTAATAAATTTTTCATTGGTAAGAACCTCACCAGCTATCAGTTTTCTATTTCTTGTCCACTCGGTTTTCCATAGAAAGTTTGAGATGTGGATCACAAGAATTGTCTTTGACAGGCTCCTATTAACAGTTTTCAAATGTGAAGAAGTACAGAGGTTTCTGTTTCTCAAAATATTTCCATGGATCATGTTCTGATTAAAAATGTATGTATCCTATTATGTGCACAAGCTGTGTCCCCTGAGATGTGAAACTTGTGACCTACTTTGAAAACAGCACTACTGCAGTTCCCCAACTTCTGCTGGACTCTCTTTCTCATTATCTGCAGCAATTTCCTGCACTATGTTAGAGGCTGCTTTGGATGTGACCTGCTGCCCACAGTAACCCTTGCTGTCATCCATCTTTATGTTGGCAAGCTTCCATTTTATGCCAACATTCCTGCCAGAACAACTGAAGAATGAATCAGTCAAGTCACCATAATTCTTTCTCAGTTAAAGAGATTTATTTTCATAACCTGGAGCTCTGGATGTCCGGGCCCCTGTTCCTTGGCCTTTGGTAGCTGGATGATTTCATGAATCTGATGCAGAGTTGAGCTCATTTATCTTATTCTTCCTTGTGTTCAAGGTTTGGATTGCTCTGTGCTATTTTTCACTCCCATTAAAATCTCTCAGTTATTTTGTCATCTGCTGCTGAGAATATCAAAGGAAACTAATATTTGATCAGAGTAAACTGATAAATCTGATATAAATGATCAGAGTACTTCTGGAGACAGTGTGGTGCTGGCTTCTCCTGCCCTTGTTATAACAATGTGCCTACTAGAAGAGGTGCCTGTCTCCCTTCCATTAAAAGGGGTGGAGTCTGCTTGCCTACCTGCCTGTCTAGATGCTCAAGAGACTGGATAGGTATTTCTGTAGGTGCAAATTAACCATATCAGCAATACAGGAGAGTGGGAATGGGGCAAGAGGAAGCCTGGGGAGAGGTTTAACACAATAGAAGGAGACTGAGGAGAGAGGAGATGTGAGGAGTTAGGAGGGGACCGAGGATGAGTAAACAGAGAGCTAGAGGTGTTGTGTGGGAATAAAATGAAGAGAGAGAAAGATGAGGAGGTAATCTCAAATGGAGAGGGCTTTTTTAGTGAAAAAAGATAGCCAGAAGTAGGTGCAAATCATTACAAGAAGTGAGGAAAAGGAATGGTCACTAGAGGTTGATGAAGTACAGGAAACAATGTTGTACATTGGGAAGAAGGATCTCCTCTGTACTGGAGGCCCTGTTACCTCAGCCAGCTAGAGGAGCAAGAGTGCCCTTGTGTGCATGTGTAGACTGCAATCTTGGTTAAGATATTTTACAGTGGGGAAGTGGGGGACCTTTCATTTGAAAAGTTTACTGTAAAAACATGGGGTGATGGATGATTTTGTTTTGATTCAAAATTGGTAGCCACAGTCTGGTTTATTTCATAGTGCTTGAAACTTCTTGATGTGCATCTCCAGGAGAAAGACATTTCCTAGCTCTGTACCCTTTATGAGTTTACTTTAAATTCATTAGGCTCTCCAAAGATCATTAAAGAGGTTCTGCCATGCTTAACAGGGCCCCAAATACATTATCATATCAGTTATGATCTTTTGATTAGACTTTGCCTTCAGCTTAACTACAAGCTCCCTTGAGAAAAGTGGCCGTAATTGAGTGTATTTTGATATTGAGAATACATTCTGTCAGTTTTTTGATAAAAATTCTATGTGTACCATAAAATTTTCTACCCAATTAAAATAGAATAATAACAAAACATGAAGAACTTAGTTTATCATATCTGCACCAACACAAAATTATTATGTTCTTCTAGATAATTACTTCCAGTAGAAGTTCTGTCAATGAAAAGTAGAGGAGAGAATAATTCATGATTAATGCAGGCCTCATCACACTAGTGTTATTTAAAGTATTAGCCACAATAAAGTATTGTTGGAACATCCTGCTAGAAAAGAATTAATGTATTTGTGGAATAAGATGGAGTGCTTGGAAATATTAATTTTTCTTACATATTCTTGTAAATTATATATGTAAGGACAAATTAAGGAAATCTATTCCTTCCAGCAGCCATGCCATAAAATGTTTGGCATCCCATCACCTGGATTGCAAAAAATTCTTTCAGTTTAACATATATTTTTTGAAAGTTTTCATTTTTCTGTTCAGAAAATTGGTTATTTGCAATATAGCAATTATTAAGTCCAGGTTGAATGTACCTCTTAACATACATAGTCAAGATGTTTGTAAATTTCACCCTTTAAATTCAGGGTTCATAATTTGTTTCAGGAAATAGAGTGTTATATATTAGAGATACTGTATTTACAGCCATCTCTAGACCATGTTTATTTTGAGTTTTGTTTAAGAATTATGAAATCCTTATGGGTTCAACTGTTTAAGGAATTGACTTTTAGCTCTCAAGTCAAATGAGAAACTCATGTAACTATGTGTCTGCTACTTTATGAAAATATCATTTAATTTACAAAACAACTGTTTTCAAATTTAAATAGTGCTATTTTTTGTTTTCTTTTGCCTCTTTAAAAGTTAATTGTAGACTGAGTTCTGAAGAAAATTTACATTAAAAAAAAAGAAATAAAAACTAGACTTTAAAAAATTTCTACATCAAATGATTTAAGCTATTTTGTATTTTTTTCTTTTAGTGGCTAAAGCTCAGGATTTCAGAATAATTCACCAATAAAGATGCATTTGTTAATGTGGGAAAATAATGTTATTAGGCTCAGTAGAGAAGAAACACCTTTACAGAGTAGTTTACTTTTGAATTTGATGTGCAAAAGTATTTGTATATGTGTGAATCTATAATTCTTTCAGATGCACCAAATAAGGGTTAATGTTATCTCTAGGCCAGAAGCTGTTTATTAGCACTGGCATGCCACTGAGTTCCATCTCCATGTCTGCTGAGTGAAAAGATATTAAAGCACTAACCTAATATAGTGAAGCAATAAAACCTATTTGTGCCATCATTGTGGCACACATTTGTATTCCAAAATAACAGAAGCAAAGAAAAATCTATGTAGTGTTGCAGCATGAATGTGCTGCTCCTTCACTTGGGTAACCAGTTATCTCCCACCGCTATAGCCACTGTATGTTTTTGGCTACATTTTGCAGCTCTGATTCTGCTGGTTTTCCACAGCTCCGTATCACAGCAGCCCTCCAAGCACACTGCAGAGCTTCAGATCTCTACATGTGGGGACAACACAGTGAAGGGGCCAGCAAAAGGAAATTTGAGTAATGCTTGGTAAATTGATTCAAGAAAGCAGACATTTCTTGGAGACAGACTTCAGATCGATATTCAGGTCTGGTCTGTGGTAAGCAGTGTCCATATATTTGCTTGAGCTGGAGGATGAAAAAACATGTTCTATGTGTTGTGTAAGTTCTTGTTTTATTGCTGTCACAAAGATTATGCATAGTCAGAACCTTAGAAGCTGACCAGAAATGTTTCTTTTGTAAAGTTATACACAATTTTATCAAATCTGTGTTACCTAACAGTCCTATAAATTGTTTGAGGTATTATATAGATGTCCTAGGCTACAGAGGAACTGATTTTGGCATTTCCTAAATGAAAAAATGAAAAGAAATCAGATGGAGGCATTTTATTGTTGCTGAGAGCCACCAGAGACTGTGCTTCACACAAGAAGTTATTTCCTTGTAGGTAGTGCAGGAACAGAATTTTGTTGCCAGTACTGCACACAGCAAACACTCTGGTTCATCCAACTGGCCCCATCATTACCGTGCTACTGCCAGCACTGGTCTATTGCTTCCTTCTGGGTCCCTGGTTTTGGAACAGAGTGGGGGAAAAGGCTATTTGCCCACTGTTGTTTGAACAAAACCTAATAAACCAGGCCCTGTCTCTACGAGGTGAGACTTAGCAAAGAGTCTCTGCCTGTGGCACAAAGGTTACTAATTAAAGACTTTGCGCAAGTAGCTAAGCTGACAGACAAGGTATTAGTAAAGAAAAGTGCTGCTGTGCTCAACCATTCAGACTGAGCGACCAAATTTCCCCCAGGAGGTGCAGAACAGGTTTGTGAGGACACACTGTATCTGACCACACAGCAGCGGTACTAGAGCAGTATTCATTATTGGAAGGAAAAACGATGATGCATTTTTCCAGCACAGCACGTGGTTAGATGGGACTGTGGCCTTTCACCCTGACATTCTCAGCAAAAGTTGCACTTTGTGTAAGTGACTCACAGGACATGCCAGCTTCGGTAGTTAGGAAACGTGTCTGTGCCCTCTGGCTTCATTAGAAACCAATAAGCAGAACAGTAAACAGACTACGAGTTTTTGGCATTTTGGGTAAGGTTGCTTTTAAAATGTTCTTCTGTATTTGAAAGGAGGACATGACTCACTTAGCAGAGTTACATTATAAATGCCGGCTTAAAAGTGCCCCATAATAGCGCTTTTCATTGCAGGCTCTCTGCTCGCAGGGCTGGGAAGAGTACACCCTGCCACACAGACCTGCTGTCCTTTCTTCCCTTGTTAAAGCAATGCATTGATGCTGGCATGGAGACAGATGCAAACTTAGCGCGGCTAAACACCAGTTTCGTCTGATCACAGTCTTTGCCAGGGTCTTTGCATATCAGCCCTCAAAACACTCACAGGAAAGATCTCAGGAACAAACTTGAGTTATAAGTTACAATTGCCTGTTATTAGTTACAGTGTTATTGTCACTTTAGAGCACAGTAATGAAATTGTCAAGGATGGAGAGAAGTTTTTTGTTCAGTAATTGCATTAAAATACAATTTAAAGATATAAAAAATTCTATAAATCTATAAGATCAAAGTGAAGCTGCTTAATCAGACTCTTTTGGTGACCAGTTTCTGACCCACTACAGTTTTTAGTTCCTGTTCATGTTCCTGTGTTGCTGCAGACTGCAAACTCCTCTGGCTTTCCATGTGGAGGAGTGAGACTCATCTCCACTTTGCTCTATCAGTATATTTAACGCCTTAGATTTAGAGAGCTGAGCACTTGAAATAGCCCTTAAATGACATTCAGTGGCCTTCACATTTGCAGTGGCATTTTCCTGCTCTGAAAACCTGTCATTTTAAATTGTCTTTGAATTCTCAGATAACTTCATTGAATTTATCTCATTAGGCAAATGGTTCTGAAAATTACCTTCAGTGACAAGACTAGAGATTGTGATAGAAAGCAATGGGCAAAACAGCCACAAAGAAGGATCAATATTACCATGCATTTGAAATGAAGATTGCCAAGATCTGGAATTGAAACACAGGCTATTTACTGAAAATCAATAGTTACACTAGAGATACCACAAAGAACAGACCCTAGTCAGTTTTCCTTATCTAAGATAACTCCAATACAATTAGCAAACTTAAATTTGCGTATTTCATTTAAATGGCCAATTACTGAACCGAGGCAACAAATTATTTCCGAAAAAGCACACAAGTATATATGTGTAATGTAACTGCAGAACCTAATGAGATAAACAAAAGAGCACTAATCATAAATTATTAGCAATATGTCAGCATTATGAATTAATTTTTCATAGCACAGGCAATGTTTCCTGAGCAAAATTTCTTAACATAAGATTTGTATTCCCAAAGCATGATAATTTCTAACCAGATGCTCAGTGTTATTGATGATGATGTGAATAACTAGTAAGCCCTTTGGGGGAATATGGGAATAATATATGGAAGAAGAAAGAAATGATTTACAGTGTGCATGAATATGAAATTTTAGATGATTTTTCTTCGACTCTGATCTTAAGAGATTTTCTTCTCAACTCAGCAAGACATTTTGGCAAAGGTTCAGCTGTCACCAAACTGGTGTAACTGTTCCCACTAAGATTCAATACTGAAAGGAAAGAATTTGTGTAATTCCTCATCTTCTGTTGACTATGTTCAGAATAGCTTTAATGATAAGCACAGGGCACTCCTGCATGTAATGTGGTAGCAGTAAGAGAATTAGGAAAATATTTGGGATGCAAATATTTTCAAAAGTGTATCTCATCTTATTCTACCTACCTTGGAGATAGATATTTATGTATATGTTTGGTTTAATTGGAACAATAATTCAAGCAAGGGCTTGAAAAATTTCAATACCAGTGACCACACTCGTGAATTTTTGCTTGAACAGCCATGTTATTTTAAAGGGGGTATTATAGATGTATTGATGTCTTTCATCATCTGGCTGCAGAATCAAATTCTTTCTGTGAGCCCTGATCAAAAACCAGAGATGGTTTGGATTGGGAGGGGCCTTAGAGATCATCTAGCTCCAACCCCCCTGCATGGGCAGGGACATCATCCACTAAATCAGGTCTGCAGGTCTTTAAGGCATATTGCAAGGTAGCTTGAGCAACTCTCGAGTATGGAATCTGGGTAAGAGCTGTACAAATGCGGGATGCTTGAGGAAGTGTCTGAAGGGACCATTGTGAGGGGGTTTGAATTACTTGAAGGGTTATCTTCTCTTTGGTTCCTTTTCCCTTTCCCTGATCCAGTTCTAAATAGAAATAAAGTATTTTCAATTTTTAAATTAGTTTGCTTCTCTTATAACATGTAAGTGCTACAATGAGTTGTTCCAAGGCATCTGTAGTATATTAAAAACCTAGATAAAAGTGACAGACTGGGCTTACATAAATATATCATCTTTACTGATTGTCTACATGAAACTGATTAAAAATCCCAGAATCCCAAAATGTGGTTTCATATATTGAATAAAACCTTGAAATGAGAACACTGTAAGCAATTTCAAAGTTAGGCACAAAAACATAATATGTCTAGGATATGTATAGTTTTGTTAGCTCTTAGATTTACCAAATTATCTATTTATACCGTTGTATTTTGGTATAGTGGGTATGAACCTTCACAAAATATCTACAGCCAGATGTCCTTTTATATTGAAAATCCCCACATTTAATATTTCAGTTAGTTTAATTGTTATTTCGCTTTCATTAAGCTGAAACAACACACCCCCCTCTCTCTCTCTCTCCTAAATATGTACATTCAAGGAGTGAATTGCAAATTTTGAGAAACAAAATATATAAAATGTCAAGGGGGGAAGCACATTATAATGAAGAAGGTATTAAAAAGTGTATAGTTAATTCATACAATGTAGTTGAAAACTCAGGTCTCCAGTGTTAGATTCTTGTTTTCCCCTTGGTTTTCTAGTGATGTTTTGGTTGCAAGGATTGGAATACAGCCTGGTGGAAATCAGAATTTATTTAAGATTCCAATGAAAATTCTATTGGTACAGTTAAATGAGAACATGGTCTGAAATGTTGTTTGAAAAGAAACAGTACTGGATAAAATGTCTCTCCCTTCTCTGGAGAAAGATTGCTCAATGAGGTTATGTGTTGAGTAATACCAAGTGTGCTGAGAAGCTCAGAGAAGAGTCATTGATTCCAGCTGAGATTCATTCTGAGCTTCTGGCTTGCTTTGAGTGGTGATCTCAAAGTGAACCTCAAAGGTCTCATACCATTGTGAAGCCAAAACATGAAATCTGTTTACTCAGACCCAGAAGAACTGCAACGGCTGATTCTTGTACAGCTGTTTCACCCATCTTTCCTGGTCAGTGGCTTTGCTCATCGATAAACAAAAATGGAAACTGAATCTCCTTGGGCACTGTCTGTTTTCTCAACTGTCCCCTATAATGTCTGTCTACTGATTTGCTTATTTTCCTTAGATTTTGACCAAACACCATGCACAGAAATCAGGCGAGGAAAAGGGCCACGTGTGGGGCAGGGTACTGGATCAGCTGGGATCTGGCCTGTTGTTGAGTGACCAGGTACAGTGTGCTGCCCTCTGGCACCATTCGCACCTGGAAGTGGGGCTGCTAAGTAGACTGATGAAAGTCACTCCAGTTTGTCCCCAGCCAAGTGAAAGATTTTGACATTTAGTGTGTCACCTGCCAGAAGACTATTGGTTTTTCCGACAGCTGGTGAAAGGGAAACACAGGCCCTCTAAACCCATTTCTTGGTAAGCAAAGGGAAAGCTGCTTATTGGCTGACTTTATTTTCAATGGTGGTCAGCTAGGCACTCTCACACTGCTGGTTTGGACATTAAAAAGCTCCACTGTGTTGTGCTGTTTCATTTAGCCTTGCTATTAACAAATTGTGTTGTGCTCTCTAGCTCAGTCCCTGTTTACCAGAGGCATGAACTCTGCCTTGTGAACTTGTCCTTAAAGCCCTTCAGAAGGCAGTGTGAGCAGGGAGCACCAAAACCAGAGGTTTCTACACCACAGAGACTGACTGTAGCTAAGTATGTATCAGCTCTGGTCTTGCTGCCTCTTTTTTGGGAAGTGGGAACACACCAGATGTCTGTCTGGAAAATGCTGCAGCTTTTGACAAGAATCAGTAAAACAATGAACACAGTGCTGGAGGCACTGAGTGTGATCTAACTAACATGTTTTTTGGGGAAATCTTCTGTTTCATATCTAGAAGAGTTACATATGAGGCAGCAAACTCTCTGTAGATTGAAAAATAATTTTGTGATGAGGGAACTGTGTGAAAATCAAGTGAATGGCAACTTGTGTTCATTAATGCACTTGCAGTACTTGGAATAACAATAATGATTATTAGCATTGACCTGGCAAAATGCCAACTTACATGCCTGCTTTACTTGTTTTGGGAAGTTATTAAATATGCTGCTAAAAATTGTTGTCTACTACTACTGCAAGTATGTCTTGTTTCACTTGAGAAAATGTTGCATTTCACTGTGCCAGTAGTACTCTAATATGTCTTTATTCATCGTTTTCATCTAAATAATGCACATAGCCTGTTATAAAGCTACACTGATTTGAAAAATGTAAGGTTGATCCATTCCCACAAGAGACACAGATGTTATTGGTGGTAAACCCCAAAACAGCCTAGAAATTTGCAACATTTTACACTAGGAAAATTGATTCCACATTAAGCTATCATAGAAAATGCCAAAACTCATCACTGAATGGTGACAATTTGCTAATTATTATACACATAATTAAAAGCAAATCCTTTTCTTTCCAACTGATTCCTCTAATGATGAAGAATGTATGAAGCAGAAACACCTATCACCTGCAAAACTAGACTCTCTGAGGCAGTGCTTAGGTGGTCATACCTTCCCATGGCATCACATTTCTGTAAGGGAAGGTCAGAAACAGCAAGATATCTTTGCGATGGCATGTTGAATTGAGCTGTAAAAACATTTTATTGTTGCTTAGGCATGAACTCTGTACCACAAACAGAGATAAGGTGTCTCAACTCTTGGCAGCAAGGCAGTATTAGGGCTCCAGAAGGAGCTGGTGGCAACCCTCTGACCAGGAGATCTCTCAGTGCTGACCAGGCAGAGAGCCTGGCTTAGGCACACCTTCTTACTGCAGAGTAGCAGAATGTGTGTCATGGCAAGGCATTGCTCTTCCACAGCCTTGTGCATTCATGTCTTGTAGCATCCACCATACTTCCTTGGTCACCTGTCAGATGTAAGAGAATTTTCCTGGCACACAGGTGAACTGTAGAAGAAGATAGTGAGAAATAACCCCATACTCCCAACCACCTGTTAAGGCTTAAACAAAACAAAACAAAACAAAATCCTATGAAATTGTCTGCAAAGATTCTGTGGACACTGGCATTATTTGCACGCAGTTTTTTTGCTATTGGCCCAGACAAATAGTAAACACCTGGGTTTGTGGAGATTTTTAACTTTTTTTTTTTTTTTGGTGAATGAAGACACTTCTGGAGCTTCTTAGTGTCAGTATCAGTCTGAAACTAAGATAGCCACACAACTCCTCTTACTATGATTGTGGGTTTTTACAGGTATTTTTACCATGCACAAAGACATTTTGCAAGCAGGATATACATTGCTGAGGAGTATTAATTAATTTTTTA
Source organism: Corvus brachyrhynchos (assembly GCF_000691975.1). Taxonomy (NCBI): domain Eukaryota; kingdom Metazoa; phylum Chordata; class Aves; order Passeriformes; family Corvidae; genus Corvus; species Corvus brachyrhynchos. Next base: position 211,764 of record NW_008237404.1, read on the forward strand.
TTGGCCAATCAGTCATCGGTGAAGCGGAGAAGTTAGCCTGTGTTGCACTTTGGAACTGTCTGGTCCTTGCTGAGTTGCCATCTGCCAGTGCTCTGATTTCTTTCCTTAGGGTTTTGTGTTGGTTCACTATTTTTCCTCTCACATGCTTCAGTTGTTAACTCTTACCAATTATTATTCAACCTTTGCATCTCTCTCTGTGTTTTCACCTTGGGTTTGTTGGGGTTTTTTTTTTAAGCTTTAGCTCATGTACTTTTTAAAACCTTAACAACTGTTTTACCAATAAAATTAAACTGAGGTCATACAGCCTGGCTTCATCAAGCTATACTTGGGATAATAGATGGTTGAACCCTGCGGCCACAGGTTTCAGCTGCAGCAAGCTCTTTGTGGGTTTTGCAGAGCTGCCTGCACAGCAATAGCTAATGATTAACTTTATAGTCTTCTCTATGATTTCATGCTTTTCCTGAATAAGATGACTATTTGAACCTCTCTATTTTTTGATCTGGTTAGATCTGTAGCACAGAGTTATCCTTTGAGTCTGGTATGCTCAGCATACACTTTCAGAATGAAGATGTTCTATAGCTTTTAGCTTTACAATGAGAGATATAAAAAGCACCATAAAGAGAGTGTTGTTTGTTCTGCTGAAGATAACCTTCCTGTTCTGCTGAAGATGATCTTCCATCTTCAGAAAATGACCCTGAGTTAGAGTTGGCTTTAACCAGGAGAGGACCCAACTTGAGGGAAGGTATGGAGAAGACAGACATTCTTTTCTCAGAGGTACACCATAAAAGGGCAAGATGCCATGGCAGAAAGCTGTGGCAAGGTAAATTTTACCAAGATAAGCAGGAAAAAAAATACGTACACTATTTAAAGAGAGAGAATTAAAGTACTGTAACAGGCTACAAAGAGAGACTTCAGAATTTTCCTCCTCAGAGCCTTTCAGAATGTGACTGTACAAGACATTGAGGAAATGAGTTGAGTACCTGAGTTAGTTCAGCTTTGAGTAAGAAGTTGGAAGAGAGCTCTTCATAGTTCCCTTCCAAGTTAAATTTTTCCTGTGATTTTCTGCTAATACATTACATACCTTACCTCAGGGTATTTTCCTTTTTTTGTGCCTGACTGAGCTGTCGAACAGGAACTTAAAAGGTAGTACATAATTCATAATTCTTGACCAAATTGAGAAGGGTAAGGAATAATCCAAAATAAAACTAGTCCTTCACTGTCAGATTTCAAAGTGGTGGACTGACTCCAGCTTTTGAATCCTGTGGTCTTATTCAAGTAACTCACATATTTGTGCATATTCAAGTTCTTACAACTTAATACTGGGAATGTACAACTTGATTATCTAATTAAAATTTCATTTCACTCTGATAAATTGCCTTATTTTGTAAAGCCATCTGTACTACAGAAACACAGGTGCTAAGTGACCCCAAAAAACCCTTTTTGTCCTAACTTTGATTTAAATCTTTAAACTTCAAAATGTCTTCTTCAACCAGCACTTGACCATCGCAAGTCTACCACTTCCTTTGTAAAGCTGGGCACGTCTCAGAAGATTCTCAGTAGATGATTGGAAAAAATGTTCTCCATGCACATGTTCACTCATGTTTTGCTATACCCATGTACATTAAATTTTTTTTTTTGTCTACTAAACAGACATTTTGTGGTACAGATTTGACTTGTCCTGTTTTACTGACAGGACATGTCTCAATCTGGAGTGAGGCAAATGCACTGGGATTACAGGAAAGATGCTAGCTTGTGTGGAGGCTAGCTTGTGTGGATGTGCATAAGCACCGTGTTCCTGCCTGGCTTTTCCAGCCTTTAGAAGAGACTGATGTTATTTTCTGATCCTTTTCTAATTGCTGCCTCAACTGTTGTTAAACTAAGAAATTAATATTCATGTGTCGTC
>NW_008237404.1:213689-219215 GCF_000691975.1 Corvus brachyrhynchos
CGGCATTCCAAAGAGAGCATAATTATGACAACATTCTTTTTTCCTATTGTGTGTGAGCAACTTGAATATAAGAACTATTACACTTTAATATATTCTTGATGTTGCCACTGATATCAAGCTTATTGTCTTTGTATCTTTTCACATCATCCTGTTTTCTATTTAGAATACTTAGCCTAATTGGCTGGTGTGATTTTAGTGTGTGTTTTGAGAACGAACCACTTGGTCACCTGAATACAAGGGTAACACATTCCTGTAGAGTATATGTTTTGCACCAGTTACCAAAAATGTGTTCTTCTGAAATTGTTGTGCTGTTCTGATAATTGCACTTTGATTCCCTGGAAGTTCATGCTTTACATGTGACAATAGGATTTTAGCTGTTACAATGGTTTCTATTTGATGTTCTGAAGCTCAGGGAAAATAAACTGTAACTTAACTGGACTTTGTATTGTATTCTGTGGGAGGGATCTCACCTAAATATAGAGTTCTGAAATGAATTAGACACTGCAATGAATTAGCATAAGCTGATTTTCTAGGTTCTCCTTCTCATCAATATGAGGAGCAATGCACTTCCAGAAGCAGATTCAGACACCTGAATCTATATCTGTGTGAAGAATTCATCACACTAGCTGAACATCTTCTCCTTATGTGTAACAAACTGTACATTTTCTTATCTGAACAAGATCTACATTATCCTTTCATTTAGGTGTCTGTTTTTGTTTTAATCTTTAACAGCAACACTTCAGAGAGAGAGGGAGATGAGTTTGCACTACTATAAACTAATGCTTAAAACTTTGTACAAAAGCTGATTTATGGTGTGGTGGTGCATGTCCCAACACACTGCCTGCTCAGTCCCTTCTCTGCACTGAATGGCAGACCCAGCCTGACATAAAGCATCAGCACACTTTACCTACTGATGAAAGGTAAAGGTTCTTTAGAAGTTCTTCTATAAGTTTAAATCCATATAAACATATTTTCCATGCTTTTCGTAAATTTTCTAGGAGCACACATATTGTACTCCTGTATCTAGCTTCACTTCCTTCCTGAAAGTCCCTCATGCATTTTTGTTCAATGTGGGCTGGTGTCTGCCCCCAGGAAGCAGTTGCCCTGTCTGCATTAACCTCCTCTATAGTGTGTACAGAAGGCTCTGCATGTGCACAGTGATCCCATGTGTACAGCACCTCCCCAGCAGCAGCCTGTGCTGAAGTCCTGACCACAGGACTGTCTGGACCATCTGGACTATCCTGGCACCACTGCAGTGCTCCTATGGTTGTGCATGAAGATATGAACAGGGCAGCCTTGTGCACTGAAGGCTCATTCATAAGCCCTGCAGTTTGCATCTCCATCTGGGAGTACACTGTGTGGAAAAGAGCAACCAAGGCCACACAGGGACACACATGAACAGAACCCAGAGCCCTAAGGCAGTAACACTAAACCCAGAAACCAAGAAAGTAATCAGTGGAAAGCAAAACCCAGAGGAAGGAATTCATTATGAACAGCGGAGTCCGTGGGTTGCTGATATGTTATCTTTGCCAGCCAGCCTGACTCACCAGCATGCTGAGTGTGTCTAAAAGGCTGCAGATACGTTCAACTTGCCTTGTACCCACAATCAGTCTCTCCAAAAGCGTTCTCAGACAGCGTGAGAAAAGCGTGACCTGACTCCTGCAGAGCATGGCTGCTCGCAGGAAACTTGAGTGCTCCAAAATCTTACCCTAGCTGGGAGCACTGCTATTGTCTCGGAGCTGAGGGATGCCAGGAGGGCCTGGAGCAATCTAGTGAGGAGTTAATTAAAAGAAAACAAGTTACAGTTTCATCTCATTTGCTGAAGAAGGTGGTTGACTCTTTGTTGCAGTGGGGTGTGAGTGATTTGCTGTGCTGGGATGAAAGCCCATCCTCTTCAATCACTCCCTAGCAGAGCAAAATTACCAGTGTCAGGAAAACTCATTTTGTGGCATTAATCAGAATGGATTAAAATGGAACAATTTCTGAGCTGCCCTACGAGAATAGCTGTGGGACATCAAAGAGGGCCTATGATCCACAACACCAGAAGACTGTGTCCTCTGCTTTGAAATATTGTAGTGAGCCAAATATTTATTGCAATGACGTGCTAACTGCATTGTGTATAAAAGCACTTCAGTGTTTGATAACTTGTGTCCTATCTCCTCCATTGTAATATAACAATCAGATAAGTGACTATTTGGTGTGTTCAGGTGCTTCTGTCAGAGGAGTTTAATGATCCATTTAAAATCTTAGACTGCTTCTTGATTTTAACTGTTCAGTAATGATCGATAATGGACTACCATGGAGTCTATTCCATCCATTAGGAATAAATGCATTGCATATTATAGCTGCATGCAGTCATTTTAAACAAGAATGTGTCCCTGGCTGCTTTGAAAAGTATTGTTCTTCTTCTAAGGAAAGAAAAAGCAGATTGTGTGTAGAATTGTGGTGTTTTATGATCCAATAAGTTTCTTGCCTTAAAAATCTGTTTCAGATAACGTATTTGAATTTGTTACATAGCAACATATTTGACAAGAGTGAAAAGGTTTTCTTCCAACTCCAGAAATCTGGATTGTCTGTGGACCTTGGAAAAGGTACAAAATGTCTCACACTGGTTTTGTGCTTGAAGAAGAAGAATGTATGTACAAGCTGCATATACAGTAGATATATGTGACATGATTTTTAGATGCAAAGTAAGACAAATATGTGTCCACTCAGATTCTTTTCTACTTTTTGTAACATTCTACATCTACTATAGGCATGTATATGTCATTGCTGAGTGGAAACCACTAATCCGTACTTGAGAGAGACACAGAACCCTAGACCCCCCAGCGTTTCACTGTGGTCACTACCGTATTGTCATTAAAACAGTCTCTTGTAGAAGTTCTTGGGACTATAGTATACAGTTGTGTGAAAAAGTCAGCTTGATGCTCAGTACTAATCAAAACAACAACCAACCAACCAACCAACCAACCAAATAAAACTCCCCAAATAAAATGTTAAGAACTGCTAAGAAAGGAGACAAGAACAAAATATTGCAATACCATTGTATAAAAAAAGAAATTTCCATGCTTATACTGTGCAGAAGACTGCTCTTTCCAGCTCAAAAATACGGAATGCCATTGGAAATGATCCAGAGGCAAGTCACAAGAATGCTCAAAATTGTGCAGTGGCTTCCATGCAAGGAGCAAATAAGTTAGGATTCTTCAGTCCACAAAAAACCCAAGCAAACTAAGGGAAAATACAACACAAATCTATAAACTACTAAATACTTATATGATAAGTTTAGAATAAAGGGGTGATTTGTCACCCAACATGAGTTTAAACTGTGTAGTAGTTCTGCCATAGGATGTTCCAGGTATTTTAAGTTTCAAAAAAATAATTCAAAAAGTTCAACAGAAATCCATGAAGAGCTATTACTTACGAGGACACCACTTCTGTCTGATGAAGCCCCTGAAGGCTGGAAAGTGTTCTGATGAATTACCACCAGGTGTTTGCTGGAGTTTTTACGATTTTTGCTAAACATTCACTTCTGGCTGGAGTCAGTTGTTGAACTAAATAAAACTTCTTGCCACGGTACAGCTATTCCTCCATAACCTGAATTAACTTACAGTTTAAAAACACAGAAGCCTCAGTATGGAGCACACATGGGGAAGGAGGGAATGGGACAGCACAGCTAGGTGGGCATGGCATGAGACTTGAAGTGCTGTCCCAGGCAATGATGTTGGGAAGGCTGGAGCATCATCAGGTCTTCTGGCAAATTCATGCTCATGTAAAAGGCAGATTTTCACCAGCGAGAATCAGATATTTCTGCCAGTATAGCTAAGACTGTGTAAGGTCTTAATTAATTTATATGAATGGCAGAAACTGACATAGCATTTGATTACTGAATCACTATTTTAATTTTTATAATGAATTACATCCACTTTAAACTCCATTGGAAAACCTGCTTACTTGTTTTGCCATGATTCCTTCAATTGCAGCATTGCATACGAGACAGAATTTGACTCACATATTCTGATTTGTGTGGAAGTGTGTAATCTATGTGGTACTTAAGAAACACAGGAGACGTGTTTTCAGTGCTTTCAGTCTTTTACTCCAGAGATACATACCTGCAGTGTCAGAGCAGCAGCTCTGTGATGCTGTCTCACAAGGTTCAGAACAATACTGGAAAGATATCTGTGAACTCAACAAGATTTCATGGTTTGTTTGGTTTTATTGTCTCCATCCAAGTAGAATCTGCACATAGTGTGAAGGAATATATTATGTGGGAGGTAAGGAAAAGGTTTGTAAACAACCATACATAGGGTGATTAAAAAGCTATTTTCCTTTGAAGCAGGCCTGAACTTCCAGCTACACAAGCTTTGGAGACAATTTCAAGCACCAGCTCTCAAGAATGCCAAACTACACGTCTCTACTACTGGTTATTGCATTTAGAAATAGTCTCCGTGTAGCCCTGGTCAGAGTCCCTGGAGGACTTTCATTTACGCTGGAACATTTTAGTACATCAGAAGTTAACTTATGGTATGATTCTGACACATTAACACACCCTGATCTGCACCCTTCCCTGTGAGTAAGGAATGTGAGCAAGGCATACAGTGACCCTGAGATTTTTAATCAAACTGACCTAACTTCAGCTCTAGAAGGTTCACATCCTCATGTGAAGCAATGGACCGTTTCCTATGAACTGAGCTGTGCTGCATCACGAAACCCAAAAAATATTTCCATAGTGCCAAACAGGGTGGGTGAGTCAGATAATTTCTGGAATTGTGTCTCTGGAAAATTGTTCAGTACTTAGAGATTCACTTGTCTGAGGCATCCCATGTGCATATGTTATCCCTTTCATACCATTGCTGAAAATCAGCCTGTAGTATCAAGATGAACAATTGTCCTTTGTAACCGACTCTTTACAAACCGTATCTTTTTTCTGCATTTTTGCATCAGAATACAGAATCAGTGACCCAATGTCTGCTTGTAGGGATGGCAGGAATAAAACCGTAGAGGTGCTCCCAGCTTCATCTGGACCAGATTTTGTACTAATCAAGTCCTATTTAGCTGCAAGCTATCACTTGATTACTAAAACCCTTTCTACTGTAATGCAGCAGCTCAGTTTATACAGAAAAAGAATTGCTTCAGTTTCAGGGCATTCAGTCTGATTCTTCTTTTGAACATTCATGAGTAGTTTAAGAAAAAATAATCAGTCTGTTTTCATGGCACTGGAGTCTCCATTTTATCCTCAAAAAAAGTGCTGCTCTGAGTCAGAATCATCCAAGGAAGGGATGAGTCAGTAAGTCCAAATGATTTTTGAAGAGAAGACTGCCTCCTAAAAGGGATGACTCATAACCCTCTCCCACAGAGGTGTATGGAAGGAAGGAATAGCACACACTGACTTTGGGCAGTGCTAACCCCAAAATGCACGTTTACATTGCAGTGGCTGCTGTGACTGTAACTTGTGTAAGTGGCTCTGTCTCCAAAAAAGAGTGACCTCCGTTGCTGCTGCTTGGGCTGCTGTGCCAGCAAAGTGCTCAG
>NW_008237404.1:219256-234174 GCF_000691975.1 Corvus brachyrhynchos
CCCCAGTGATGCAGGGCAGAGTTCTGTACCGAGCCTGTCTGAAAGGCCTTTGCTCCAACAATGCTGGGCAGGAGGCATTGAGTGCTGAGCAGACAAATGCCCTTTGGAGTTAATGCTTTTCTGACACTGTTACATGCTGTAGGGAACTGCATTCCTTCTCTATGTTATATTTTTTGAAAGATAGTCCATATTTTGATCCCAGAGGAACCTAGGGGATTGTCCATAAAATAGGAAATTCTCTCATTTCAATATAATTTTGAAGTACAGCAGGCATACATGAAACTTTAGAAGGGATCATTCACTGAAGCCTGAAGCATAGTTCTAAGTGAGGAAGGATGTGCAAGTGGCTCTGAGGCTCTCTGGTGCAAGGAAAAAGAAGTTAATTTCTCTACTGTGCTGCAATGTGGAAGTAATTTGGGCTGGAATTTGTGAAAGCACTGGCTTCCTAAGGACACAGATTTGAGACTGCCATCCATGCAGAGTACCTTGAAGGCTGGTAGGAAGAAATTGGCACAGGCAGCTGTGCTGGTGAGAATGGGGATAAGGGACTGTAAGAGGACACAGGAGAGCTCTGCTAGCCTCTGTCTCACTCATGCATGCTGCAGATTCACCATGGATGTGTGAAGATTCACCTGGATTACCACTCTTCTTCTAGCACAGAGGGGCCCAGAAAGGAGAGGAGGAACAGAGAAAGGTAGCATGGATACTTTCCAGAACAGTCTCCCAGCTCTCCAAAACTTTCACATTTTAGAGCCTGTCAGAAAGTTCAGTGCTTGTTGAAATGTCAGCCATCCCACTACAGCCTAAGGTTTGCAGGAGTCTTTAATGCTTATATATAAATAAATATGTATACATTACCTATATATGTGTATAAAAATATGTAACCCTTCATTATTTCAGAGTGCTGTCCACAACATTATAGATTTTTCAGCATTTTTAGAAATACACAAAATGGCCTTGCAGCATCCTGGCAACCTGTGCCTGGGAAGCTGATTGTACAGTCATCTTCCAAACAGTCTTTATGAAAAGTGAGAACTTAACTGGGATGTTTTCTATGGACAGGTACAGCAAAAACATACTAAGGTCTATTGCCAGTGTTGAAAGGATGAAGTGCAACTCAACAAAGGAGCTTGGTCAATGCATGAACTGGTAAATAAATGATGGTGTAACTGTGCTGCCTTTTAATAAATAAACCACTTGAGTAGAAGAAAAATGACACTGAAACACACTTAACCATAGTGCTTTCAGGAACACTGCATGCCTCCTTCAGAAGTGATTTATCAGCTTCTTGGTTCTGATATTTATCCACATAAAAGAGCAGTAAACACTTTGGACTCTTCAAATCCGAAAAGATGTTTCTGTATTTGCCATATGCTAGCCCAGGCTTTGGCTGCATGTCACTTATGCCAGTTCCAACAAGCTGAGGTACTGAAGGGGGCATTTCTTGTTTACTTCCCTGGAAACAAAAATAGTGTTTAAAAAAGCCCTGGCACTGGAGTGTATGGCTCCTAATTTTAATCCACAAACAAACCACTCCATAGCTGCTTGGATGACAAACTGTGAGGAAATGAAGCATGTGACAGCCTGGTACATCTGCTTCAAAAACTGTTTTGTCCAGTTTTCTAGAAATTATGGCTCCAATGACAGGGAGTGGGCATAAGAGCTTTCCACAGCTCTTGGGATACAGACAAGCAGAGATGAGGAGCTCCATGAGCTCACTTGCCTGGTGAGTGGGTTGTGATGTCTCCTCCAACCTTGCTCACCATTGGGGATTTGGACCAGACTGATCTGCCACTAAGGAAACTGGCTTCTTTGCACCAGAGCTCCTCTCTGGGATTTCAAAATCTTCCTGTCTGGGGCTTTAATTGAAGCAAATATGAAGCTTTTCAGGTATTTTGCAAAATGCATTTTTCATGAGAAAAATCTTAATAATATTCCTCCATTATTGCAGGAAGGATTTCAGGCTTCAACCTGAATGCTGCTGGAGGCAGGAGCAGCAGGGGCTCCCTTACGCTGGGGCCAGGACACACTGATGCAGAGCACAGGGAGAGGGAGCTTGTGCTGCTGTAGATCCTCTTGTTGGAAAACGAACGAAACTGAGACAGTGTGTGTTTCTGCACGCACAACTACACATCCAAGCCTATCTAGGCGGGAAAGCAGCCCATTTCTTACTTTAGAGGGTTCAAAGGACAAGAAAAAAGGGCAAGTATAATTTAATGCCGAGATCCTCGCTTCCTCTGAGTTTTTCGGAGGAAAGATTTCAAAGGGGAACACTCACAGTTCTTATTTCTGTTGTCAAATGAAATGCAGAAACAACAGCAGAATGTGTAAATTTTATACTTAAATTATTCCTCTGATAGAAAGCATGAGTGCTCATAGTCTAAAAAGTATAGTACAGGACATTTGGCTGGCTTATTAAGACTTCTTCAAGTTCTTGTGAATTGGAGGAATTTGCAGAGCCAATCTTAGAAAAAGACAAAGGTTGTGTGATTGATCTTGCTGACTAAAGATAATGCTATTTGTAGAAGTATCTGCTTTGAACAAATCCAGACAAATTATTGATGAGAAATTTGACAAAGGTTTTCCCCTTACTGTTCAATTGTCTGTGGATTTATTATATTTATTGTCAATTTAAAATTTATTTACTTAATGATTTCTGAAGATAACCTTTCTTCTTATGCTTTGTTACTCAGAAGAATTCATTGCATCAGTGGCTCCCAGACTCTTCTAAGTGAGCCTCCCACCTACAGTCTCATCTTCTTCCCTGCCCCCTCCATTCCCAGCAGCTCTGTAAATCTGGGAGATGAAAGAAGGGGGAGGTTTGTACCATAAACCATCTGGCAGCAGTTCTTTTTGCTGTCTTGTGTCACTCTCTGCCCCTTTGCTATTACCTGGGATTCAGAAGGGAGTCTGACAGCAGTGCTGGGGCCTCTGTGCTTCCCATCCTCGGGTGCAGGGGGAGGCAGTGCTTGGCTCAGGCTCCCTCCTTCGCCGTTCCTGGATCCAGCTTTCACCCGCTGCTCTGTGCTGAGGATCCAGTGTGCCTGTCTATGGAGGGGCTGAGGGATAAGGGGTACATTCTGGTTTACAGTGGTTTAATGTACCTGTCCTGTTGGTGCTGTAGGACCACTGTTAACATGGCAGAGCTGAACTGTGGGGAGAGCACAGCACATGCATGATTTTTGCCCCTCAGGTTATTTTATTCTCTTCCCGAGTTTCTGATCATAGCTCTTAAAATCTGGTTTCCTATAAAGCACAGTCTGAAATGTGTTCTCTGCACAAATCCATAATATTTACTTCAATATAATTGTTTGCACTAATTCCATGGCTGCATATGTAGCTAGGTTTGGGACCTAGACATTTGAACTGGCTTCATTTGTGACTGGTAGGGATGTCATTTCTTCTCCCTGAAAGTTAGGTATTCATTTTAAAATGAGTATAGTGCTTCCTCACTTCTTCCCTTTGCCTGGAACCTCTCCTTGGCTTATAATGTTTTTATGGTTTGGGGATTGTCTCTTGCCTTCTGTCTGCTAACAAACACCACGGAGCCAAATCTGAATAGGAATTTCTAAGGGCAACCATAGTACAAATATTAGAGTAACAGTCACATCAATTGCTACAAGAACTGTAGAAACAGAATATAACAAGAAAACACAGCTCTAACCTGTTTATGTGTAAGTAAAAATTGCTGCATGGCTTTTTGCAAGGTTTGTGCAAGCTGAACTCAGATACTACATTTCAACTAGACTATGGAGTGAATCAGATAATAGCTGGGGATGGCACTTACACTGTATTAATGAAATATGCTGTTTGGTGGTTATATAGAAAAGGATTACCAACCTCATGAATTTTATCCAGTGTGATTGATTGCCTGACTGTTTAATGTGAAGTCCCTGATTAGTCAGCCTCCCAGATGGTTTTTCTCTCCTCTTACATTTCTATTTAGATATCCTTTATCTATTTCTTTTTAAATTGTTTTTTTCATTTATGTTTTCTTCAACAAAGAATTCTTTCCTCCTCCTGACCCCTTCTAATTCATTCTGAAGTTTAAATGACAAATAAAAAATGCTAGATTTGAAAACTCTGGTAAGCTGCAAGAGGACTGACAAAAAAAAAAGTGTACAATGTCTTCCCCACACTGTGAGGCACTGGAAGATAACTGCTAATAATCTACCATCTGTTTATAAGATGCACATAGGTCATAATTCTAAAAACTTTTATGGTATGATACGAGTTTATTTGGCAGGTAATCCAGTGAAGTAAATGGAAATATATACAGCGCTAAAGTACCTCTGAGTAAACTTACACACAGGCTGTGTCTATTTTAGACTTAAGCAGGGAAAAGCCATGGGCTTGCACACAGGGTCCCAGCTGTGCCAGCCTGGTAGGATGTTCCCCTGTGTGGGTCAGGGCCAGACCAATCAGCACTTGCTCTGCACCCAGGCAGTGTGGATGGAGCCCCTTTCTGGGAAGGTAGGAAAGCTTAATGGTGTGGATATGGTCAAACCATGGCACTTGCCTTCATGGCAAGAGACCAAACTCTGCCACTTTGCTGTACTCAAACAAATACATCCTTTGAGGCCACTGCTGTATAGAAGGAAACCACAAAACCCACAAGATCCATGAAGTTCTGTGTTCATGGATAGATGTCAGTGACAGTTTTCATAACTATGCCTGTCTTGAGTAGTTGAAATTATCTCTACGCATAATTTCATACATTTTTCAAATATGGTTTTATTTTTTTCTGAGCTTTTTGGAGCTTTTGAAACTGTCCTGCCCTTTGTCCTCATCCCTTCCTGCAGATGGGCTTCATGACGACCAGAAGCCCCAGCTAGTTCCCTGAGTGTGGCTTCCCCTGCTGACTTTCCAGCTCAAATATAGAGAGAAACCAGGCAACTTGGACAGTGCAAAAATTTGAGACCCATTTTGTGAGCTGTGGGGATTAAGTTAGCAGTGGTGATTCTGACCCACTTCCCAGGGGAAGAATGGAAAAACTGTTCTCTTTGCTGAAACCACTTATGAACTAATGTCTGTTTACAGAGAATGGACCTTTTCTTGTTCTGTTCCACCTTTCCTGAAAATGTCATATAGAGTCATATTCATTAATGCTCTTCAATAAATTACAAAAAATATTTAAATATTCTTATTACAGGAATAAGTATACTTGTAGAGTCACAGGTCTTATTAATTACCTTCCTGTAACATGTTAAATCTGTACCCATTTGGAAAATGCAGCACTTATGTCAGATCCTGAAAAAATACCATTAGGATTAGGGGTTTTATTTATGCAAAATAAACCAGTAAGAAAAACACTTGAAGAAGTGGAGCCTAGAATTGCTCCTCTGAGTTAATAAAGATGAAAATTAGGTTCTTGAGAGCAGTGAAAGACCCAGCTCAATATTTTAGCATCTCAGTTTCTTAGTGTTTGAAATACATTTACCTGCAATGCCAGTTATGTTTGTTGCCAAACAGTCTCAAAAGCCAAATTGATACATGCTTTGGAATTAGCCTGTATCCCCAGAGGAAGTAGGGTCATTTCCAGGTACTTTGGAAGATCTCTAATAGCTGTTCCGGCTGCATAAAATTAGGAAGAGTCTGAACCTTTTTTAATTACTTCTCTGCAGAAAGACTGAGCCATCAGCCTTGTTCTAATCCTCTTCCTTAGTGAATGAGCTTATTGCTCTGTTAAATGGCAATACAGGGAGAAATAATGTGAGGGGGTCATATATTCTCTCACAACTGTTAATGTGATGAGCTGGAAAACAAACTCTGACACTAAGAAAGACACTGTTCTGAAGAGAATTGGAATCCCAGCCCATGAAGAGTCAATGCTAGGGTCTAAGGCAGTTTTTAATGATGTTGTTTGCTTTTATTATTTATAATTATTTTATTTTCTTTATTCCTTTTCTCAGAGTAACATCAGATCACTTGGATAAAATGATGAAGATTTGCTTATAACACAGTGTATTGACAGTAGCCTGTCAGCTTTACTGTGGTACATTTCCAGCCAAGTATGCAAAAATAGACACCAAAAGGCAATGATAAACTAAAAATATACAGAGAACTTCTAAAGGAGATAGAAAAGTATTTCAGTGTTGTTCCCTTTTGATATCAACAGGCAGGCATACAGGAGTCTTCTTAGTAAAAATGTTATAGGACTATGGCTGCATGGATATTTAAGAAGGGAATTAAAATAAGGGAGAAATGAATACTACATTTAACAAGATATTTCTAGGAACTGGTAATACAGAGGAAGAGATGGCAATTTTGCATAGTGTATCATAGGATAAAAATAACAATAACAATGATTTGAAATAAATTATTTGGTACTAAGAAGAATCTCTTAACTATAACTTTGTTCTATTTATATAATTTTCAGTGTTTCTTACAGAAAGAATAAGATTTGCATCTCTTAGTTGTGTCTTTGACATATTTCATATATGGGGTTTTTTCATTCTCTCCCCTGATAATCAGTCAGTGGTGGCAAAAACACTGTCACTGCTATTCTTTTAATGGAATTGTCACACAAAACACAGTAGAGGAAGTTTAACTTGTTTCTGGAAACTCCATATTTTTTTAAAGATCAGAACTTTGTTGGGGTTTGGGTTTTTTTTTTTTTTTTTCAGAAGACAAGCTCTTTAACACCTGGACTGTTAACACATACCCAGTTCAAAAGGATGAACTTACCAATGCATATCATACACATCACATACAAGTTTCCTTTCATAGTTGAGACAGTCCTAAAGAACCAAACACATAAATTTTGGACTGAAGAACAGTGTTAATTTACTCTATACTTCATTCAGAATGCAAAAGTTCTTTCATAATACACTGAAAATAATATAGTGAAATGAGAGGAACACTTTCAAGAACAACAAATGTTAATGTCTACCCAAGGAAAACACAATTCCAGATTACCAAATTTGAATGACACCCAATTTTCATCCAAAAATTTTTTGTTGATCTGATTCTTATGCAACCTTCAGCTAAAAGGATCCAAAATCCTGTGTAGCACTATTTTCAACAAATTCCAGGTATTTTTAATGTATATTTGAGTTGCTGGCGGCCATATAGCTTAAAATTCTCTGAAAACAAAAACAAAACCAGCCAACCAAACAAAAAACCCCACCAAAAATCATTAAAATTCTGTCAGAATATAAGGAGAATCTGATCTCCTAGAACTCAGGGTTTCAAGATCTTAGTCCATCAAAGGATATCAATCACTCTCCCAAAGGCAGCCTTGCCCAAGAAGGTTCACAAGCTTTCAGAAGAAATACTCATTAGTGGGGGGATTGGATTCCCCATCAAGGCACTTCTTTTCCTCACTTAATTGCTAATGGACTAATGCTAAATCCTGTTTGAACCCGCTGAGTCTTTGAAATACTGTGGAAAATAGTTTGGAGTGTCCATATTACAAGATGACCCAGTGTTAGCAATTGCTGGCTGACCAAGTGTAAGTCAGTGAACAAACCAATTACATTTTCTGTTATGCTCCCCCTAAAGCAAATGCAACATGTATCCTGAAGGTCCATCCTCCTTACTTTCCAGAGCATTCCTGAAGAGTATTTACTGTGGGCTTTGTGGGTCTTGCTGCCAGTGACACAACAGGAGGGGCAAGCACAGTGGATTGGGGAGTCCCTGGAGGAAAGCAGGCACAAGAGGACCCCACTGCAGAGGAGCTCCTAAGTCTATCTCAAAACTGAACCTAGACAGTCAAGGATCATTCATAACAGAAATACAAAATTTCTCCCCTTTTCCATGACAAAGTTTGGCTTTTCATACAATCGGTGTATTAGAATTGAAGTCTTCATGAGTCTGAAGAGCAGGAGAGAATCTGCATGTAAGTTTCCCACAGGGATACCTGAATTGTAAAGGAATGCTAAGCAATGCTGCAGACAAAATAACGTGTTTAGTTTTGACTCAAGAGTTGGAAAAATAAGTCCTCCATCACTACAAAATGAACTTAAAATTTGGTGAGATGTCTTCTATCCACCTTAGACTGTTGCTTTATTAAATGTTGCAGATATCACAAGTGGTCCACTGGTAATTTAATTACTGGTGTGTACTAAGGTGGGTCAGGAAACACAGTAACACACAAAGACAATTGCCAAAGGGGTACACGGTCCACTTCAGCTTTTCACCACTGCTAGTGCTGGTGAGGATATACTGGGAAACCAGTATCTTAGCAGTACATAAAAAGGTAGATAAACTCACATGTTTTGTTTCCCAGGCTGTGAAAAATGGATAAAATTTCTATTGCCCAAGTAAAAGTGATAAACTCTGTTCACCTTGAACTGCACAATTGCTTTTGGCAGGAACTCTGGAAAGTTTTAATGGAAAAAGGCTAGCATAGCTGCAAGATCAAGAGGTGAATGTCTGTCTGCTCTCTCTGCAGATAACTAAAAACATGTGCCCAAGATGACAGCGTTGTCTTGAGTATTGTTATTATAGCTTGCTTAAGTGGAAAAATAAAATAATGGCCATTAACATATATTGGCTGCATATTGTGGGGAAACAAACACCACATTTTGGGTTCCTGCCTCTTTCAAGTTAATATTTCACAAATGTGAGACGGTAACTTTCACCAGGAAGTGAACTCAGTTAGACTCTTAGGATATAGTTAATCTTTTTTTACCAAGTAAGTTTCCATGGAAAAAAATAAAGATATTGAAAGTATTAAAAAATAAGAGAAAACAAGATTTTGGAAAGCAAACTACATGAAATAAAATTAGTTTTAATGTAGTTAGCTAATTTAATCAATTTTAATGACTCATAGAATCAGAAGGGTTTTTTTTCAGTTTAGAAACAGGGATGAAAGGCCATTTGAGGACTTGCAGGTGATGATACTTTTCTCACCTGCTATTATACTTGTAAGCAACTTCTTCATAGTTCCAGCTGGGGCACTAACATATGCTTATGGTACAGGTGAGAATGTCTTTCTGCATGATACAGCAACAGTGCAGGAAAATACAAGTATCTCACTTCCACTCAAAAAGTGCCAGACTATCTGAACTCTAGGAGTATCATTTTGAGCCTAGCTTTTCACTCATGTATGATGAAGGCTTCATCCAGCAGCAAGCTATAGTTCAATCATTAATCATGAGCATTTTATTAATTCTAGTTTTTTTAATTTGCATATATGGATAGTAATCAACAATAGAAAAACATCAGGAGTGCAAATGGTGCTTTAAAATGTGTTGTGGAAGAATATTCAGCGATTAGGCTGTGATTCTTTATGCAGTCACATTTTGAAGGGAGCAGACAAACTGTTTGAGCTCTGCCTGCTGCTAATAGACACCCTGGTGGAGTATTTTGCTCTCAAAACCCAGAACTCCTGCTTTTTTTCTCCATGCTTTTATGCCATTAAAGTTCTTGCCCTTGACAGTTCTTGAGTGAACATAATCCAAGACACGCCACATGTTCTGACAGCCTCTTTTAACAGGCATTCCAATGCATTTTTCATACTTCATCTTTCATGCAGCCTTAATCATCTTCCCTTGAAAGAGAAATGATACTGCTCACCTATGGCATTTCAAAGTTTACACTTCTTTGTTTAAGTTCTCACTTTTTTAGATTGACAGTCAATTTCTAAGGAGATAATTGAGTTCTACTTATGTAAGCTTTGTGTTACTTTTTAGAAGGTTTGATTGGGGGTTTTTTGGAGTTTTGCAGTTACAAAACTTTTGATATTTTTAGGAGTTTTGGTTTTACTTTTGTGGGAATTTTGCAGGCTATCTGCCAGTTCTGCTTTGTAGTTACAATGATATATTAGTGTTACAAAAAGTACCCTAATGATGCGTTTGAAAACGACACGGTGTCAATTGGTTCTGTTTGCAAAATGAGTCAACATAAGATTCCATAGGGAATCAGCATCAAAAACGATGTCATAAAGATTTACCTGGTGTCAGCTGAGCTTTAGTTTATTGTTGTATTGGTTGAGGCGGTACTCATATATGTTGCCTTCATGTGCCACACTGTTCTCACAGCACCCCTACCATGAAGGAATTTAAATGTACAGATTCTATACAGTGCTGACTCTTTGGGCTGTCAAGAGAACTTTGAGCTACTGAAACCTGTCTCTGTCAGATGAAAGAAACTCTTCCTTCCTGCCTTCCTGGCTGCTCATTTCTTCTCCAGGGCTGTCAAACCACTGAGCTAGCACAAGTTTCTCTGGCCTTACATTGAAGTGGACCAATGAAATGCTCCAGGTAAAATTACACTGTCCAAAAAACTTTTTGGGAACAGCTTTGGTGCAATGGGTTAATTAAGTTGAATAATCTTATTTGACTCAGCCTATTAAATGCAGTAGATACAATCATTTCTAGAGGAGCTCTTGCAACTCTGATAATTGAATCTTGACATTACAGAAGGGGTAATGCAAAAGCACAGACGCTGGCCCCTCTTACAGCTCTGTGCAGCACGGTCATAATGGGGGGGGGGAGAGGACCAGGGGAGTCAGGGTCCTGACTCCATGCCCCTGAAAATGCTGTTCATAGACACAGACACACTCACAATGCTGATACCTGTAGGATGGTACCAGAGTGCTCAATGAACTAGTGCTTGCAGCACTGGTTAAACAAGGGTAACTTCCCTCACATTTATTCAAGTGCTGTTAAGCTGCACAGGAGGAGGAAGGAGCCAGGCTTTGGCTTTCCTCCCTTACAGCATAATCACTGGGAGTCCTGCAGCGATCCTCGGAGGTGTGGCGAGCCTGCTGCCTTCCACCCCACAGGGGCACGGATGGTGATGTGCCAGGAGGGCTGGTTCTGCCAGGGCAGGGATGGGACTGGTTCCACGCACGCTCCCTCAGACACATCTCTTATGATGGTCTAATGTATTCTTCCAGGGGTTTTGCCAAGACTAGTTTCTTCCTATAGACCTGTGGTTCAGGGAATAGGCAATAAGTATAATTAAAACTGCTTCTACTTATTTCCTGAGAACTGAGCTTCTCTTGCTTCCAGCTGTGTTCCCTGCTAGAAGAGGTGGCAGCTGAAATTGCAAATGTCTTCCCTACGGCTGAAAAGGTAGAAGAAATCATTGTGTCTCAGTATTGTCTTTCTGCTCCTTAGGAATCTGAGAACTTTTCAGGGCTGCCAGACCACTGAAGCTAAGCTTTATGGTAGCATAAACTGAATTCCTCAGTCAGAGTTTTGCTTGGGTGTGCATGTGTTTGTCCTGTAAACCTGCCTGCTCTCTCACTGTTTTGAGGAAAGCTTGCACTGTCTTTGGATGAAATATTCTGCTTGATCATGGGCTGGACCCATGTCCCAGACAACTCTTGCAGGGCATCATCCTATGGACAATCATGGCTTTGTGTGGGAAGGGATGATAGCCCTTCCCATCACAGCCACATGAGGAAGCATGGGGACCCAGCTCTGAGCCCTCGGTGTCCCTCTCTTCCTTCATAGCTGTGTGTCCTGGCAAAGCAGGGCTTAGGCAGAGTTATCACACCCCCTGAGTTCAGAGGTAGTGACTAGTGTCTTGCTTCATATTCAATATGATTTCTTTCCACCGTGTTTGTAACTTGCTGCTGCTGTGAATTTCAGAAACCTTACTTTACTCCCCTGGAACAAATAATAAAAACAATCAGTCTACATTAACATACAGCAATTCAACATCCTGACTTTTATGAGCTCACTGTAGGAGTTTAATTAATTAAGGATGATTCTGCATTCTTCACAAGGAAGATTGGCTTTTTTGTTTATTTTGTCATAAATAGTCTCATATGTTGGAACATTTTGGAAAATGCCAAGGAAATATGCTTCCCTCCCACTTTGAGAATATTCTCCCTCAGCATTTTTGTGTGTTGTTTTTATTATCTTTGCCTCCAGTAAAAACCCTAAGATAGGCATGATTTTCAAGGAGAAGGCTTCTGTACAAACAGCCTTCAGTGCGTGTTAGCAGATTTAACAAAAGATTAAAGACAAGAACAAGATTAATAGGAAATATGAAAATAAAAAGCTAAATCAATCCTGCCAATATTCCCAGGTCCAAGTTTTTGTTTTCCTCACCATAAAACTATATCTGCCAAAGTGTTTCACCCTTTATTTCAATTAAAAAGTATTTCAATCTAAAATAAAATATTCTATTCAATATGAAATATTGCTGCTTATACAATTCAATTCTAAAAAGAAGGAGTGACAATGAGAATCGTGTTACAGCTGAGATCAGCTCTGTAGGAGTAAGAGCAGGACAATAATCTCTGGTGACAGGAGAGAAAGAACAGGATAATGCAGCAAGAATCCAGATTCCAAGATTGCAGATTTGGGCCCTCTGATCCTGTTGGCATCATAGCACTGTAGCAGAGCAGGAGCAAGTAATGTGGTGAGCTTCTTCCCAGAGACCAAACAGTCTCTCCAGATCCAGCCTGACAAGGAAAGCCTCTACTCTTCCTCCTCAGCGTAGCAGAGAGAAACTCTCCAGCCAAACCCAGTGAAGCTGCCGAACCCTGTTGGGTGGCATTTTTCATCTACCTGCCTTGTTTGTAACGTGTAATTCCTGCATGCAGTGCCTGGTTAATCCAGCATTTGAGGGTAAGTGCTAGGTAGTGAAGTGCACAATGCTATTTATTGTCAAGAAAATTAGAAAAAGGAAGGACCTCTAAAAACTGGAAGCACAATTTCAATTTTTTTAACAGTCACAACTTCATCCATATTTGTGGGTGTACAGAAATCAGATAAATAAGAAGCACCATGTACTAGTGTAACAAGCCCACCTCCTGCCCATTGTGTCTCTGCCTATTCTCCCAACATAGAATGCTACTTGGAGGAATGCAAGGTTGGCACAGAAGGGTCTTGGAGGAATGCAAGAAACATCTACTGTGTGCAAGGAGCGTGTCTCAGGAGCACAGCAGAGAGTGTCTCAGCAAGGCAAACGAGCATGCCCTGAGCACTGTGCTGGCAGCAGGACTTTACCAGCACCTGTGTGAGCACATTTTGAGCTGGCTTAGACGTGTCTGAGCAGCTTTATAGGCAGTTCACTGTTACCAGTACTAAGCTGAGGCGAGCAGTCCCTTAGTTTTACAGGCCTGAAATTTCCTTCCAATAGGAACTCCTGATACCACAGCCTCTGTGTGTAGCTGAGACCCAGGGCAGAAAGAAAGCGAGCATGAAGGAGCATGTCTTGGCAGCTCAGTAGCTACAGCGCTTACCTCAGGAAGGGGCTTGGGGTTCCCGTCTCTACCCTCAAGATTATTTGTGGTTTTATACTTTGAGCATCCAAAGTAAGTCATAGCCCATCTCAAGTGAGGGAACATAGCTTCTGGCGTCAGGCAGTGAGACACCCTCAGGCCTGCTCCCCTCACATCCCACAGCTCCTGAAGTCCTGGAACAGCAGCCCAGCTGCATTAGGAGGATCCTCCTACCTCTCTCTTCTTCAGCCTTGTGGTTATGAGGATTTTATAGGAGATACAGATATGAATTTGAATTCTACTTGGCCAAGGGATGCAATTAGCTGTCTTAAACAATTAAGGTGAAAATCATTTCAGGAGACAGGTTACCTGATCTAATAGATGAATATCACTGAGAGGCAGAAGATCACTTGCTTCCATTACTGACTTTATGCCAAACCCACCAGTTATTGGGCAGACTGTAGACCCATAAACTCACTAATCCATGAAATGAGATGAGATGAGATGAGATGAGAGGAGATGAGATGAGATGAGATGAGATGAGACGCCCCAAATAACTTCTTGCTGTACAAATTAATTAAATTGTCTGGCAGACAAGTCTGAGAAATTGAAGGGGTGGAAAAGACCACTTTAATCTGGGAAGAGGGTGAGACCGTCTCTTTCAGCAACAGTGGGCCAATGGATTAGGCCCACAGCTAAATCCCACGTTTCCATTTCTGGCGAATCCAGCAGCCACAGATGGGCCACCATTGGCATCTGGAAAACTTTTAAGCTGAGCAGGAAACCTAGTGTGAAAATGCTAAAGAAGATGCAGAAATTTCTTTTTCTTTTTTTTTTTTTTTTTGCCTTACGTACTTAAATTGTGCTTATATCCCATTTTAGACATCAAAATAGGCCTTATTTTGCATTTGCCTAGTCTCGGCTTTGAGACATTGGTTCTTATGCTTCTGCTGCTAAATTAAAAGCTTCACTAGTTCTTGTGTGACTACCTTCTGATAAACTAAATAAATTAAATCGCTTACTGCAAGGCATTTTCTCCAATGCATTTGAGGCTTCTCTTTTGTGGCTTTTCCAATTCAACATAATTTTCCTCCTAAGTCTTCTCAGGACATTTGTAAATTATTTTGTTGTTCATTAAAAAATTCAACAAAACCCCGGTGCACCCCTGGGGCAACTTGTTACTCTGTGACTGACAAGGCACTAGTCTAAATCCAGAATGTTTTCCTATTAAACATATGCAAAGTCGTTCTGTCCCCACACTTCAGTACATATGAGCAACCCAGAAGCAAAATAACAGTCTGAGAAAATCTTTGCTTCACAGGGAGGATCTGACACCAGAAGACACAACTGCATATGCAGTTCAAATGCATAGTAATTTTTCAGGTGCTGCCCAGAAGCTGTTTTTAAATATATTTTTGGGAGACAATTTTGAGTATGGAAAATTTATATAGTTAGTCAAAATGATATATATGCCTCTAGGATTTAAGGTGCGTGAAAATTGGCATTTTATGTTTTGTTGCTTGTTATTGGTAAAACCAAAGTATTTTCCCCAGTCTTTTTTATTTAATATGAAAACTATAGCTGTTAAATAAAATGAAAAATGACATCATCATCACCTCATACAGAAATCTGTTCAATCTAGTGGCTCATGTATTTACATGCAAATTGTCTGTACTTGGATAAAAATTGAAAGCATAGCACAAAGCCTTACAACACAGGATCCCATTTCTAGAAGATGATGACAGTGTCCTGGCATTCCGGGTGTAAAACCCATAAAGCAACACTCTTT
>NW_008237404.1:234208-249282 GCF_000691975.1 Corvus brachyrhynchos
ATCCTTATGCATCTAGGAGATGCACAGGTTGCTTTTACTCTCTTATGCACTACTTCTTGGTATTTTCTTCCACTAAAACCATCACACAAAATGGTCAAGTCTTTCAGTCTCTCAGTCTTTCTCACTATCTAGACAATGCTGATCTTTTTACCATGTCCTCTTGGTCTTCTGTGTTTCAAGATGATAAGCTGGGGGCTTACAGAAGTGAATATCTTGAGATATATTGCTATTAGTAGAGCTGGAGGTGGCTACTCAGCTGCAACAGAAATTTCCCTCCTCCCTGGGGTGGCGGGAGAGGCTTTGGGGGAGTTTAGCTTCTGCAAAAATCCCCTCCAGGAGATCTGACTTGCAGGGTGACTTACTGATTGTGGCTCCATATCTTCAATGAAAGGGAATGTCACTGGGTCTGCTTATGCTTCCCCACCTGCCAGCAGCACCTCTGTTCATGTTCTGCTGAGCTGTAACTCGCTGTAAGTGTGACTTACATTGTGTACATGTAATCTATACAACTTCCTTGCCAATAATTGCCAGAGATAAGAAAGTGCCCTCTCTGCAGCCTGCACACGACATGCCTGCTATGGCACTTCCCTAACGCTGGTACAACATGGGTTTGATCATGGCAGATTGTTTCTGTGTATTATCCTGAACTCAGATAAAAGCCACACATATGTCCATACCCATGTCAGGCCCTGCTTTGCTATCTCCATGCTAAATCACAGCTATGTTTTGGCCAAGTAAAGAGGACAATACTGGAATCTCCAACTCATTTGGGTTTGGTGTGCTGTGAGACCTGATTCAGGTTTGCACCTCTTAGTGGCCCACTAAATCAAGGCACTTTAAGCTGGGAGTGTTTATGTGCTGAAAATTCAAAACAGACACTTTTAGATGGAAGACTTACTAACTGGCATAAATTGTGCTAGGCTGATCTCAACACCTGGTTCTGTGTTCACATAGGTCTTCCCTAGACTTAGCCATATCTCATTTGGCCACACATCTGACTACACACAGTGTGACATTTATTTACGTTATTTACAGCTAGCCCCAAAAATGATAAATTCTGGCTCTATCTCAGATATTCATCCAAGCAGCAAGCATCTAAAAACCATCTCTGCAAGACAGCCAGCCATCTGGAACAAGAAAAATTAATTTCCAAAATGTAGTGATAAAGCAACCTCCACATGTCCTCTCTAGAGCACTGGCTCACAGCCAGCAGTAACTTTTCTATGTAATATATTGGGAAATATTTGCAGTTCTGTACTGTATCTCCTTGGTTGGTGAGGATTTAGCCCACCTTTGTAGAGCATCAATTAATATGCAGTTAAATGCTTATTTTGGTTGCTTATCCAGTACTGCTTATCTTTTTAAAAAATGAGTCCACTAGCAATCTATATTGACTGATTTACTGTCTGAAGCAAATGTACAGAGTTGAGTGATTAAAATATTGAATTAATCTACTGTTCAGAACTATCTGAAGGAGTAGAACTATATCCAAGATTAATTTTATTCAGTATTTCCCTTGGTACATTTGTTTTGGGGTTTTTTTCTGTAGAGACTTGAAATATTAGCACCAAATTGTCTGAAGCATTTATCTCTTGCCAATAAGACTATCGGTTCAGACCTAGTAAAACATGTTCAAGCTTTTCCAACATAAGCACTATGTACTTTATGAAGTCTAAATTAGGTTCTTTATGAAATCAGGACTGGTTATATAACCACTGTACAGTTTCATTAAATATGGCTTATTATCAAGAACATTCTTTTTGGAGAATTTTGCAGGCTCCCTTCCAAGGGGAGCAGACAAAATCTTTCAATCTGACACACTTGAAGGAAGGAAATAGCTGTTGATTTTTCATATTTAAATGCAGTCATTTTTCCTTGGGTCATGTTCCATTTGAACCTGCCTGTCTTCTGAGGATGTTGAGGAGGTAGTCTGGGATAAGTTCATCTGAATACCCCATAGATGGATTCCTGGGCAGCTCTTTAGAAGACTAGAATTCTCCAATACATCTGATTATTTTATAGGTCTTTCTGTGCTTAAATTTCTGGGTAAAATTTGTATAGTCTGGTCTTGGGCATGTTCCTTGCAGTCCCAAAGGCTGCTGACCTTCAAGGTCACACATAAGCTCTGTGTACAAAACCAGTCAGTGTTTCTAGAAAACAATGGAGTAACCTTTTTTAACTCCAAATTACTTGCCAAATTTTTATAACTGACAAATCGCACTCAGTGTGTTTGGATTTTAGTTAGTTTTTTTTAAAATTTGATTTTCTGTGGCTAGATCCCTCATGCCATTTTCCTGAGACAGCTGCTGCTGTTTTTAAGGTGTATAGGAACAGCAGAGTATCTCTCCCATCCTATTCTCCACTATCTTTCTTCCCTTTTCTCACTGTGGAGCAGGAAATTGCTCATCTTGCTCCAGTACTTGGGGACTGTATGAATTTGTCAACTAGTAGATTAATCAAGAAAATTTAGATAGTGGAAGTAATGTGAAGCTGGAATCCATGGAAAAAACTGTGCTATTTTCTCCTCCATTAACTCAAACTAATTCAGCATTTGGTATTTTTTGTGGAAATTAAAAATTTTTAAGTGATTTATTTTAAATGTATGTGATAAAACATCATCAGCAAATAATTCCTGGACATAAACAATATCATTCTTTTTTATTAAACTTCCTGACACTGCATTTCAAGACATGAATTCAGTAAAACAGTAGTCCTTGAATATTTATGGTATGTAGGGACTAATGGTGTCTCTAAAGAGATGTTTATAGAGGATGAAGGGATACTAGGCTCTTTGGTGTATAAGCTGTACATTACCGAGGTGTTTGCTTTTGCTACTAAGAGAATTCCCAGCTGATGGGGAATGCCATTTTGGTTAGGACTTTCACTTCTGCCAAGGTCTAGCATTACAGCAATAACCAATTTTTCATATTGACTTTCCTGCCCTTAAAAGCCATCTTCTGCACAGCAATGCAGTGACAGGAGCATTGCCATAGGCTCTTTGAATGATTCCCAGCTGACTTGGTTTTGTAGGCCAAGACATGGCTATCATAAATCTAGGTATGTCCCAACAAGGACGGGAGAGAACAAGGGTAACAGTGGTTTACATCATTATGACATTACAATGTCACTGAAGTGCTCACCAACCTCAGCTCAAAATACATATGGGGAAAGGGGGAAGGGAGAGGGAAGGCATCTAAGGGGAAAAAGGAGATTCAACCTGAATTATAACAGCTCACAGATGGGCCAAAGGCAAAAAATAGTTACGTTTACAGTCTCAGAAGTACTGGATTCAATAGTTGTTCCCTATATAAACCTTCTGTTCATGAGTAAATGAGTTTTTATGGATATAGTAATGATCAGGTAAATGCACTTACTCTGAACACACTTCAGGTGCCATTTCATAGCAAACAGATAAAATTATTTCTATTGTGTTGTATTAAACCTATGACCCTCAAGGAATGGCAACAGCAAGGTATTAGTTCCAGAAATATATAAGGTCTTATCCACACAAGTCATTTCATGTTTTTTAGCATATATCAGCATGTCTGTGGTGTTTTTCAGAATGTAACCTTTCATTTTAATATAAGTAATTTTATACTCCTTATGCTCAATGATGATATAGACCAGTCTTCTCCAGGAACTGAGTTTGCAAGAGATGTCATTTAGAATTGGATGGAGAGACAGCAAGGAAACAGAACAGCTAATAATTCTTTCTAGAAAGGACTTTTTACATTACTTTGGTGATGTAAGGGTCTTTAAGCAGCTCTAATGTCAATGAAAGACAGTCTGGAAGCTGGAATAAGTTATGGTGAAAAATTTCTTCCTGTAAATGACAGCTAAAGCTCCGTGTATTTTCAAGTGCATAAATTCCAGGACTTCCATGAGATATGACACTACCATATTGTGTAAGAAGATTATGGTTTGAAATGAAAGAACAAATGAAAACTTCAGAGATGAGGGGATACCCCTAATGGGAACATGTTAAAGAGCAAGAAGTGGAGGGGTCAGTCAGTGTCTGGACAACAAAGTGAGAGATTTGTCATGTGTGGGAGGAAAAGAGAGGGACACTGGCTTTCTCTGTGCGTTTGCACCGTAACCCTGACTTTCCCACGTTTGATCCTTTCTCTCTGTGCAAATTTGAATCTGTGGCAAGGTTAGGAACAAATGCATCTCTTATTCAGTCATTCAGAACTTTTCTGTCATATAGCATTACGGAGACCCAAATTCGGCATTAAAAGGAGGAATCAAAGCAAGGGATGACCAATTCCATTACAAACTTCTTTGACTATATGAAAAACAGGATGCAGCTCAAGCCCCCTCAACTCATTCTAGCCTGGAGGTCACTTGAGTGGCAAACAAGCTTTTAGTTTCCACCCAAATGGCTGTTGTTTTCCACTGGGTACGAAAGGAGGCCCAAGAGTTCGAAATTTTCTGGAAGTGAAAAGCTCTTATTGAATGAGACACTACACCCTATCCAAAGGGACAATCTCCAAAAATTCTCTGTGTAGGTGGGTGAGCATTTCCACCCATCTCTCTGAAGCATGTGAACAAATGTCCGAGATTTAAGAGTTTGCCTCTCAAACAGATGTTTGAAACAACCATTGTTGTTTGAGACTCCACTGATGTTTAAGACACTTATTTCAAGTATTCATAATTTGCTCTGTGTTAGGACATGTGGGCTTTCACAGGTGTCATGATGAAATAGCAATTTAACATTTTATCCAGTATGTCATTGGATGCAGATTTCCAACACTTAAGCTAAGGCCTTGCAAAGACTTAGAACTGGTGTATTTGTCTTTTGGTCAACATTTCCTCGACTGCTTACAATAGATTTTGTGAAGGGTGGAAAGGTTGTATTCAGGCCTATGATGTCATCATGTGTTCTTTGCTGGGTACACTGTGATATGTGCTGCTTGCTGACCCGGGATAAGACTTATTTGGCAGAATGATTGCTGTTGCAGTCTGATGAATCTCTGATGTGCTTTCAGTTTCTGCAGTGCTAGATTACTTTGGAGGATGTTGTGTCTCAGAATTGAGCATCTGATCTTGAAAAGCAGAGGTATACTTCCAAGGAGATTCTGAGTCAAAACATATTTTTGTGGCAGTCAAAGGCACATTTTGCATTTTTGAGAAATATTTTTATAGTAAAATTACTGCAGTAATAACATACTAGTTATTCTAGTTCTCTTAATTTTCTAATTTTTTTTATTACTACAGAGCTCCTGAGACAGGAGGAGGGTTGGTATAAAGGGGTTTGAACCTATTTTGTCTTGGAGAACCTCAATATTTTCCACAGAGCAGAGCAAAGTCTTCTGTAGGGAACATATATGCCTGTTGAGAGTAGCATGGATATAATTTCACATTAATTACATCCAACCTTCAGTAAGTACAGACTTTTTCTTAAGAGTCTAACCAAATCCCACTTTTCTTTTTTTCTTTAGCTCTATTTCCTAGTGGCTTTTTTGTTTTGGTTTGGGGTTTTTTGTTTGGTTTTTGTTTTTTTTTATAGTCGTACCTAGAAGCTGTTTCCATTGGAAAGTTAATTTTCTTTCCAGGTGGGAAAGTGAGCTGAACTGATCTGCCCTGCAGCTCCCCAGTTGCTTGTCTGCTTCTGGCACCAGAAAAGCAGCAGAGCTCATGGAGGGGACAGCTCATTGCAGCAATTGCTTTGGAATTGTACTGGTTTGGTGTAATATGAGATGCTCCCACAGCTGTCATTTCCAAATTCTTTAGAAGTAGACCCTTGATCCTCAGGGATCTGTAAACCACAGAGGAAAACCACTGCTTAACTAATCAAATTATCAGCTAGCTCATTTGCATGTAATACATATCTAAACACTGCTTCATTTGGGATATTAATTACAGCCTGCACGGAAAGAATATGCTTAAGTCTTTAATTACATGGAAAGATGTTGGATCTTCAAATTGGTAGCTGGAAATCTTATTTCAAGTGTTTAAGAAGCTGATAATTGCTTGTGATAACCATTTTACTCTGTAAATAGGTTTTGGCAATATATTGGTGAAGTACTGGCTGATCTGATTTATGCTGCCAAATGCCAGCCAGATGGAGCCCAAAACAGCCTACAAATTTCTAAATATGATATTTCCTCATAAAGCTTCAACACTGTCCCATTTGTTGTCTTACATATCTGATTGACTGTGAGTGAGCTCAGGCTAAAGGGTTTTTTTCATTCTTAACTGTCTATTATAACTTCTTGTAGTGCAATGTCAAATGTGAATCCCTTTATGTTCTGGGCTGAACCAACGAGGGGCTGTGCACACCAGTGTTTAGTGCATAGAAAGCAAATACTGTATGTCCCATGACTGACTTCTTATCAAAACAGCACTGATGTATTTACAGCACTGATGTATTTACTGATCCTGTTTGTAACCCCATTACGTGTGAAAGGATGCCAATACCATTCTGACACATGGAAATGCATTATTTTCAGAACAAATGCTGTCAGTTTTGGGGGAATCTGTAAAACAGTTCCTTTAAATCTTCTTGAACTAAATTGACATGTGGAGAGCTTGCACATTTAGCAAAGCTGAAAAAAAGAATAGGGATCGAGAGATCTTTTTGTAATTCAGTTTTCTGTGCAGGATTGATCCCACTTTAATAATCCATAGATAAAACCTTAGAAGTTATTTGAAGAATACTATTTGGAGGGTGAGGAACAATGAAAATTTTCCTTGGCATAAAATAATTCAAACAAGATTAAATCTTGCCTCTCAACCTTTCTGAAGACATTTTTTGGCACTTTGTTATATTAATTTGAAGGGGAAAAAATTAACTACCCTTAAAAGTACTTAGAACTTCCTTGAAGCAAAATTCTGATAGAGATCCAATGGGGAGCACAAAAATACACGGAGCAGAGAGACAATCACAAGCCTTGCTGAAACCCTTAGTAGGATGCATATTCTAAAATGAATGGGGTGAAGCTCCTGGTGAAGGGAGAGGGCCTACATCATTGCATTTTTTACATAGCTTTTCACAAAGGCTTTGCAGGAGGGACTCTTGTAGCAGGTTTCTTCACAAAAGAAGGTAATTCTGAACTATATCTGATGCACTGGTGATAGCTTCTCTGTGGAGATGATTCAATTCTGTAACTTTATTCATGGAATTAGTAGAGTATCAGTAATACATACAATGAAATTTATCTCTCCGTTGCTAGTTAAAAAATTACCAAACTGTATTGCTTCCAGACATGTGAATCTTCTCATTTCAGTAGTATATTGGATTAATTCAGTACTAATTAATGAAACTATTAAAAACTTAATTATGAATCTGGTAATCAGTAATAGATTCAAACCTCCTGTCATATTCTACAAGTGTAAGAAAAATTGCAATGTTCACAGAATATCAACCTAGCTTTTATGGCTGCCTGCAGTTGTCCCACCTTCATCAAATTAATACAATCATCAAATTAGTCCATCTAGAGTATTTATAAACATTACATTGTTTACTGCTGTACTTGCCTGTACTGCTCCAGCACACAACAAACTTCTCTCAGCTGAGGAAAATCTCACAGTAAACATCACACAAATGACATGAAGACTTCTGTCTGATACCTAATACCTACACAATGTGAAAGTCATAATGAAAAGAAACAAATAATATCCAATTTAAGCTACATACATACATTTCTGACATAAAAACTTGCTGAAATACAAAAATATTATGGAATAAATCTAATTAGTACAAATACATTTCTTGACATATCTGCCCAGCAACTATACACAGAAGCTCTTCTCTCAGCTCTGCTTTGGGCCAACTTTGCCCCTCTGTTTTGAATTCAGTAATAAACTAATAAATCTGCTGTGTCTATTTTTGCTATAGGTAGGATTTCCAGGGCTGTTTAGTTTTACCTTCCATTGAAGGTAATGGCAATATTTCTCTTTAATCAATTTAAATAAACTGGGCCAGCATGGATTATCCTCTGAAATCTGACTGTGCTGTTTATCTCAAGAAATCACACTTAAGCAATGAGAACTAGGAAGAACCCTATGTAGACTAAACTGTCATTGCTTCCCTCTCTTATTTTGACTTTGATACTTGGCAGTAAAGAAATGCAAGCACTGTTGGAGCTGTAAAGTGGTCCTAACTGGCTGTTTAATACCTGACAGTGATATACTCATAGAGAAAATTCTCTAATAGCATCTTAAAAGCTGTGAGCTCCTATGATTCCCAGGTAGCCTTGCTTGAGGCCAGCAGTGGCAAGCTCAGCAGAGGAGGTGGAATAAAACGGGCTTCTAGCAATTATCATAGACATTTTTCAGCTAGTTCAAAATATACAAAGAACTGATGTTTTCTCCGAGGCAAGAAACAACTAGTTTCAGTCTTGTCATAAATACAGCACCTTTCTCAGCAGGAGAACTTAGATTGACAGGCCTACAAGTCCTCCATTTACCTCTAAGCCTTTTATCACTAATGCATGGTCATTTTAAAGTAGTTGACTTCACACTGTAAACCACCCTGTACTGATATAGTTTGTACTTGCTGCCAGAAGGGAAACAAAGAGGCCCCAGTTGAACCACAGCTTTGAAAAAGAAGCAATGCGAATTAGCCTGTGTTACAGTCCCACAATTAAATGGTTCCTGGTATCTGGTGTGGCTTCTAGAGAGCACTTAACGTGAAGGGATCTGTCCTACACCATCTGCATAACACAGATACTCCCACAACCTCTGGAACTTCTCATTGGGAGTCTTCTGGGAAGCTTTCCTCCTGTGGGGACTATATGAAAGGGAGTATTTCTAAAGAATCAGGACAGCTGGAAGTGACCTCTGGGACACTGGAGGTCTCTAACCCAACCTCCTGCTTGAAGCACCTCCCATGAAAGCAGGTTATTCAATGCCTTGTCCTGTCAGCTTTTGAAAGTCTTCAAACGTGGAGGTTCTGCCACCTCTCTGTGCAACCCAAATCCTCATAAAAAACCTTTTTCTCTATATTGCGCCAGAATTTCTTATTTTACACATTGTATCCATTTCTTTTGCTTCTACTGTGCACATTTGAGAATAATCTGGCTCTATCTTCTCTGCAGTCTCTCACAGGTAGTTGAAGACAGCACTAAGTATCCTTTGTAGCTGTACCACACAAAATAGAAAGGAAATGTTTTCAGAACTTCTGCTCAGTTCTGGCATTGTGTAGAAAAGACTGAAGACTTCAGAAACCCTGAGAAAGGGAAGAAAAAGTGGGGAGCTTGGCTCTGGGATTCTTTTCCATTACAAATTTTGCATGGAAAAAACATTGAGTAAAATGTATCAGTGGTACTGGGAGCAGAGACTTGGAAGCTGTAGAGTCATTAAGATGTGCAGTCAGACTTCTTCCTTTTGCTCTCTCTCTGTGGCTCCATGAATTTTTTCATCACTGCATCTTTGTGCAATGGCCCTGCTAGGGAGAGAGGTAGCTAACCACCATAAGGACTAGTGGGTTGAAGTGTTTGCAAAAGTGCTTTGAAAAAAAGGAAGTCTAGTTAATGTTTCACACACTGCTGTGTAACGGAAGTGTGTTATTAATTATGTTTGTTGTGAGACCAATGAAAACAGTAAACTTGAAGGATTCTTCTGCTAGGCATACAAACTGAGAATGGTAGACAGCCCTGCTCAGCCTCATGGGTTTAGAAAAGGAACAGACATTAAAGATAGGACTCATCTGGCCAAAGGCAGCTAGATGTCTGCTGGACATCATAAAAAATAGTTTCCTCCTAGAAACGTCTTCTTCTCCCTAGTGACAGGGAACATCAGATGCTATCTGAAATGAAGCTCATGCCATGAGCAAGAGAGGCAGTACTAAAGGGTACTGCTCAAGATGAATTTGCAGCAAAAAAACACCCATGTTGCCTTACTGAGGGGGAATGAAACAGCTGGAGAGGTAAGGGACTAAGGAATAACATGGAAGGGGCCGGTACAGAGCAGAGAGCAGCTCTAGGAGGTGTAATGAGAGGAAGGCTGTCATGGTGTCAAGAGACAGGAGAGGCAGAAAAGGACTCACTGGTAAATGAAAGATGTACGGAGCTCCGTGGCTGTTGAGACATTTCTGCTTTGGGATCTTTGGCAGCTATCCCTCCTGTCTGAAGACAAATCTTCCCAGCAGGCTGTGAGCATGTCTGGAGGATATAAACCCAGCTTCCAGTGTCCCCCAGTGGGTCCCTCTCCCTGCATGCTCCTTGGCTGTATGGTGGCACCTTTGGCTGCATCCATTTCTTTTCTTTGCTGTCTCCACAAGCTGCTATATTATGCACCTGTTTAGCACCTGTGACTCCATCAGATATCTGGTATCAGGTTTTTTCCATCCACTGTGTTTTGATAACAGCCTGCTTTTGATGTGAAAAGGACAAGGAGGCGTCTCTAGTTTTAGATGTTACTCCCCACATGTAGGTGCTGTAGTGCTGGCAGCATGTGGAATTTCTCCCCTTACAACTATTATATCTCCAGCCAGGTAGACTTCAGACAGGGATATCTGGTTCACCCAGTACTGAGATATCATTTAATGACTCCTTGTTTAATGCACACGTGACTTAAGGTGATAGGATGTTTTGCTTCAAGACAAAATAACAATTGCTTTGAGCTGCCTGGAGGTACACATCATTTCCAAACTACCATTTAAATCTTACCCAAGGAGGAAATTTAAAAACACCTGTCAGTGCAGTGCCTTTTAAATTAATCCCTGTGAAACAAACACTTGGAAGACAGAGCTCAGTACTTAACCCCTGATACAGGCTCACAATGACTCAATAAACCTGAAAATTGTTCTAAAGAGAGAAAGAAAGAAGCTGATGGTTGATCCTAAATAAATGTAGTCAGCAGGCGAGATTTAGGGTAGTAGAAGGCTGTGCCACAGGTATAAAGGGGCATCACTGTCCAGCCTTCCACCCCTGCAGATGATGGAGAACTGAGCTTCACCAGGGCTGCAGTAGCTCCTAGTTAGCCCTGGAGAGCATCATGGTTGCTTTAAGAGCTGGTCCTCTGAGCTCTTCAAATATCCCAGAGGTAAATCTCACATAGCTGTGTGTCACGCAGAGTCCATACCATTTAGATTCCTAGAATCCCAAAGAAAGATCTCAGCTGCCTGTTCTGTACTGTCTAATCCCTAGGGGAACTCTCCAGGGTCACAAAAAAATTGTAAGTGCATAAAGTTAGCCTGGAGAAATCAAACTGCATGCACTAAATATATATATTGCCTTGAAAAAAATCAAATTTTCCTATGGACAAATGCACATTTAGTATGTTGGTTGTTTTTAGAATCCAATGCTGGATTTCATATTATTTTTCTTCTCCAAGCCTTTGACAGCTCACTGTAAGCTTTGAAGTCTGCATCACATAACCACGAGACATCTCAGTAAAAGACAGGTAATTTCAGAATTAAAGATTCACTGAAGGGTCTCAAGAGCCAGAATTTAGCAGCGAAAATAGAGGTCCATCAGAGACCCTCCCACCAGAACATTTAACTCTTTCTCCTCGACTTCTGTGCCATGGTTTGTGTTTTTCACAGAGGGCCAGACTGCACTTGCTCTTTGCACTGGTGTACAGTGAGATGTGTTTCCCTTCCACACCTATATTATCCCACTTCTGGCCAAGTGGGCATCCTTTGGAATTGCAGTCCCAGTTTCTTGGTATGTTTTTCATCAGACAGTTTGCATAACACATTTTACCATCACAGTTTTTCTGTTGTGCCTTTTATTGTGGACTTACAGGACTATAAACCACCTCAGAGGAGTTGCTGAATATAATGTGCTAACTGTGAGGCTCACATAATTGTCTCTGGTTTCCCACTGCTGAATCCATGCATTTGTAGCTCCACTGCAGCCTCTCTTATCCTCTGGTCCTGTATGCCAGATGCAGATGATCTGTGGTCCAGCAACCTGCTGCCTCTTGCCTGAGAGGCAGTGAGCAGCAGAGGCTCTGCCACACTTTGGGATCTGCCCCTGAGCCTGGTGCCACGGTTAATGGGCTGCAGCTCGAAGACACAGTCAGCAGGCTCCAGGCTTCTGTGTGACCAGCCTCCCATGCTCCCACCTTCACAGCTTTAGCAGGGGGCTAATACTGATGTGTTCTGACTTTCTTAGGCCATAGGTTTTTTTTTTCCCACTCACTTGAGAAACATGAAAAGACAAACTGCATTGGGGAGGCTCAGCAATAGTAAGACACAAGTTTTACATTTTGTTTTCTTTTGTAATTATAGTAATTACACTGTCCATGTCACCCTGCAGATTGAGAAGACCTGAACTGCAGAGCTGTCTGCACTTGAAATACTCCTGCGTAGTGGAGTATTGTGGAATAGAACATCTGCTGAAACAAACTTCCAACCATACTGCTACTCATGCCTGCTACATAAAGGGAAGCTGTTTGCAGGATGCTAATCTCTCATCCTGCACAGCTAGTTCTGAGGAGGGCTAGGGCACAGGGGTGCAAAGCTCTCATTATTGTCTATTACCTAATGCTAAGCATGCAAGGGGGGAATCTGCTCCTCTGTAATCAAGACCAGATGAAAAGCTGTCTGACCTGTGGATGTCTGAAATAACAGTTTGTTCTCATTCCACACCATACCTTGTAGGCAGTTGTAATGATTTGCCCAAAAGTCTGCTGGTAACTTCACTCAGCTTGAAGTTAGACATTTAGAATACCATCCTCCCTGAGCAGAGGCAAGAAGATTTTTGTTACTTTTGATATCTGAGCTACTACATCTAACCAAAATATCTTTAATGGATTACTTTATTTAAGTCATCCTCAATTCAGAGTAAGAAAGCCAGCTCTCCATATGTTAGCTTTCTACAATCCCTGTAGGACTTTGTTGTTGTGTTTCTCTGGTAAATATTTCCCTCTGGAAATGTGGGATTTCCTCAGAATTTCCTACCTCAGTGGGAGGAATAAGACTGTAAAATCTAAAACAATCCACAAAGAACTGGATAATTAAAATAACTCAAGGGACTGGCTGGCTCAAGCCACAGCAGTTCGAGCAAAAACCCTTTTCATACCTTCACCTGGCTCCAGGGCAAAGGAAAAGACAAGGGAATGACTTTCAGTCCTTCCCTTTAATCTTTCTCCAATTGTTGCTGGATTTTGCATGAGTTTCTTGGGGTGTTTGCTGAGATGACACAAGATGAGCATCACGTCCCTGGGATGGAGGCTTGCAGCGTGCAATGACCGACTGCACTTCAGCAGATGAAGTAGAAGTGTGAGTAGTGGATCACTGCAGAAAGATGTCCACTCATCAGTGACAGGCCAGTGACTGTATCAGCATGTCCTCTCAGTGTCACTGAGCTTAGAAGGGGCCTTTCCAAGCCTGGCTGCCACTCTGAGGCAGCAGAGGTGTGCTTGAGCTGCCACTACTTGCTTTCTAAGACAAAGAATTGGATTTTGTGGCAGTTAAATCTGACACTTCTCACAAGTGCTAAATTAAATCATTATTTATTGCTGTTGCTTATTATTTGTGAAAAGCTGGCTTTGTGCCCAGCATTTTGATGAATTCTGACTCCCGTCTCTATTGATTCTATAAGATATATGACAAAATGGAAATCAAGTTTTTTGTTAGTGAGGATTAAAAGATGCTGTGAAGCAAAGATGAAAGGACTGTTGTCACTCACCATTTCCATTTATAACACGGACTGTTTGAATTTATAGTGGGATACCAAAGAACCATTCCATTAGTAACTATTATGCAGAAAGATGCTATAGTGGCACATTTGCTTCAGCTCTATTAATTTCTTTTGGAACAGAAAATAATATGCAAATTTCCAGTGAAGCAGTAAATAACTATCTACCCTTATTTTACTAGTACTAAAGCTAGTTTCTGCCTAGCTCCAGACTCTGGACAAGGCTGCAAGGCAACAGTGGATTTTGATTCTGATCTCCCAGGTGATTTCCAGCTCAAAGCCCTCTTCTGAGTCAGTCATGGTCTTTCAGCATGTCACCATCTAGGTGCCGGTTTTTCACGTTTAATCTCTTACAAGCATAATTAGGCAGGCCTGGATTTATCAGAAATGCCAAAGAGTTGTTAATCCTCAGTCACTTCCCCTGCCCTCTTCTGACTGCCCTCCCAGTCAGCGCTGAGGGCACAAGTGACACCCAGAAAAGGGTGTGATCTGAGAGTTTATGAGGAAACCCAAAGCCTTCCCTTATGTCCAAGGCAGTTTTGAACAGCTCTTCTACCTCCAGCACCATAGTACAAACCAGAAACCAGAGACCCAAATACAAGTGAGGTGTTTCTCCTGGCCCTATGCCCAGAGTGGCTCAGGGCCCTGTGGTTTGGAATTCTGCGAAATTGCAAAGGAAACCTGGGATTCAGCTAATGGAGTCCCTGTTATGTCTGGGTCTTGAACATGCTTCGTCCCTTCCATGGTATCTATGGATTCAGGGCTGCATCTGACACTCCCTGTTGACCTGGCTGCTTTTCCTTTGTCTTCAGTAGATTTTTAGGTTCTGCCTCATTACACATTAAAAGACCTATATCCTCCTTTCACTGACCCACGCTTGACCTCATTTGTCCAGGGGCCCTCTCCCAGCATTTGGGGAAGGAAACCTGTGTTTAGGAATTGATGTCTCCCTGTGGCTGAGGGTGGCATTGGTGTTTGTGTCTGTTTGTGGCAAGCCTTGTTTTTCTTCCCTATTACTTTCTCTCCAGCTTAGTTGACTGTGTGTTCCTGAAGACTGTGAGGATACTTTTTACTTAGAGGTGACTATACAAAAAAAAAGAAAGAGGACAAACACACCTGTCCTCCGTGCCCCAACCACCCCCTGGCTCACTGTGCAGATGGTGCATGCAGCTCTGATGGAGGTGGGGGAAAGAAGTGTGACTTGTGCTCCTTGCAAGTGTTCCTCCATCCACCTGCAACACTGCAGAGGGAACATACTAATGAAAACATGACATAGGTTAGGATAGGTAGAAGGAACAAAGTTTCAGTGTGCTTTTCTTGTTATTTCCTAGGGAACTGCTGCTGAAGTTCAGTTTCCAGAGCTGTAGCTGTGATTGCAAAAGTGTATTCCAATGTATGTCACTGTGATTCTGTCATTTGTGGGTGTACATAACCAGAACTGAAACACACATCTATGCACAGATGTAAAAAAACAGGGAAAGA
>NW_008237404.1:249340-256661 GCF_000691975.1 Corvus brachyrhynchos
CTTACATGAAATTATTTACAAAAAGAAATTGCTCCATGACTGTCCTTTCTTTGAGTTGTTGTATGCTTTGACCAACTACACTGCCCTGTGAGTAAGAGTAGGTGAGGAAGAAGCACATATCAAGAATGGGTTACTCTGTGCCTGAAGAATAGTTTGCATGGGTCTGAAAGGCAGGCATTGTCAGAAATCCTTCATCCCATAGGAAAGCCTAGAGGTCCAGTACAGCTCAGAGGACTGGAGTTTGTACAAATGGGAAGGATGTTAGCTGGCAAACTCTGCCCCCTTCTATTTTCTAGATATAAGCAAGTGCTAAGTTCTCTGAAATCAGCAAATATTAGCAAAAATCCAGGCTATTTTTGTCCAAAGTAATAAAATTTTATCTTGAAATGGGCCATTTGGCCTAGTCCAAAAGAAGCCAAAGTATTTTTATTTTAAAACTGAATACATTAACTTTATTGAAGCTGTTAAATTAGAACCTATGGAGTCTCAAAGGGTGATAATTTAAACTGTCCTTTTTAAAGTATCAGAGGAATCTTAAGCATATTTAGTGTTTGCTATATATAACAGATCTGTGTGATTTTATCTGAGTCATCCTCCTCCTACTTGGATGGTTATTTGTTTACTTAAAACCAAAACACAAGTCTCTGGGGAAGCCACTGCTGTAATCACACTTTGGGTGGTTTGATTAGTGCAGCCTCTTCTCTGAGGGGTCTGAACAATGTAAATTCTCATCCCCACTGGTAAACACCTCAGGGTGTGCCAGGAAAGCCAAAGTAAGTGGCACTAAGCTTAGGGTTTTAAAAAGTTTTCTTT
This sequence comes from Corvus brachyrhynchos, assembly GCF_000691975.1. Classification (NCBI taxonomy): domain Eukaryota; kingdom Metazoa; phylum Chordata; class Aves; order Passeriformes; family Corvidae; genus Corvus; species Corvus brachyrhynchos. Next base: position 250,154 of record NW_008237404.1, read on the forward strand.
CAAAAAAAAGATGCTGTTTCTCCCTCTGACAGTAACATGCTTCCCTATAAAACCACTGTTTTCTGTGTAGCTTCCTGTGACTTTATAAAAAGCCCATGCTGAGCAATTTGTTCTTCTACAAATAGAGAAAATCATGCTTGTAGGACGCTGAAGTCCTGTGTCAACTGACATTTGGCTGCTGGTTGTAGCACCAGTGTGATTATGATCCAACAGCCACTGTATTTGACTCGCTGACAACTGAACTTGTGGCCCAATGTGACTGACTGCAGGAGCCATGACTGCTACTTAGCAAAACAGGGTGCAAATCTCACTGGGGCCCCTGCAGCTCAGAGAACTATTCTAGCAAAAGTCTGCAGAGAGCTTTGTGAAGGCTAGGCTGAGCTGTTTTTGTGAGCAGGGATAAGCAGGCAGTGTCAGCCACTCACAGGAGCAGAAGATAAAACCTTGATGGGATATGCTCCACAGATCACAAGTGGCTTTGCTGACCTTACAGAGCTACAGAGGGGAAAATTTCCAGAGGACCAGAAGGACAGCAACACTGTCTTCATTTGGTGACATTACCAAACTCTTCAGGGGTCAACCCCTCTACTAAACTTTTATGATCTGTAAGTGGTTCTGCTTCACCTTCCTTAATAGACTAACATTTCCACAGCGCTTGTCAACAAAGTAATCGAGTACCTCCACGTAGGACTAAATGTCTGCTAAATAACACAGTCGATTTAATTTGATTTTGGACTTGCTGAGTGCACTCACACAGTGGGATGTCAGGACAGGTATAAATGGTAAATACACCACCCACTGTGTGTCACCCATGTCAGAGTAAACACATTTCTGTTCTGAACAAGGAACCACTTTGTTTCCCATACCTGCTCCTGCCCTCAAGTACCAGCAGATGAGTTGTGGCTCTATTCTGGGCTATCTGGTCACAGATGATGCCTTGCCTTGATGGGTTCCAGGAGCAGACAACTTGGGAGGACAACCTCTCATCTCCAACAGACAGCTGGGGCTGGAAAAGAAAATGTGGCTGTAACTCCATAATATCCATGATATCCGTGAGCAAGATATGTTCAGAATAATATTGTCCGGGCAATCAAAAAAAACCCCAAAAAACTAAACCTCTCTTGATTTTCTTGGCATCCTGGCAGTGTAGTGGCTGGGATGGACGGTGGCAGTACCCTGCTGTTGGACTGAAGTCTTCCTGCAGTCCTGAGGTTCAAAGACTTCTCAGCGTAGTTCTAAACCACACTTCTCCTTTGGTCCCAGTAGGCCTCCAACCATCTGGGCTGTAGATCAGCTGTGCAAAAAGCTCTGTGTTTCTTGCCCTGGTGAATAGAGAAGAGTAAAGGTCGACAAAATCAGATTCAGATGAAGCAAGGAAGAGTGAATTCCAAGGACTCTCCACACTCTGTGCCATAGCTTCAGCTGCCAGGCATTTAAACCCATAGGCTGTAAGCAAGAGATGGCATGTAAAATATGACAGGTGGCCAAGATTATTTAATATGTTGGCTTTTCCACTGCTCTTAGCTCTGTTATCAGAACACTTAATTTAGTTACATGGAGCAACATGGAAAAACACTGGTGAACATAAAATGAAAAAGCTACTTCCAGGTAGCTTCCAAATTAACTATTAGTCCCTCTGCATTGCTGGAAATCTAATAAGGCACAGATTACATATAGGACTGATGAGTTTTTAAATATGCTCACGTTCAACTTTTATGTACATATTGCTCAAAAAGCCTTGGGGCAGGAAATATGAAGTCATCTTGTCAGGACCTCAGCAGATACCACTAGGTCTTTTGAGCTGGCTCCTCAAGGGATTTCTCTTTATTCCCACATGGCAGCTGGGAAAGGGCCAACTCTGAGTGCTTGGGAGTCACTCCTCAGTCATTCTTTTGGGATGGGACCACTGTAGCAAGAAGATGAGTTAACTAGCCCTCCAGTGTGAGACAGTCCAGCTAACTGGAAATTCCAAGTAAGGCAGGTCATGTGGCAAGTCCTGGGAAGCATGACAGCAGCCACCAGCTGAGGTCCACAGCGCTCACTGGAACTGCAGGCTCTGCGAGGGTTTGCTCTCCTGACTGCTACTCCCAGGTGCCTGAGAAGCCAGGCTTATCCACGTGCTTTGCCAAAGAGTGAGACCTGCCTTGTAGAAGAGAGGGCCTATTTAAAGGGGGCTTAAATGGACAAATTAGATGTGCTTCCCACAGCCACACACCACCCTTTCCTCCTGTGGTTGCTTGAACAGTCTGTGCAGCATGACTGGAGAGTGCTGGAGCTCACAGCAAAAATGCCTAGAACATGGAAGTGAACAATGGTCAGCTCTTTGCTCTCACATTGGCTTGAACCTGTATATAACCAGGCTGTGAAAACTGCAACTCTCTGGGAGCATCTCAAACTATCATCTGCAGACACAGGCACAGCACGATTTGCCACCTTCACTGTAACTCTGGCTTTTAGACCCTGCACGCCCTTCCCTGCCTTCTGGCTCTTGATAAAGTTGCATTTTGGGCAAGACTGAAATCCAGCTTCTTCACCCATTCTTCCTCTCACTTCTCTTCACCATGTATCTTTGCTGCTTGCCTTGTTGCCAGCTCTGGCACTGCTCCAATTACAGAATAAGAATAAGCCAATTCAACTCACAAGAATGGCAGAGAATTAAGACAGGACAAGTACATAGGGAGCAGGAGGAATGTGGAAATGGGGATAGAGGGGAAGGGAAATTAGAGAGGAGGATAGCAAAGGCCTTCTTTCTGTGGCAGCCAGATTTTAACTTGGTTCAGTGGTCAGAGGTTACTCATAGAGTTGGCATCCCAGCTTGGGCTACATGCAGATATATTACCCATTTAAAGAACAGTGTTCTGATATTGATTGATTGATTGATTGATTGACTGATTGATGCTGTGTCACAAGAAGGCTCTGCTTGGGAAAGCATACAGCTTCCAAGTCCTGCCTCTCTGAGCACTTCTCATCCAGAAGATTCATGGTTAGAAGAGGAAATCCAAAACTGTCAGTCAAGGCAGGATGCAGGTCTTTCAACTTGCTGCGGCAGCTGAGCGAGAGATTTGAACACTAATGTTGGGAGACCTTTGAAAGGATTTTCCTTTTTAGAAGGCAAACTACCTCTTCAAAATGTCATGCCTTCCTGTAAGCAGGACGTTTATAAAGTAATTTGAAATCACTCTCACAAGTGTTCAGCCCTGTTTGAAACATGACCAGCTACAGCAACCTGCACAGCACAAAAGCCAGCAGGGGAGGAGGCAGAATGTCACCCTACAAGTATATGCTACAAAATATAATACAAAAAGAAGTGACATTCCCCAAATCCTTCTGAAGCAAAGCCAGGGGTGACTGCACCAGGCTGCTATGGTATGCTGGCACTCAGGCTGGCATTTTACACTCCCTGAATTTCCTTCCTCCTCTGTGCAGCTGTATTTCATTAGCAGGCAAGTGCCAGCGGGAGGTGGAAGATGATGTCAGCATCTGTACCTGGGCTGGAGTGGAGCCGGTGCAGGCTTGCAAGCAAAGCAGTCAAGAATCACAAGGTAACTTGGTAAATCAGACGGCAGGAATTCAAATGAATGTAACAAGGCCCAATGAAAAAAGAGCATTTAATCTTCCACTGGTTTTCCTGATTTTTCTTCTACCAGAGTCCTCTGGCAGTGTGTTCAGGTACAAGTATTGCATCATCTGAATGGAAGCCTTGGTGATTCAAAGCTCCCAGGGGCCTGAAGGGCAAAGGAGCTGCACAGCAGCTTTAAACAAATTAACACTTTCCTGGGACTTGTTCCTGTCTGTGTCAAGAAAGAGCTTTTCCTTGAGAGGAGATGAAAGGTCTCCAGCGTTGTGCAAACCATCCATCTATCCTCACCACGGCTTGTAAAGTATGTGCTGGGACAGATCTCAGGCTCAGCTAGGAAATAGCAATAACAGCTATTGTTAAGGGGAGGCTGCAGCTGACCCATGTTAAGATGTTATTGTACACTGAGCCCCTCTTCCCCTTCTTTCCCATCACAATGCACTCCAGCGCAAGCATGGTTCTGGTTCCTGACTGAATGTTGTGAATGCTGTCACTCCTCTGTGAGGTGGTTCATCTCACCGGCTGTAAAAAATGGGGAAAATAAAAGAAGCATTTTCTGTCAGTTGAGTTGAACTGGTTCATCAAATTGTCAGAGGAAACGTGGAGTTGGCATGAAGTGGGGGTGAAGACCACTGCCCAGGAGGGAGAGAGGAGACTCTGCCCTGTTTCAGTGGTAACAAGGTGTTAACTAAGGCATGCACCTGGTGAAACCTTACCCTCTGATGCAGTGATATAATTGCTCATTTCGTCACTCCCTGGCACAGTTCTGTGAAAATGAAGTGTACTAGCCCCAGGGATTTTCACAGGAGATTTTTGTTTTCCAGGTCATTTTGAAACTGAGGGGATACAAAAGGTGCCACCCTGTTGGTAGGTCTGAGGAGGCAGTAATCCTATGGAAGTGTGACAAGGATAAAGAAGTAACCTCTTAACCCTGTTAATCTGTGGTCTGGACAACATCTCTAGCTGTGTCCTAAGGATACAGTCAGGCAGTATATATGAACTGGGCTAAAAGATATGAACTGCCAAAAAGTGCCAGGCAGCCCCTCTTCCCTTTCCCCTTGGATTCACTCCTGCTGTTTCCCTTGGAGCATCACTGATGCTCATTTTGACTCTGGTGAGCTGGTAAAGGAGTCAATACAGGGCAAAGCAACCCCACAGGAAGAAAATGAAGATTTTTCTGCTCATTGAATGAGATAGATCAGGTAATGGTAAAGTCAGACAAACTCCAGCTCCAGCATAAAGGGGACAGCTGTTTCATCACCAGCTGCTGCGGTGAGTGGCACAGCTTCATCATCAAGAACTGTAGGCCACAAATACATAGCACTTGCATCCCCATTTGAATATAGGATGCCTGCCTCATCAGATATGGTCTATTTCCTGTAGCTGATACATTCACAACTGTGTTATTTAGGGCCCGGGTTCAATAAAGATCAAAAATAAAGTGAAGTCGAGATACTTTCCAGAACACTATACTGAACAGGGGTACATGCACAAAATTTAGAAAGATTGATCAAGTGAAACAGCCACAAAATGAGCTCAGTTCATTTATCTGCTTTGGGTAAGGGTCCCTTCAAACACCAGGAATTTCAGCTTTAGCTTTTCAAGGAGTGGACCACAAACCTTATTTGTTTGCTGCATGCTTTTTTTCTGGGTTTTGTCTTTCCAGTTCACCTCAGTATTTTGTGGCTTTTTGTGGGCCATGTCTTGCTGGACTGAGTAGGACCCCAAGGAAATGATCCTGTGAAACTCAATTTATGGTCAGAGCACTGAGGAGGTCAATCCTAAAATGGGAAGGAGTTCTCAGCCCCAGCTCTGACAACCTGCTAATCCCTCCAGACACTGTTGAAAGGATATTTGAGACTTCCATTGCTGGACATAAATCAGTATCACATTCTGTAGGCTAGTTCAAGAATGCCTATAGAAAGTTTATGATTTGCATTAAGGGCTTTGTGGGTTCCTGGGCTTTCCTTGTATTGTTTTGTTCCCTATGGCTAAGGCAGTACCCAAACTTCCCACCCCACCATGCATCCCCCAGCAAATAGGTCTTTGGCACACATTGCAATGTAAATAGATGCCTAATACGTGGCCAGAATAATTAAACTTTAAAATTCTAGACGAAAATCCATTGTCACACAAAACGGACCATACAGATAAGAAGGAAGTAATGAGAACAGCCTTTTACTGTCTGCACTTAACCATAAATACTGGCCAGAATTCAGGAAGGATTAGGTGTTTCTACAGGAACCAGAGCATTTGCAAACATAGCACTAAGCAGCTGCTAATGCTTTGTGCTCGCAGCTCTGGGCCAGAGCCCATTTCTTGAGTTCATTCACTCCTTTGCTTTCGAAAACACCGTTACTAAAGGCCGTAGGACTTTTCTGCCATCTCATCAGTATAGAGGTTCGTCTTCAATAGTTCCTCTTCAACTGTGCTTGTGCAACTTTCTGTTATCTTATGAAATCCTATGGATGATGTTGTCAGATTGCTACAATTCATAGCTATCTATGTGTGGTCAGACAATCTAATTATTATATAATTTCTAAGTAAACAGTGCACGCAGGTTATTTTCACATTTTGGTTAAAAAAGATTCAGAAAAACAAAGCTAAACAAACTTAGCACAAACGATATTGAAAAATAATATACAACATATAGGACTTCACACCCCACCCTTACACCCAATTAGTAGCTTATTTCGTGGATCTGGGCTCAATTTACAAAGAGAAGAGTGACTTTAGTACTTAAAATTTTGCTAATATTGGAACATTTGTGTGGTATGCACAGTGTACATAAAAAGTCGTCTTAACCTCTTGTATATTTTATCGGGTTTTTGCTAAATGATGATACATTATTCGAAGTTGCATTTTTGAGTTCATGAAAACTCTGATTTTCTGTACCCTGTGGTTTACAATCTGTAGGACAAGGAAAGAGAG
>NW_008237404.1:256715-266299 GCF_000691975.1 Corvus brachyrhynchos
CAGGCACAAACAAGCTTAGATGGGAATTTAATGACATGTATTACCTAGTGCAACTGGGGGCTGCTGTTCTGCTGTCCCTCTGCACTGCCCACCCATCTGCCCAGACTGCAGCCAGAGTTGCACAATTGCAGCCAGGTCAGCTTGATAAGCTGATGAAATGGAAAATGATGGCTTTTGGGTCCGTTGGTTTTCAAGTGGATCAGCCCGCTGAAAGAGCTGCCCCCGTTGCCCCAGTACAGCTGCAGTGCACAGCAAACACACTGTGGCAAGGGACGCAAGGAAAAGATGAGGGTGACACTCACCTTGAGCCTTGCAGCTCACGGTCACCAGCTGCTCAGGGGCAGTGTCAAACTGAGCTCAACAGCAAGTCCAAAGAAGACCTGGCCAGAAGTGTAGCTCCCTCACACCACCTTGGAGCCAACAGAGCTACAAACATTTCCAGTAGTTCCATGGGTTTCACGGAATCATCCATGGAACCAGAGCACGGGGCTAGCGGTCCACCCTTTTGGACCTGCTTTAAAATACACAGAAAACTTAACCAAACCTTGGCTACTGAAAATACTTTGTTTCTACACGCACAGTGAAATACAAAGCATCATGGTATTTGTGCCAGAGCTTCACAAACTTCTTAATACCTACCAGTTTTTTAAAACACATACAACACTTAAAATAGCACCTATATAGTTGGTATGGGCTCGAGATGTTAGCTGGTGATAATTTGAGAAATATGCACAGGTGCTGGAACTGTATTTCAGTATCTATCCTTAAAAAGTGTAATGAAACGTCTTCAAAGGGTGTGACTTCCAAAGTTGTGAATGCACATTCAAGCTTCTCCTTTCTTTATCTCCTCTCTTTTCTCATTTAAATGACAGCTCGGGAAACGATTCCCAGCTACAACCCAGTAAGAAGATGTGGATTAAGACTTATTTGATTTTCTTTTGTTTATGTTTTGTTTGTTTTATTTTGGTTGGGGGTGGGGGGGGGAGGGAAAGAAGAGGATGAGCGTGGTGTGAAGAAAATGAAGCTGCCTGGGTGTTGAGGGGAAGATTATGGTCACTTGTAATTAATTTCAAGGTTGGCGGAAAATGCTAGATCTTTCACCCTTTATGCTGCTCTGCAACTTCCAAGCTTAAGCACATTTAACCCTGATCAGAGAGAAGTTTTCTGTAGTAAATAATACACAATTGGACCCTTAATGATATTTGTAAATCCGTCAGTTTTTAAGGCAACATTGAGTAAAAACACTGAAGCGTTGCTTGTAAGACTCTTTTCAACTCGAAATACCAAGGTTCGGGTTTTGTTATTTTACCCCCCACTCCCATCCTTTTGCAACTGGGGTCAAAAAAGCCCTGCAGGGTAGCATGGTTTGCACAGGCCTGCCAGGCTCCTTCCATAGCCTAAATTACCAGTAAAAGGGCTAGAAATCTGCATGCAGATCTGTGTAGGGTGGCAGCAGTTTGGATGAGGGGATGCATTAAAACCCATTAAACCCCACGTGATCCCTGCAGCACAATTCTCTTTTATCTTTCTTCTCTCCACTGCCTGGAGACTAAAGAGCTCATCTCCATAGGGCTCATCTCCATAGAATTGGGGAAGTAAAGTCTTCCACAGGCTTTACTTGTTTCTGACCCTCTGCTCTTTCTCACAGTATCTGCTGCGGCTTTACAAATCTTGTTGGGTACTTTGAAAATGTTTTAAGCATCTTTGGAGTAATCGGAAAAATATATGTGAACAAGTTAGAGGAAAAATACAAAACATTTTGTGACCTCCTGAAAAGTTCCTAAAATTTAATTCACTTAGGTATTAGAAATCGTCTGTTTATCTCAATAATGATTTTTTTTTCCCTTTTACTTGGCATTACATGTCCTTCAAAGACTTGTGGAAGTCCTTAATATTATCTGCTGTAATGAAGCAACCCCTTGGTCTGGGTGGGAAGTCTCTAGTGTATAAACGTCCAGTGTCTTTATTTCTTCCTTGGACAAATAAGACCACACAAACCAGCCCGTTGCACGCTGGATAAATCTTGCACATAATGAATTGTTTTACGCACAGGGCTTCTGAGGGGGGCAAAAACTTAAATGTGGTTACTATGTCAACAAACGACGGGATTTAGGCATTCTTCTCAAGGACTTAGGTCTGCAGAAGACTGAGGGAGAATTTATGGAGCGTGTTGTGCTGACACCCTCCCAGCTGTTCCTCCCCCCGAGCGGAGCAGGCGGGGGAACGGCTCCGGGGGCGGCGACGCCTTCGGGGACCCCCGGGCGCTTGGAGGGCTGGGAATCCTCACGGAGGGAAGCCCGGCTGCTCGCAGGGGCGGCTCGGGGAGGACGAGGGCGCCCCAGCTTTTCTTCGTGCTGAGCGGAGATCCTTGTGTGATTTTTGGGAAAGCTTTGTACGTGCAAGCGTCCGCAGCGCTTTCTGAGGAGTCGGCAGAGCGGTAAGGCAGGTATTTTTTTCTCACGAGTTTCCTTTCGTGCTCGTTCCCCGCTCCCTCGCCAAGTTACGAGCTCCCACCAGCATCCCGGTGCACCGCCGCTGCCGTGTCCCGGGGGTGGCTCCGGAGACACGCGGGCGACAGCGGGGTCTCTGCGGGCTGCCAGGCGCACCCCTTGCAGGAGAGCGCCGGCCGCAGCCGCGGGGCTGTGCGGCTCTGGGGTCCCGTGGGACTGCGGCCCGCGCAAAAGCCTGAAGCGTAATCCACGCTTGAGTGATGCTATCCCCAGTTTGGGGTTATCCGGGGGTCGTGAGCGCTTGTGTTTTTTGTTACTGCGTGAGTCTGACCTGTCTTGTATGTACATGTGGTCATTCCTGTTCCTGTCTGATCGCTCAATATTAGAAATTAGTTAGGATGGCTGAGGAATGGTAGAAGTTGCTGAGGGGGATTCAAGTGTTGTGTGGGACACGAGGAGATGTGCTGGAAGCCACCCATGGGGTAGCTGGAGTTGTTTTATGCAGATGCTCCACCGTCCTTCTCCTGTAGAGCTGCCCATGGCTCATCCCTCCTTTTCCAGCACAGATCTCTGGCAATTCCCTCGTCCCATCCTTATGTATCTCAGCTAGTCTCATTTGGGATAGCTAGCTCACGGGATTTTGAGATTCATCACACAAGCACACTTTTTACTGTGAAACTGAAGCCAGTTGTGTAGCATTTCCTGTTTCCTTTACACCCACAAACTGAGTCTTAAAAAGTTTCTGCCTCCTCGATTCCCTGAAACAGAAAAGCCTGGGGCCTCATGTATCAGACTAAAGAATAACCATCTCAGTGCTCCTGTAGGAAAAGAACAGCTGTGTGGAAAGATCAATAAACACCACCAGTTGCTTCAAAAGTCGTAAAATGGAAAGACTCCACAAAATAAAACGTGTGGCATGGGACCCTGGCTCCAGACACTGCAGGGGAACTCCTGGGAAATGCAGTAATTAGTGGGAAGTCTCAGACTTGTTTTCCTTCCAGTGGTTCCATGCATAAAAATATTTGGTTTAGGGGATGAAATCACAGTGGAGGGAAGAAATACTTACCTATGCAAAAGGAAAGCTTGTTTATGCTTCATGCATCGGAGAAATGGTTCATGAATGGTTTATGTCAGTGAAAATAAAACACTTGCCATGTTGCCAAGGTCACAGACCTCAGGTGAGCTGTGTATGTGCTGGCTGGTCCTGTGAGCTGAAAGTGTCTGGGGCTGCTTTGGCTTGTTTCACTCTTAAAAAACCAAAAAGTGATAACCTGTTTCAGTGATTTTTTTTTTTCTACCTGCATTTTCACATTACTGCAGCTCCTTGTTACTGTCGCTCTTCACTCCTTTGTTTAATCTGCATATTTCCCTAAGTTTTCCTTCACTGCCAAAGAGAGAGGAATCGTTTGGGAAGGCCCAGCTTCTGCTTGAGTCTCTCTTGCCTCTCCATCACCACCTGGAGGCCCCCCCTGTGTTACTTGCAGATCTCTCCTCCCCACCCCTTGCTCTCTTCAGTCGCTCAGGATGTGATGGTCCTTCCTCATTGCTCTCACATCTTCTCCAGCCCGGTCCACTCCTGTTTTCCTATCTGGATCCAGCTGCTGCTTTCATGCTCACATTGGCCAGCCTGTGCCACCCCCTTCCAGCTCTGTCACCACTTTGGGGATTATTTTTTTCCCCAAGCCTTACCTGAGAGCACCCTGTCACAAGAAATTTCCTAAGGAATCCCACAGGCTCCACGACGATGTCCTGTAAAGGACAAAGAGCTGCCTGGGGTTCTAGCTTTGCTGCCAGGGAGAGTGTGCAGAACTCATGCAGAGCTCTGAGTGCATTTATTCAATGTAACTGGCTGTAGAAGTGTCCAGTGATTCTCCTGTCTGTACAGAGCTTAACATGAGAAGGGTTGCTTTTCTTCCTGTCTTTTTCACATATCTTCTTGAACATTTTTGACAGATGTGTGCCCCTGAGCTTAGGCTTGAGGTGTGATTGATAGACAAATTAAGATTTCTAAATGGTTATAAAAGCTAAGTCCTAAAATTAGTATAATTTTGCTGTGTAGGGATTTGTATACATGTGAAAACTTAACAGTAGAATTATGACAGTAACTTAAAGCTCTTCAACTCATGTAGGGATTTGCAAGGGGACTGGAAGGAGTTGGTGAGACCCTAGATTCCCCTTGGATGCAGTGCTTGCTCCATGCTGTGTGCCAGGGCAGTTGGTCCCTCCTGCCACTTCCTTCCCCAACTGTTCAGGCCCCTAATTCATCACATGGAAGCCTCCAGGACAGTCCAAAGACATACACATCGTGTGTTGTGTCTGTACAACAGTATTAGTAGTAGAATGATCCTGGCTGACTTTACTGTAATGGCCAGTGGTCTGCTTTGAGTCTCACTTCTGCAACCTTTTGCTCTTATGGGATCTCACCCAAAGCTTTCTGAATTCCCATTCACCTTGGTGGGCTTCCACTCTGCCTCACTGCAGCTAATATCATAGAAAAGAGCTCCAGGATCAAGTTCTTTGATCCTGCCTGAAATGAGTATTAAGTTCTTCTAGGATAAACCCTGAGTATCCCTTCATCCTGGTAGTCAATAAAGATATTAAACAGGGCTGGCCCCAATAGGGAGCCCTTGGAAACACCACTGTTGACCAGCTGCCAGAAGGATGTAACTCCATTCACCACCACACTCTGGCCTCAGCTACCTAGTTTTTACTCACTAAACAGTGCCCCTGTCCATGCCATGAACAGCCAGTTTCTCCAGGAGAATGATGTGGTAGACATAAAATCATGACTGAACTGTGTGGTGTGGACACTTGCCATACTCTGAACTAATTTCCTTGCTGGAGATACAGGAATCCTGGGAAGCTCTAGGAGAGCCATGTGTTTCTGCCTATGGACAGGGATTTTGCCCCATGGACATGGTGGACCATGCTCCCTAAAACTTTGTACTTGCTGTGTGTCCTTGATCCCCACATCCCATGTGCAGCACATCCATGGCAGCAGCATGCCTGAGGGTCTCATTGGCTCACTGCAGCCTCTGGTGTGCTCAGTAACGGGTTATCTAGAAATCCTTGGCAAGCAGCCTGTTCCTCCTTTTCCAATCAGACTACATTTCTGGATAGAAGAATGTACTATTTGAGCGGGTAAGGCTCATAAGGGAATGTAAAACCAAGTTAGTTTTTCATTTCCCTCTTCTTTCATGCCCTTAGGTGAAACAAGTGGATGGGTATAATTCCTGAAGACACGGCGCACCAATTAAATGCACTTCCCAGGGAGAGCTGGAAATGAAGATTTCCTTGTAGACATTATAAATCCTTTCCAAAGGCTTTTTCCTTTTTGTTGATTAGTATAATCAGCAAGCAAATCTCAAATGAATGAATAACAATCAAATATGCCAAAGTTGTGAGTGGCTAATTGGTACTTGTTGCCTTTCTTCCAGTTTGCATTATCATTGCTGATAGTGGCATTACACGTCATCTGTTCTCAGAGGGGCTGTTAGTCTCCCCAGAGAATCACATATTTAATTACAAGTTTTTGTTTCTCTTCTCACAAGAATACCAACACATTGTTCCATGAGGTTTGAAAAGAACATTGTCTATTTACTGTATCTGTTTCAGTCCCTGTTTCTTCTGCAGTTTTTGTCTTCTAAATACTTGCCCCTTAGATTCCAACACACAAGAAACTGAGTGGTTTGCCAGTCCTTGATGCTGCTCTCTCTGCATATTCTGTTTTTAGAGTCCTAGAAGAACATAAGCAGAACTCATTTCCAAGAATTTATGAAGCAGCTCTGATAAACTAAGGCTGTTACTCAGAAAAAAGTTGGTGTCTCTTAATGAGTTGCATGAATGTTTTTTGCATGCAATACTTAATGGGAAGGGGATAAATGGAAATTTATGATAATTAGAATAATCTAATGTGACTGTATCAGAAATATTGTGATGCTTGAAAAATTGTTATTATGAGCAAATGAAGATGCAGTATTTTTGTCTATTCTCTGCCCAATTAATGATTCCAAATATTGGAACTTCTCTTTTTTTTTTTTTTAAGAAAATAATAGTGATGTAAAAGCAGATCAGCAGATAGGTGATCCAGAAGTTTTGCATTTCATGACATAGTGTCATTGTAGTCTATTCAACACAATAGTAAGTGTGAAAGATGTAAGTATTTATGGGAAAATGAAGTCTCTAGAAGCTGGACACCATAATGCTTTTCCTGCCTGCTGTGATACACCAGACTGCCATACCTGTATGTGTCCCAGCTGAGGGGAAAAGGTCAAGGGCTGCAAGAAGGACTTGAATAAGGCCATGGAGGGTTTTAATTAGAGGATTTTAACAAGCTTCCCAACTAGATGAGAATTACAGCTGTGGCTGAGCTCCTGTGGCAGTATAGAGCAGCAGCAGCAGCAATCCTCATATGCTTCGTGAAGCGTGGACAGCGTTTGAATGGCAGTTGTGTAATGAATTGATTTAGTAGGGGCAGGCTCAAGACCCTTTTCTGCAACTGTCAAAAACAACCACATCCTCAAGGAAATCAGTGTGTACTTTGCAATGCTGGGGCAGCGGACAGATTGTTTGCTCATGGAGAGACCTCTACTTTTATAAGCCAATATATTCAAAGACTAGCCAAGATAATGTAAATCCCCAACTTGTAAAAAACTAGTGACCCAAATTGCATAGCCTGACCATTGAAATGTTATTTTAAGTCTTCCTGGTCTGTTTTAGATTTAAGCAAATTATCTGGCACAACTGACCAATTAGTAAAGTGAAGCAAAAATAAAAATCACACAAGTTTGCATCTGCTGATATTTTATTTCTAGTTGTGATGGGTTTACCACTCTACGTAGAGATTTAGTGGCTGGCACCACTTATTAAAAGAAAGGAGGTATTTCTTTTTTCCTGCATGAAATTTTTCTTCCCTTGCATATTGTAGAATTGCAAAATGCTGAGACAAGCATGGAGTCAAGGAGTGAACCTGGCTCATGTCATGGTCTTACACTGCATCAGTCTAAGAATGCTCTGATGGATTACTATATACACACAAGTACAAACACACACATATGATCTTAATGACATAGCACCAGTACCAGATATGGCAGATAGGTAATAAGAATGTGAAGGGTATTATGTTATATTGGTTGTAAGTCTTCCCTTTGACCTCCTGGAAGAGTTTAAATAGCTCCTATGTGTTAAACCCTATGTGTGTGAGGAGAGGTGTGACTTTAGATCTCAGGGCTTTAAGAGTGCCCATTTGAGTGGTTCTGTGCTGGGTGAGGCAGAGATTGGAAGAGCTTTGCAGGTGTATTTGTATCCTTTGCCTATGAATTTTGGGGAAAAAAGCAAGCCAAATTGATTCTTTGGGCCATCAGCTAAGCCATACTGACCTTCTATAAAAGAATCAATGAGGAAAAAACCCAAATACTTTTTGCCCTTCTCCTAAAAAAAAAAAAAATCAGGAGAAAATAATTTAGCTTTGAGGATCTCATCTCAGGTGAAACTGCCAGGCTGAGAAGCTACAGGGCAGAGGAAAATTACAAGCCTTTCTTCAGAGAAGAGGTATCTGGTCATGATGAATGACTAGGTATTATTGAAGAAAAAAGACCATGGAGGAAAAAAGCAGTGAAATCTACTGAGCTCCCCCAGTAGGGAACAGTCTGTATCAGGAAGAAGCAGGGAGGCAAACTGCCTGTGATGCAGAATTCATTATCTCTACAAGGTTCATTTCTCTATAAAAACACTTTACTCTGCAATAACTGTGTTTTCTGTCACTGATTCCTGGTCTGTAGCTCCATACAGAACAGACCTGTTAAACTACAAGACAGGGAGAAGGGGTCATTGTTGCTCAGGGAAGGACAGTCCTGTGTCCCTGGAGAGGCAAAGGGCTGCTTAATTATAGGCTCAGTGAGTGATCTCTTTGGGCCTCAGTGGTGTTTGCCCTGACTGCTACATTCATAAGGACCATCACATGACTTTTTCCTCCTCCTGGTTCCCTGTGATCCCTGAAATTGCCTAACCTTCTTCTTTCCACTGTGCACAGCTACCACTCCTATCTCCTGTCATCAACTTATTTATAGTACATGATTTCTCTTCACTTGGAATAGAACTCCCCAGCCAATCCTGCCTTCAGATTTAGCTGTAAAATCTTACAAAGTTCAGATTCAGACTAAAGAGTCAGTTAATTTCCCAGGCAAACCTCCTCCTTTACAAATATAAGCATAATATTTTCTGTTCTTCAGTCACATGATTATCAGTCTGTATTGGAAACACTCATTAACCATCCTTGCTAATGCACATGAAATGTCTCATTTTGGTTAGTGTTCTGTTCTGGGAGAGAGATAGTCCTTTGTATTATTTGGTCTTTTGAGAATCTGGTTTTGCTGTTGTTCTCAAAGTATTAACATTGTATGTAGGTATGCGGTTCCGGAGAAGTTGTTTCACTTGTTTTAGCTGGATTATTTTAAACAGAAGGAAAATTGTTTATGGGCCTGAACCCCCAATTCATATTAGTCAAATGCAACAGTGATTCAATAGGAACACAAAACATGGCTTATTTTTGCTACCCGAAGTGTCATTACTTGAAGCCATGACAACAGATAATAGTACACATTATTGTGATAAGAAGAATTACTTGTCACACAATTTTAATCCAGCTCCAACTGCAGTGGAAATTTCAGAAGCCAGTCTGTTGAACAGACAGAGCCTCCTAAATCTGTATGTACTTACACTGTTGGCACAGAGTGCCCAGTTAACAAAGAAAGCACCTACCTCATTACAAAGAATTATATGTCTGAGATATTACATCATTTAACATTCCTCTGTCTCTTTCCTTTCTTTGTCTTCCTGGAGGGAAAATGGAAGAGAAGAAGAATGTTATGCCCCTTGCTAATGAAAAGCACCAAACATTTTTTCAAAATCCATCTTTGTTCTGTGTTCAGGACACTTAATCCTTGAAACAGTAAATTTTCTCTGTATTGCTCTCACCACATGTTCCATAGCAGCCTTTGATTTTGAATTTGGATAAATTTTGTGCATGTTTTATGAGAATATTTTGAGCCTTAAGTAGGTTGACCATAAATGGAGACAACTCTACTGAAGAGCTTGGTTTGATTAGTCATCTGGTCTTACAGTCCCATTGAGCCT
>NW_008237404.1:266342-273866 GCF_000691975.1 Corvus brachyrhynchos
TGGTATCTACTGTGTTAGCAGCTCATTTATCCTGGGAGCAAATTCAATCCCTGCTAATACACACAACTTCCTCTGAGCTGTGTGTTTGCTTGGAGCAGGGGAAGGTGAGTGAGATTAACACTTACACGGTATCACTTATGTCTGAGATGTTTGTGTCACATCTGTCCTCTGTACCTGAGTCAGCTAGAGAGTGCCTGACCTGCAGTTGCAGTGCAGTCTGTGGGACAATTGCTGCTTGGCTTCAAGGCAAGGCTCATTGATCTCATCCAGCATTTTTGTAAGACAGTCAGAATGCCATATTTGGTGTTTCTGGTTTTTTTTTTCATATTTTTATTTTGTGTTATGGAAATGCTTTATGCTCTCTGAAAACACACTGGATTTGATTAATTACATTAAACAAATTTGAGGCACTTTAACTACACTGTAACCCGGCTTTCCAACACAGGGCTTACCTTACACATGCTCCTGACTACCAGCACTGCTTTTGGGAGGCCACCTTTCACACTGCTCTGTGCACAGGATCAAGTAGGTGTAATTTGGTATGCAAGAACCAGCTGTTTTATTTGAAGTCAACTCACGTCTTTCATTCACCCAAACCATCCTGCTGGACTTGCCCATTGAACTCTAGGTAAAAGTGACTTTGACTGACCTACTAGGCCTTATCACCCTGTTAGATTTAATAAGTAATTGATCATTTATCTTGTTCAGATTTATCATTTGTCTTCTGATTAAAGAGTGGAGATTTTCACAAATTAATCATCCCAGTGATTCCTATTTTATTTGGATTCTATGGCTCTAGATTAAACTTGCCAGCACTGCTTACATATTCTGAGGGCGTTCTTTTCCATATGGCTTCCGTTTCCTGGGATAAGAAAATAAAGGAGGCTTTCATGCACGTGCAGAAAATAAGAGTCTGTTGTAATGTTCAAAGTTCAGATGTTCAGCAACTCACCCAGGTACCCTCTTGAGGCAGCAGAGCAGAAGCTGCTGAGCTTAGCCCACATCTTGTCAGTTGTTTTCTGTTTCTAAGGAAGGAAACTTCTCTACAAAAGCTTCTGGATTCATTTTAACCACACTTAACATTGCTATGATGAGGAGTGTACCTCCTCCTTCTCTTGTATTTTCAACTAGGTTTTAATTATGGTAATTTCATGTTTTACTTCCATATGGAAGAACTGCAGCTGAGAGCTTCAAATGAAGCCAGGATCTGTCCCTGCATTAATATTGTTGCAGAGACTGAATTACAAACAGAATGCTTTTTCTAAGAAGCAGATAATGCTGCCTCTGGGCAAAATGTATGAGTAAAAAGCTTCAGTCAGGTAATAGAATAAAAAAACATATTTTAGCAACAACAACAACAACAATAATAATAATAATAACAACAACAATGAGCAGGAGGAGATGGAGGATATGCAAGGTTGCACCAACTAGAAAAAATCAATGCAAGAGTTAAAAAGGAAAATCTTGTCTAGAAACCCTTGTTTAAAAGTTAAGTTCCTGAGTGATACCATCAGTTTGGGATTTGGGCTACTAAGGGGAAGAGTTTGGCTATTTATGGTACTACAAATTAATGTTTGAAAGCTGGCTTTTATAGATTACTGTGTTTCTGCAAAGTTCTGTCGTGGAACTTGAAATTCACTCAGAGCCAAAACAGTTTCCTTTTGTTTTCATCACTTGTCCTTGCTTATGACAAGGGTCAGCATTTTTAAGTACAATGATTTGGAACTGTTTGAAGTAAGCTACTGCCTTGTTCCAGTGTGTTAATCAGGACCTTGTAATTAAAAGTAACCTCCCAACAATGAACCAAGGGCTCTGTGGCTCCTTGGCACACTGCATGGTTTGTTGCTGTGTTGTTAAAACATTTTTATGTTGCTGATGGAACAGCTTAGCTATCCAGGAAGAAAGTAGCCAAGTTTGCCAAGTACTTCACTGTCACACACAGTGTAACACACTGGAGAAAAGGTTAACATGGAATTTATACTTCCTGGTGTACTGGCTGCTGAGAGAGGATGAGTGAATTTTGGGGAACTGGTGGCATTCTTCATCAGGGCTTTGACTTTTCAGCTTGTAAGAAAGCTGAGTTAAATACGTTACTTAAAACCTGAATGGCAGCATAAAATATAAGAAGCATGTGGGGAAGCTAGAAAACAAAAGGTTGAGAACATCATGCTTTTAAGGGATTATTTATTTATGATTTATGTATTACAGTCATTGAGATTGTTAAAAACCAGGAATCCCCCTCCTAATGGTACAAGGAGCAAGTATGACCACCACAAATATTTGGGCAATAGTCCAGAAACCCAACTTACACATCTGCCTATATGCTGTCTTGCCAACTGTGCTCCCTCTTCTCATTTTCTCCTGGAAACCCATCCTTCCTGTTTGTTACTTCACCTCTTTCAACACCCATATTTGGGAGGCTGGAGGCACCCAGATCTCAGCACTCTCTGGCACGACTAGGATTTCAAACAGACACAGCATCATCTAGGCAAGAGATTAAAATCAAACCAAAATGAATGTATTTCACTTGGGGTACCAATTAATTATGGGAAAGTCAGTGAGATACGAGGATTTAGAATCCAAAGAATTAATACAAACAGAAAGGAAGCAGAAAATTTTGTGGAAAACTATCCCAAGAGGACTAGAAAACAGTGTATTCTGAATGCAGCATGTGATTTAGGAAGACTCTAAACTCTAGATTGCCAGAAGATGGGAAAGTAAAATAAAGGGAAACTTTTTCTGTATTCATCTTGTTTCTTGTTCCTCCTTAAGCCACTTGAAGACAAGATAGTTAATTAGATGGCCTTTGGTCCAATTTAATGCAGCAGGTCCTTCCTAAAAACTTTCTTTTGACAATGAGATTCAGAAACAGGACTAAAAATTTTGTCCTGGATATTTCACTATTTATTTCTAGTGTACCTTTTTCTTTTAATTTTAAATATTGACATCTTATCTGCTATGTTTCACAATAGATATATTTATTGTATTTTATTCTCTCAGGTACATTTTAACTTCAGTGTAAGAAACTGTCTTATTTACCACTGATGCTCTGAAGAGATAATGCAGCTGTTGAAGTTTTCACAGTTTTCCCTATGAAACAGGCTCTCATGACTGAAGAATACACATTAGCAGGTTTTGCTTTTATGGATGTAATCTGCTGTGTTTTTTCTGCATGAGGGCATGAAAAAGAGAATGAGAACGAGAGAAAATTGTAGGAACTTTTTCATCCTGTTGCAAAGAAATCAGACTTTCAGGGCGGAGGACAGTGATGTTTATTGTGCACTGACATTAGCAGCATCAAAACAGTATCACTTCCAAGTCCTACAAAGAATACTCCTGTGCTGAGAACTCAATTAGTACATCATTTTACCTTGGCAGCAGCAAGGTACTCAGCTCTTGGGCTGAGGAATTAATCTTCTCAGAGGCTTTAAAATATTGTTAAAAATAAACCAGGATCACTTAAAACATCTTGATGGTAGTTAATCTGCTCCCCTCTGCATCTAGTGTCCAGGCCTAATTGCCTTGTATGACCTGGTGATGAATTGGTCTTATGAATAGTGCTGTGCCTGGATTACTTTGCTGTTGCTAACCTAAATATTTGCAGGGGGGATTGCCCTTCTTTCAGGGCCTGCTTTGTATTGTGTGGGGCTGTTAAGACTGAGAAGCCTTAATGTAATTGATACAGCAACATGCAGACATGCCAACTTCTGTCTTCTTTTCTTTTTTTTTTTCTGTTTATTTTGTTGCTGCTTCTCTGTGTTCTGACTATAGTGGAAGATTTGGCATTAACTGTTGGAAGGTGAACTCTGTATTCCATGTTTCCACATTTTTCAACTGAACTTTGAGATAACAAAAAGTAGTGGAAGAAAGGCCCTGAAAGTCAACTGTTGTGCTTGTGGAGCATATACAACATGGGAAAGATGTTTTGTTTTATTAACATGTCCAAACTCAGGTCACCAGAATGAAAATATTACTGCTAGTAGTGTGTTTAGAGTCCAAGCCTTCTTAAGACTTCTTTGCTTTGGTCAAGACTGCTGGCAGTGGTTGTAAAATGCAATGGTAGTTTCCAGAGCGGGAATGGTCCTCTGAAAATGCAACAGATTTCCAACTAGGAGCAACCAAAGGCAGAAATTCTGCAGCCACATGAATATTACCAGATGCTAAACCATCTCATGATGGAAATCCTGGTTGTCGTGGGCAACTTAAACCATTCCCATATCTGCTAGAGAGACAACACCGCAGGGCACAGGCAATCTGGGAGGTTTCTGGAGTGCATTGAGGGTAATTCCTAACCCTGGCAACTGAGGAGTCAATGAGAAACAGCACTCTGCTGGACCTCCTTGAGCTTACAAACATGAAACATCTGGCTGGGCATGTGAAGGCTGGGAGCAGCTTTGGCTGCAGTGACCCATAGCGATGGAGTACAAGATTCTTAGAGGAGGAAACAGGACAAATAGCAGGATCACAGCCCTGGGCTTCAAGACAGCAGGCTTTGGCCTCTTCAGGAACATCCTTGGAAGATTTCTGTGCTATAACATCTTGGAGCAAAAATAGGTAGTTGTCTTTCAAGAATCACCTCCTGAATACTCCAGTCCAATAAGCAGGAAAACAAGCAAGGATGGCAGGAGGCCTGCATGGATGAACAAGGAGCTCCTGATAATTTAAACATCAAATGGAAGAATACAAGAGTGTAGTGGGTTTACATGGCAGGGTTTTGTCTGTGGGGGCTACAGGGTGGCCTCTATGAATAGGAATGAAGAGCTGGGAGAGTATAGGCTAATCAGCCTCAGCTCAGTACCCAGGAAGGAGGTGGATCAAATCTTCCTGGAAGCCTTTTCCAAACATATGAAGGACAAGAAAGTGATTTGGAGTAGTCAACATGGATTTGCAAAGGGGAAATCATGCCTGGTCAAGCTGATAGCCTTCAACAACAAAATGACCAGCTCCAAGGACAAGGGGAGAGCAGTGGGTCTTAGCAAAACTTTTGACACTGTTTCTGATAACATGCTTCCAGGTAAACTGATGAAGCTTGGACAAGGCAAGTGATGGTTAGGGGATGTAAAACTGGGTGAACCACTGGGTTCTAAGACATGTGATCAATGGCATGAAGCCCATCTGGAAACCAGGCACTAGGGCTGTACCTCAGACACCAGTGCTGTGGCCAGTACTGGTTAGCATCTCCATTCTTGATGGGACAGTGCACCCTCAGCACATCTGCAGGGGATACAAAACTAGGAGTAGCACCTGTTACACCAACTAGAGCATCTGACATATGATGACAGGCTGAGACAGCTGGAACCATTCATCCTGGAGAAGAGGATGCTGAAGGGATTTTACTAATGGGCATAAATACCTGATGGGAGTGAAGCAGTAAAGAGGAAAATGAGAACAGGGACAGACTCTTCTCACTGGTGTCCAGTAAAAGGGCAAGAGACAATCTGCACAAACTGAAATACAGGAAATTTCTGAAATTGCTGAAATACTGGAACAGGCTGCCCACAGATGCTGTGGAATTTCCATCCTGGTAGACTTCAAAATATTATTTAAAACTTGACAGGACATGGCTCTGCTCACCTACTTTAGCTGACCCTGCTTTGAGCAGGGGAGTTAGACCAGGTGACCTCCATAGGTGTCTTCCAACCTCCCCCATTCTGTGAGGGGGGCTGGACTGGATGGTATCCAGAGGTGTCTTCCAACCTCAACTCAACCTGCTATTCTGTGAGTTGCAGATTGACTGAAGATCAATTTGTGCCATGCAGTATTATTTGTGTTTCAGTTTCTCCCAAAATTTCAAACCACAAAGATATATTTAGTATTTTCTTCACTTTCTCCCCTCCCAGCACCATGATCAAAACCAGTGTTTATATGGCAACCCCCTAGATGAGCACCCTGGTGAGTGACCTGAGACCAGGAAAATTACTTGGACTTAGCATTTTTGATAATCTTTACTTAAAGATTTATAGAAGCAGAGGAAAGTCCCCTTAACTTTTGTGGACCTTGTGTCTGACTCAGAAGGCTGAAAATTGTAAAAACCCAGTCTTGCATGAGAAAATCATGGCTCTGAAGAGTTTGTTTCCTCCTTTTCAGTGAAGACCTTGAGCATAAGTCAGACATTGCAGAGTTGTAGTTCTGTCTTTATCCTCTCATACAGTTAACTTCCTTGATACTGGTATCCCAGTAGGGCATTCAGCTAAAATGAATTTAACTAATAATAGGGAATTCCATAGTATCTGAGTTTCAGATTATTGCATGAGACATAATATGAAGCCTCATACTTCACTATAAATTATTAATTAGTTTTGAAAATTATCTTGGATATGTAAACCTATTATTGAGGAAATCTGCTGGTATTTCCACTTTTAATAAATGAATATGATATTGCCATTAAAGATTCTCATTTTGATTATTCATGGAATAACTAAAAGAACTCTAAGACAGAAATTAATTTCTCTTTGAATTAGTGTTCTCTTGCATTCACAATTGCAGTTATTCTTCACATCTTTCTAATTCAGAAAAAAAATGCAATTGAAAGTTGATTATAACTTCTGGGGAGGAAAAGGGAAGATTGAACCACATTCCAGCAGATCTTCTGTAATACAGAACTTGGTCTTCTATATAGGGATGTACAGGAGGGAGCTGTACAGGTCCTTCTGACTGGAGAGCACAAAGCCAGGGGCACTCTATATTTCTATATGTGATGCCAGGCTCTCGAGATAAATGTGGGTCTCTGGGAAAGTGTAGCTGCACCCCCATTGTACACCCGTCAGGAAAAGCAGGGAGGCTCATGTCCCTGGCACATTTCTGGCAGGTGTCTATCTGGTTTTCCACGCTGTTCTGCCACTGGGATAACTCTGCTCCCCACCAGCAGTGTCTGCTGCAAACCCGGTTGCCTTCCTGTGCCACTTCGCAGCTCTCACAGACATAATTGTACCTTTGATTTCTGCCTCTTTCATCTGCTTCAGATTCATCAGGCATGAGTTTGGAATTTGGTGCTCTTGCTGACACCTGCCACTACTAGAGCTGGGTGATAAAATTTTGAGGTTCCTTGTTATTTTCACTTTCATGGATGTGTACTCAGAGTGTACCATTCTGGGTAATCCATTTTGTCCACGCTGTCAGGTGCAGTTGCTCAGGGTAGATTCCCACTCATAATAACCAGCTCACAGTCTGCACAATACTTACTACAAGGCTTTGGTTGCAAGTTTAGATTATTTCTGCGTTGGCTACTTAATTTTACTTTCCCCAGCACACTCCCAAACCTTTGCTTCCATATGGTAAATATATAGAAATGCTGCATACAAGACTCTCCAAGATAAAAACTTTAAAGAAATGTTCCTGTAAATGTTCTTCCTTCCGTGTTACAGTTATTCCAAGTGTATGTTTAACTTGCTGATTTCACATGCTGCTGTGCAGCCGTTTGTTATATATTAACTTAAGGTTCAATCCCACAAGGTACTGACTGCAGCTGGATCATGCTGAGTCCCTTTTCCTCCCAGCAGTGTTTAAAGGCTTACACAGGGTTCA
>NW_008237404.1:273907-285017 GCF_000691975.1 Corvus brachyrhynchos
GAACTGAGCTCAGAATCCAGGCAACAACAGGCTCTTTCAAAAACCGAACAAGTTTTCTGGAACAAGGTTTGTACTGTAACAGGATAATAGTTTGTGCAATGGATTTTCATACATTTAGATTAAATATTATCCAGAAGAGCAGACCTTATAGTTAGTGGCTGCTGGAAGACATAATCATTTAGGTATATATGGTGGTAATTAATTAAATTTTATAATTATGGTTTTATTAGTTTTTCCAGTTAAGTGCAAAACCATGACTGAGACTAAGATCAAAATATCAAAAGTTTTATGTGTTGGCTGCAGTGTGGTTTGTTCCTCTGTGTGTATGGCTTGCAGAGTTGCAGATCATCTGTGCAGTTCATCTAGCAAAGCCATTTGGGCATTATTCACTGCTGAGCTCACACACTGCAACTGTCTGCTTGTGCTCCATGACTTCGAGGGGATCCCACTGGCAGTGGCACTGGGGGGCAAATTCCCTGGCATTACCCCAGCTTCCTGTACCCACCTTGGGCAGAAGCCCACCCAGCCATAGAGCTGAGCCACTGGTGGCTGTGTGCACCAATGTGTCATCACTGACGACCCTGGGCTGGAGCGCTGTCCTCCACTGTCACTCAGAAATTTTGAAAGGCAGACTTTGCCAGAGGGTACTAAGCTGATCTGTTGCTTGCATTTTGGGAAGCCAGGAGAATAGACTGACCAAATGTATCTTATGTGACCATACCATGCTGTAGCCTGTGCAAGCTACAGTGTTACTTTTTTTATTAATGAAACTTTTTTCAGGAGAAGATGGTACTATTGGTCTGTGTTGTAATGTAATTGGCATTGATAAAGTGTTGTAACATACTGTTTCTAAAAAGCTGTTCTCACTGTTTCGTATGCAGATGAAAACCATAATCTTCCATTGTTTGCAAGGAAAAAGACAGGACCTGAAAACTTTAAGTAATGTGGTTTAATTCCATCTACAAACAAGGAAAATTACTTCCAAAATGGCAGCTCCTGCCTTTCCTGCTAGCCAGGGAAGGAGACACTCTTTGATTTTGGTTCTGGTATCACCTGCAAACGGTGGTAATTCAGAACTACAAACTAAACCTGAATTTTGCTTTCAGACATACTTAAGGTTGGCCAAAGCCCAAGGCACAGTTTTGCTCTAGGAACTGTTGGAGCAATCTCGCTTTAATTCAAATACACCTGTGTGTTAATAAACGTATCTTTTGAAAATAAACAATCACCCTGTTGGCCTTTGCCCTTACTCCCCCAGTTTAACTCTCAGGTGCTCACACATTTATTGTAGATTATCTCTTGAGATCAGTGTGATTTTAAGCATGCAACAGCAGAGAATCACCTACTTAAAACGTCTGCAAGATCACAGCTCTAGCAATCCACTCTAACTGAACTTGTGGTATGAAATCAGTATGCAAGTAAACTGAGGATTAAGCAACTTGCTGACTGCCAGTTTTCTTGGAGTAATGGCCATCAAGTTGGCTGCTGGGCTTTTCTGGGGAGTAAGAAAAAAACCCAAACAAAACCAAGCTTTTAGGAGTCTGGTAAATTAGAGAGGTTTCTCTGTACCTTTGAGCATAATTAGCTAAGCTAACAACTTAAAAGTTAAGAGTTGTTTACCCATTAAGGGAAAGCCAGGAAATAGGTAGAAGTTTATGGGATCAAAAGTGGGTTGCTGATGCCAGTGAAGTATTTTCCAAAACTCTCAGCATAGGATGAAAGCACCACATGATTCCATGTAAGAATACTGCAGCAGAAAGTAGTCACAAGTACTCAATATCCTCCCTGGGAAAACAGCTCCTGGTTTAAGTGAAATGAGCCTGGACTTGGTCGTATGCTAATTGCTTTTCATTACTATGTGTTAGCAAAGCTGTTTAATACTTGCCATAAAGCCTGGATTTCACTCTCTCTCATTTAATACCAGGTTAATTCTGAACTAATAAGCTCTCAAAAGCTTAGAGGTTCCAGTAAAATGAGATTTGGCTAAAAATTGCATGTTGGTTTCTACTAGTAACTGGTGTAGCTTTGGTGCTCTAGGCAATGAGAAAGGAAGACTAGTGAGAAAAGAGAATATGCTTCACTGGGATGCTGAATGATTTAGTAGAAGTCATGGTGTCTTACTGTAAACCTTAGGAAGGGTTTCTTAGCCTTCAGAACAGTGAAAGATATAATAGTCAACTTCGAATAATTTTCAAGTGTTTATTTGTATGACGTATTTTGATTAAGCGTTGGAAAATCAAGATATATAATATTGTGCATGGAACAGGATGGCTGTTATTTCAGTGCTTCTCAGGCAGCAATATCTGTGACTCTGAGGGCTGAACACTGAACAGGAGCTGTTTATGAGCAGAACAATAGCAGGATTTCTCATAAATGAAGCATCTTCTCTTGGCCTGATACAGTGAAGTATAAAGATGGTACTGCAGCCTGCTGAAATTGGCTGGTTACAAAGGTGCACCTCTGGCTCTTCTGTTAAAAAAAAAAATTATTCCGGAATGGTACTGTCTGTGGCTCTTCAGGACTTTCAGAGTTAAAACTTTCATGTAAGTCTTGTCCCTGCTAGGAAAATTACCAGATGCTGACAGGGGGTGTCAGCAGTGCCTCAGCTGAACATATGTTGCATATGGTTTGGCTGCAGGCACAGACAGGGAGGCCCTGTTCCCTGCTGATGCAGAGACTGGTGAAAACAGGCTTTAAACCAACTGATTCCAGCACAATACTAAACGTTAGCCTCTATGCAGTGTTCACCCTACCAATGAGACTGAATAAATTACTCGAGTATAGATTGGCCTGACAAGATTTTTGCTGCATCGAGAAAGAGTTAGGCAGCATCTTTACTGAGTTATTTTACAAATGGTTGTTTTGAGGTACACAGCAATCCCGATTGCTGTGCATTGTGATTATATTTGTACTATTTTGTGGTGAGGCTGGAATTGAAACTGAATCAGAGATTGAATGCAAGGCAGATTAAAATCTCTGTTTATCTTAATGATTGATTGTAATCTTTGACACAACAATGCATCATAAAAATTAAATTAACTGTTTTCTGGAGAAAGTATTTCCCTGCTTTTCCAGAGAACACACTGAAAAATATTTCCTGTTTGTGGTGTTGCCACAGAATTTGGTGATTATTTGTGTCTCTTGTGTGAATCTGCTACAGGCACCCACCCAGCACCACCACTCACACACCCACCTCCCACCCACACATTCTGGCACCCTGTGGCAGAAACACAGCACACGGGGAATTGCTGAGGGCAACCGCATGTTCCCCCAGCCCTTTCCAATTCACAGCACTCTTGAGCAGCTCCTGAGAAAAATTCCAAGGCTGGACCCATTTCAGGAGTCCTGTTGCTTGTGGAAAGCATTTCCACTCTCCTTCCTGCACTTCCCCCCCTGCCCTTAGATGCTTACTTCCACCTCCTGCCCAGCAACAGCTCAGGTGTAGCCAGGGGAGCTGCTTCAGCTCGCAGCCTGGCGGGAAAAAGCAGAAGGCATGTCCAGCATATCTCCCCTTAGGTGGTAGCGTGCTCTTCCATTGGCAGGAGCCACCAATTCTACCTTCATCCTTAGAGACCAAGTAGATCAAAGGAGATGATGGGAACAGGATCAACTGATCTATGGGGAGCAACAGCATCTCTGGGTCAGTGTGTGGTAACAGGACAGAAAGGTAGCCATTCCTGTCTTGGCATAGAAACAAAGTTTGCTGAATTATGTAATGGAAAGCAAGAGGTGGTAAGAGATCTGGCTCAGGTATTCAGTATTGCTTAGAGAAAAGACAGACCCTAGGGCAGAATTTGTGCAAACTGCCTCCCTTTTGTACTGGAACTGGAAACATGGCTCATATCTCCGGCTTAGCAGTTTAATTATGTACCCGAGCATGTTGAGGGAATGGCTTTTAAGGTCATCTCCAACTGATTCTCTGAACCTGAAGTTTAAGGTCTTTTTAAAAAGGACAGCATCACTGACAGGAACAAAAGTGTCCATTTTGCTGTTTGTAATGTTCAGGCAAAGACAGCTCACCAACGTAAATTAACTTTTTTAGTAAGGCTGTGTGTAATCTTTCAGGTTCAGAGCTACCCCGTGCTATTACCAAACATAAATTATTAGCCAAATCTGCAAACTCCAGTTTAGAAGATTAATGGACCATCATCAGAATAGTCAATTGAGTCTTGAAACAGGCACTTGAATCTGAACTCCTTTCAAAAAATGGAATTTAGGGTTTGTCCTCTGCATGGGTGGATAATAGATTATTTTCCCTATGCGTACACTTTTTATAGCTGTCATCACTGTAAGCATCAAAGTGCCAGGGGAGCATTGACGGATTGGTCCTTGCAGACCCACAGGTTATAAGGCACTACTCCTATCATCACATATTTTACACACATGGCACTTAAGCTGAGAAAAGTATGCTGAACTGCCAAGGTCAGAGAGAAACAAAATCCAGAATCTGTCTTCCCCAGCCACAGGGAAGATGTCATAAGGACATCCCTCCTGCCTGAAATGGGTATTTCCTTTTTGGTCAGATAATTTACCATTACTTTTGGTGGTAGAACAATACAGAGTTGTTTTACCGCTAGTTATAGGAGTATGAGTGTCTGAGCCAATGGCCATAAAAGTCTCTTGGAGCACTGGTTCCAGTTCCCCCACTTCAGGCAATTATGCATTTTGTTACCATAGATACACATAACTAACTCCATCCCAGGCTACTAAAGCTAGGGTTTTTTCCATGCTGTTCTAATAGGAAGACAGTTGCATGATTACAGTGTTCTGATCTTAAAACTAATCTGATTTCCCATCAAAATGTGACTAGCCTGTGCAGCTGCCATATCTTACAGATGCAGTAATGCAGTATGTATTATTTGTATTGATTCCTAGAAACAATTGTAATATTTATAAATAACATAAGACTGCAAGAGATTTCCTTTACTATACTGCAGATAAAAGTTCTAATTTAATACATACTTTTTTTTTAAACAGGACAAATAACCTAGTCCAAAATTCATAAATTTGTGTCTGATTCCCTGTCCAGACAAATAAATTTTCAAGTGAGTGGCATTGTGTGTTTTCCGTATATTTAAAATTAGGTAATTTCTTTTCTGGACAAAAAAAATAGAGTTTGCTTAAATGTGATCATCCATGCTTTAAAAATATATTATTGAGTTTAGTATTAATAATTAAGAAAATAAGTAGTTACTACAACAGCAGAAGAACAGAGTAATGACTATTAGATGAAGGTTTATAATTGCGTTGAAGTTTTCAGGCAGGCTAAATTCAGAGAACAAATGTTATTGAAAAGACCTAGCACATAAATGTTCTTCTAGCACTTGTCACCTGCTTTGCTCAAATTATTCTTTTCTAGCTTTTCCATTCCAAGGCATTCTTGATAGAGTAAATTTAAACAAAAAGTAGAAATTGACAGACTAAAGGTAGAATTAGCAAGATGATTTTTTTTTCTGAAATGGAAAGAGGAACATGGTGGAGATGGTAATTCAATCATCTGGCACAAGAAATATTCCCATAAATGTTAATTTACTTCAGACTGTAACAAAGATAGCAAGTTTGTCATTGTAGAGAGAGACTAAAGAAAGTATTGGTACTAATTGAGAAGTAAACCCTGAGCAACTGTGTGGTTCTCGAAGGCCATGAATCAGTACCACCTAGGAGCCTCCTAACAACAGGATCCCCCAATCCTTCCCACCAAGTGCAACCTGTTTCTCTTAATCTCACTGAAATATTCACTGTTCTGCCCTCATGAATATATCAAAAGCTGTAATTGTTCCAGGTTTTTTGCTCTGGCCAGCACAGAGTTCCCAAGGTCTGCAGCCACACTGTAACCAGGTGGGTATTTCTGTTGTGTCACGCTGGCCAATTATTCTGCTGACCTGTTACTTTGTTATAATAAGCACCAGAAGCAGGATGATCTTATGTAACTTTACATAATTTCTACTGATGTGGCATCATTCCTAATGAAGTCCACTACCTGCTTCACTCTTCTAGTATCTGATGGACACTATGCCTCTGCAGAGTTGCTGTATCCCCTCCTCCCTTCAGTGATTTAAGTGAGCACTGAGTGCTGCTTTGTGATTCCTCCCTGAGCCCAGGGAGAAGCACCATTGCTCCAAAATCAAATAAACCCACACTCAGTCCCTTGCCATGGCTCACACACAAAAATGTTTCTCGCTGTCACTCCAGCCCCTGGTCAGAGTCATTCAATGACCCACTGCAGGTGGTCCTCAGCCCTCAAACTCCTCAAGAACCTTTCTCTATGTATTTATTTTTCCATGTGTTTGTTTTTTTTTTTTTTTTTTTTTTTTTTTTTTGGCATCCTTGTTGCATAACAAGGTGCCTTCATATCCTCAGGTAATTTTGGAAGAACAGTTTTGAATAGAGAAGAGGGAATGGCAGGGTAATTAAGTGTGTGGGGAAGAAGGTTGATAAAGAGCTCCTAATAGTCACTTTTACATGCTATTATTTCAAGCAAGAAAAATAAATACAGAATGGCTGTAGGGCCATCAGACTCTGCAGTGAGGGGTGTGACAGAGAAAAGGACAGCACCTAGAACAGAGCAGGAAGAGAAGGAAAAAGGCTGCAGAGTGGGACAACTCCAATTCTGAAATCTCACCCTTTCTTCCCAACTAGTCCATATCACTTTAATATACAGCCACCTAACAGAAAATCTAATATCACATTTTTCAAGATAAGAAGAAAATGAAAAATACATGGTATAGAAAAAAAAAAAAAGCGATTCTTGACTAAATGCTTTTCCTTCCTATTTCTGTCAACTTTTCATCTCCACAGTCCTTTCTCTTCCTACTTCTTATACTTTGTGAGACACAAAATAAAGGTGGAATTCAGCCTTCCTAATTGGTAACTGGAAGTCTTCTTTATGTTAAAACACAATGATCTGTTTATTGGAAACTGCTCTTCTGTAGTACCAGCCATCTCTCCATGTCATGCTGTCTGAATAATGCCTCTTGAGGATGGGGAGGAAGAATAGCATCACAGTCAGACCCCGTGGGGTTATAAATAGCATTCAAGCAGCCTGAAAGGCCGAAGCCATCATTAAGTTGCATGCAGCTGTAGTGGTGTAGGTGGGTGAGTAAGAGCAACTCGGAGATGGGATAATGGTAACCTGGTACACAAGGGTCATTTTTCATTGATGGCGTCACTTCATTGGGCTATTGTGTTCTCCCTAAATTAGGTCCCTGTGTTTAAGAGAGCTGAGCAAGCTCAGCCTCTGCAAAGCACATTTCAAAGAAGATTAGAGGGGAAAACAGTTTGTTGTGTATTGTGATTTATACCAAATTGTGATAAACCTTTCTCACTTGGGTCAGTAATTGCTTTTATCAGCAGCAAAGTAAATGCAAGCGGAAGGGCCTTTAGGAATCTGCACACCAGCCTCCTGCATGTGGGCAGTGGGGACTTTCACCAGACAAATTAGGAAGTTAACACAGCAATTTAACTCAGGCTGTCCTTTCAGCATTTTTCTTAGCAATGTGATTCATTGTGTCATCTTGGACTTTTTCAGTGCCAAGACGACAAGGTCTTGGTTTTGGAAAATCCGTTTCAATTTATTTTTATTAATTTGGTTGCACATATACAAAAATGGAAACATCCTACACTAATTTCACATAGTTTATATAAAAAAAAACCAGGTGAAAATTATTAGCAGCTTATGTTAGTTTGAGCTTGCATACACAAACATACTACTCTTCACTCATTTCTAAACTGAAAAAATTGACATCTTGATCCTACTCCCAGTGAAGCTGGTGGGGGAGTTGCCTTTAACTTCAGTAGATATATGACTCAGCTTAATTCCCCCTGCAGGACCTGTCAGTATGTAAAGATTCCTTGGAGGTTAATTGCTTGCAGAAGAGACTTTGCCTGGGATCTAAAAGGAAGGTGCAAATTGCACAACTGGAGCTTTAGCTATGTACTGCAGTCTGGAAAAGACACTGTCATTTAAAGCAAGGGGATCTCTTTTTTCAGTAATCCTGTGTCTGAAAAATTAAATTGGGTCATTCATTAATTTAGAGTATGTCTTAGAGAGTCACTTCCTTTGCCATCTTGCCCAGTACCTGTGGAAGTAGGACAAATGCTTTTATGTTTTCCTGAAATTATTCCTTCTAGCTTTTTTTTTGTTTGTACTCTCTTTCAAGAGTACTTCTTAAAAAAAAATCACTACTTTGAAGTAGTAGACTTTTAGAAAGTATTTATGAAAGAAACATGAAAGAAATAACTGTTGCGGGAGTGGAAGAGAGGATTTCTAAACTAAGTAGATAGAATCATTCTTATTTAGATGCTTCAGATTTATGTGTGTGACTTCATTATATAAATGTGCCCTTTGCTATTCTGAAAAATCTAAGATATATCACTCCCAACTGAAAGCTGGGGGAAGGTTGTTCCTTCATCTTTAAAACTCTATATTAATTCTCCCATGTCACATTTTTTGTAATCCTTTCCCACCTGTATTACACTTTGAATAATCCTTCTCACTCCTGGTCACATGTGCATTAAACCTCTTTTAAAGTACAGACTTAGAGCTTCTAAAACAAGCATTTCATTTTTGTTGCACTAAGTGTGATGTCAAATCACTATTCGAAATCTCACGCATATACCAATCTGGAATTTATTCTGGATGTTCCTTCCTTCATAAATTGCTGTACTTGGTCAACCATGACATGTACTGCTGGCACTGCCCCTCTGTTCCCTGCAGCTTTTGTTATTCTTCTGGAGGCAAAACATTAGCCTGTAAATAACAGAGTATATAGCTCAGTCTTCCAGAAATACCCATGCAAGTGCTATGAACTTGTTTGTATTAGCAAGCATTCTCAGTGGCAAATGGTAGTAGTACTCTCATTTTTGCTTTTTTAGGATTGTAGAAAAACCTTAATATAGGAAGGACTAATCTCCCGAAACTTTGGTTTGTAACTTTGAGAGAACACTGTGGCTTGTAAGAAACGATATAGTGTTCAAGTTTATAGTCAGAAGAGGGATTTGCCTTTTTTCTCATGGTGGTTCTGTTGATAAATTCTGCTTTGCATCATTTTACTAGACCT
The DNA here is from genome assembly GCF_000691975.1 of Corvus brachyrhynchos. Taxonomy (NCBI): domain Eukaryota; kingdom Metazoa; phylum Chordata; class Aves; order Passeriformes; family Corvidae; genus Corvus; species Corvus brachyrhynchos. The sequence continues at coordinate 282,967 of NW_008237404.1, forward strand.
TGGTGTGATGGCACCTGAATACCATATACATTTATCAGCCTCCAAAAAAAGAGAATTCAGATTAAGAAAAGATTTTGTTAATTATTGGTCTCCAGTACAGGAAGTTAATCCTGTTCTCAGACACACTCTTGGGCGTACTGCATCCAAGCTTCTCTGAGTAGTACGCACATGTGGAAGGGCTGACTGAATCAATGAAGCTGCAGGATTTAGAAGAGGGTTTTACCACACTACCAGCGGAAAAGCTATGATGACCAAGTCTGGAAGATTAAAACTATTTACTTTTAGAAACTTGACAAATGTCTAATTGACTAGATACTGTTATATCTGTAATTGCAATTTTCTAGGTACTTTCTTCATTAAATGTAGTGACATGTAAAAAATACAACTTGCAATATAAATTCTTACCTTATTATATAAAGTGAGTTTTAGTGTGGCTTTCTGAGGAAATTAAATTTTTGTGAGCACTTTGTTAATCTGTCAATACCTTCTTGGATAATTTCTAGCTCTTCAAGCCTGTTTAATCTGCTGATGAGCTTCAAATACATTTAAAAGACGGTTTCAGATCTCAGTTATCAGGATTTCTTAAGTTTCAGAAACACTGTTGGCTGGAGAAAGGAAAGACCCAAATTAGTGGCTCAATTCAGCTCAATAGTTATCTCTGCTTTGTCTTTTTGTCCAGCTGGTCGATAGAGGACACCTGAGGAACTGGAGGTTCTCTTCTCTAAGTCGGCAGAGCTTGTGGATTAAAAAGTATACTCAAAAGGAGTGTGATGCATATACCTGGGATATCTATGGAAAGGAACACAGGAACACAAATCCATTGAAATCCAGGGTTGAATAATGCCGTTAGAAGTTTTCAAGTGACCAGTACAAACCCTCATAGATACCAGGGAGGCTGTGAGACAAGTTTATAAGACCTGTTGAAAGTGGCTTTTAAGTTAACTTGACACACTTCTTGTCTCATATAAATGAAATTTTTCTCCCAGTGTTGCCACTAAGGTCATTCTCCTGCACGTTTAATCAACTTCACTGAGTTGTCCTTCAGAGACTTCCCTTTCCCAGGGTCTGAAGCAGACACTTACTGTCTGCACTGACACAAGAACTTCCCCAAGCTAACAGAGATCACCAGCCATGGTTCTTATGGACCCTCTCCATACAATGTCAGCATTTCCAGTCTTAATCTGCATTTATTTCTCCTTTGCTTCCCATGCCCAGCACTATAAAGCAACCACTTTGCCCCTCCATTTGAGTAATTATTCCAAATTCACTCCTTCCATGGGAAGTACCAGAAAGCTGTGGCCAGCAAGAGCAGGGCTGGTGGTAGGCTGTGCCTGCTGCTGCTGACTGCTGGAGAGTCCTGTGGTCACTCCCAGAGTTATTTGCTACCTCATTTGACCTGCATCCCTTAAGCCCATTTGTTTGCCTCATCCCCTAACTACACCTTGCCTTTGAGAGTGTCTGTACTGCTCTCCAGAGAAGTAATTACACAGCATGTGCAGTCACACCAGTCTTGGATGAGAGGCAGTGGGGCTGATGGCCTTCACTAGTTCTTTAAGGCATCTGCTCTGCCATGCAGTGTGTCTCATCCCAAATTAATTTTGTATCTTACTTGAGCTACAACAAAACAGTTCCAGTCCAAGTGTAGAAATAGTTTTGGACAACAAACTTTTTGAGCAAGGACTACCAGTTAGTACAGGTCGTTGTCAGGAGTCATGACACAGGGGTTTAAAACACTGTCTCACAAAATTTTCCTTGTAGTATATGAACTCTGTTCAGACTGTGCATAAAATGTTGTTCCTGCTGTTAAGTCTGAAGAATAGCAGCAAGCCAAAAAGTTGCTCAGGTTTTGGGCAGAAAGGCAGCCTGGAAACCAACCGTGAGTTTGGTCAACGGGCCGTGCAAACTGCACTCGCCAGCAGGGCACACGGACCTAGAGACGGCGAGGCGGGGCGGGGCACCATCCAGGAAATTTTTAAGGTCCTAAACGTGACCATCCCTGCGTGGCCGTTTGTTCCTACGGCGGAGGGGAGGAAGGCAGGCTCCCTCCAGCG
>NW_008237404.1:286370-342771 GCF_000691975.1 Corvus brachyrhynchos
TCCCCCCGCCGCCCCCATGACTCTGCCAACAGTGGCAAGTTTTCGAAGAGCCCACTACCCCTTGCTGAAAGAACCGTGCCATGAGGTTTGTTTTTAAGGTGGAGCCAGCTTCAGACTGGGCATCCCAGTGGTTTTCGGGGCATTGCTTACCGTGATGGGGCAAACGCCTGCCTGCCTGGCAAAGACCCCTGGCCGGGGTAGGGGACAGACCCCGCACAGCTTTCCCAGACACTGGAGTGTGGTTTGACCCGCTGGATCTCCCAGGCTCAGCTGAGGAGGAGATTCCTTACACCACGTCCCAAACACTCCACTCACTTTTACATTTTCATCTTGCTGTCACCACAGCATATGCTGGCTTCTAAGTATACTGCTTTTAATTCTTGTTTTCTTTCACAGGGAAAAAGACTTTGCTGTGCACTTGATGTACTTTTTTAGGATTTCATGTGCCAGGGGACAGACAAGTCAGTCAAGTGTCACACAGCCTTCCAAAAGAAGCAAGTGTAGGAAAAATTATGCCTGTTTTCCTCTTCTTTGCCTCCTGTTTGAGAATTAGGTGTCACTTGATGAATGTGTTTTAGATGTAAACCTCCCACATGTCTTGGGGCTCAGGGCTGAGCACCTGAGGAGGAAGACTGGATAGCTGTTATTGGGAATTTCGTTCTCTTAAGTGTGTATGAGGATTGTATTTACCGTGGTAAGGTAGGTGTGCTAGTCATACTGAATTTATTAGGTGATTAGCTTTAGAGAAACAAGTACATACTGAAATTATTCTGGTCTCTTAAATTGCTAATGAATGCGATTGTACTTTGAGGGAGTTACAAATGCCTTCTCTGCACCCCTGCAACACGCCTTTGTTTGCCATAGAAGAACAGCTTCATTTTGTGTGTGTGTCTTTATTTCCTGTAACGTAGCTCAAACTTCTTTTAGTTTGTGACTTTGTCAGAGAGTTTCTTAATGGTGGCTTTTGTTTTCCTGATGCAGGCAGCACCGCCTGAGGAGCTCAGCTCACCCAGTCGATGTGAAGGCAAGGCAAACCAAGGTGCAGCAGATGAAGGGGAGGCAGCCACGTCAGCTGGTGGAGACAGCAGTGTTGCTTTGAGCTACCCCAGCCTCAGCCTCCATGCCTACAGCATCGAGAGCATGACAACATTTCCGAATGGCTGTGGAAATGGCACCACTGTTACGTGCATAGTTATGGATAATAAAGAGCCCCAAAACCAGACTACCTGTGCCAGTCATAATGGGGGACACAGCACCAGCAACAGTCATGAGGAAGAATTTCAAGAGGATAAACTCAGCCCTTCCAAAATCATGCGCTTTTTCACCACCCCTCGGAAACGGGCTAATTCCAGCTCTGACAGGCCTCGTTCTCTGGTTTTGATGGGCAACTCATCCACATGGAATGCCTTCTCTTCTGTCAGAAAGATGGGATCTTTCAAGAAGTTGAAATCTTCAGTTCAACAAGGAATTCAAACAAGGGAATCCTCAGACATCTTAAATGAGAACAGCATAGGCAAACATGGTTCAAATGGGGCAGTAGTGCAAGTTCAGACTAACAGGTATTCCTATTCGGGGCCTCTACATGATTTCCAGAATGCAGTGGATGGTTTAGCTTCTGACTGCTCTGATGCGGAGGAGAGCGATGAGTCTTTCCTCAGGAACACCCATCGCTCACGCAGCATCAGGCGGGCTTATGGTGCTGGCCGCATAAACTTGCTAGACACAGATAAAGTTCAGAGTTGCCACAACTGTGTTAGGCCAACATCACCTGTCATTGCAGAGCCAAAGATCTGTGAAATTTTGGTGAAAGACTCTGAAAACAACAGGATCATTTATCGGAGAAGCAAAAGTTCAGATAATTTGAACTTTCTGAAGAAAAGCTCATTCAAACGGAAGTCCACCTCAAACCTTGCTGATCTGAAGCTTGCAAATGAAAAACAGGTACCAGCAAGGACTGTGAGCGTTGCTTCTGCTGACTCAGACAAAAGTGGTGGAAACCCTGAGAGGAGATCCAAGCGGTGGAAGAGCCCTATCAGAGCAAAGGATTTTGACAGAGTTTTGAAACTTGTAAGTAATGTTACAGATGTTGCATGGAAGAAGGATGGCCCCAAGAGCACGGCTCCTTCTCCCAGCGAGCTGTCCCAGAGAACAAGGTCAAACAGCAGGCTGCACGATGACTATTCCCGCAGGGTTTCCAGCTGCACGGATCATGACAGGAAGAGATGCACCTCCTCAGTATCCAGTCCAGACTCTTCCTTGCCAGGAACACCTTGCCTGCAAAGCCCTGTGACTGCTCAGGATAAAGAGGCTGAAATGAATATATCTGTCACTGAAGATAAAAGCCTCAGGACATCATCAGGTATCCCAGACTCTGATAGCTTTTCTCCCACGCTGAACGACATTAGTCCATTTCCCAATGAAGTCTTTTATTCGGACTCAGATGAACCAAAAGCTACCCAGCAGTGTACAGATGAAGCCGAAAACCTTCACCTTCCGGTCAGGCCAACTACTCCAAAGCCTCAAAGTCCAACTGCAGGGAAGGTCAAGTGCAGTATGAATTTCCACTGTCCAAACCATCACAGCACGTTGTCGCTGAGCTCATCAGAGAGTGAGGAGAGAGTTGAGATACCAGGGCTGAAGCTGGGCAGGAATCCTGTTTGCTTCCAGGACTCAGTGCAAACTGTGTACTATGATGATGGAAATGAAGACAGTGGCATAAGCAGCCACTCTCAGCTGAGCCTCAATTTAGCCTCTGGTACTGAAGAGAAAAAGGAAGAGGTAAGAAAGAAAGCAAAATCCTTCAGAAGCTATGTATGTATCCTGTCAGGTTTTGTCTCTATTAATGCAAAACAATGCAAACAATGCAAAGTAATGGATGCTGCAGCTTGTTATTGCTAAAATATGCTGACAGCAATTATTTCCTTTAATGTATTCTCTTTGGATGCTAATGTCAAATTATTTTTTCTTTGCACATTAATATCAAAGAAAGTTTTGGCAGCGAAGCTACTCATGTACGTTTTCAAGGGCAGCTCATTGCACCCTGCAGATACACCAGCTTATCATGTGGCCTTGTCAGATTTTACCAGCCTGAGCAGGGTCTGGCTGTGTTTCCTTCACAACTGAAAGGTCTTTTTTAAAGAGTCCACGTATTCTGAAGTAGTGTTGACTTACTGTAAAACACTTTGCCTGTGGAAACCTTGCAGAACATGGTAATATTTGTAGAGCAGTGTGGCGTGAAAGACACAGTACAGGGGTTTAAGCATTCAGTTGTATCCAATGTTTTCCCCGTGCAGTGGTGCCCATACACTGCTTGCTTATTCTTTTGCTTGCCAACTGCAGACAGCAGTACTTCAGATGCTGGGCTGAGTGTGTTGCTGCTGTTGTTACCGTGAAGACACTGTTGTTTTCACTTCACCAAATACATGATTTCATACTCGCAATGAATGGGTAGACAGATACATTTGCAGCACCTCTGAGGTAAATTCACATGATAACATTGTGCCCCCACCTAAAATATGGTGTGAGTTGACACCAGCGAAGTTGCAATGATTGGGCAGTGTTGGTGAAGAGCTGTCAGACGTACCCTGCCCCTGTCTGAAGCAGTGAGGCTTAGCTGAGCCCCAGCGATGAGCAGTGATGGGGTTTTGAGATGCTTGGGCTAAGGTAGCTGTGAAAGGTTTGCTGCTTGTTGGAAAAGATAATGCTGGGGCAAAAATCCATCTGGACTTACATAAATATGCAAGTCTTTTACAAAAGAAAGCCAACATATCTTTTAAGCCACCTCAGTTTGACTAAAGTATCTTAGCCCTTAGGTATGAGTAAGGCAAAGGCAATGCTGCAGCTCACAAGCTTCAGCCTTTCATGCTTTAAAGTTTCAAAATGTCTGTGAAGCTGTCCTTTTGAAAGCTTGGCACAGTTTTTGCAAACTAACTTTAAATGGTTACAGAGCTTATCAGTGTTGTCCTTCTGCTGGAAAAAAAGCAAGTTTGTTTACTGTTGTGTTTGCAGCAATGGTAAGATTGAAAAAGTAAACTCACTGTGTATAAATGTCTGGGCTCAGAGGTTATTCCTCTTCTGGAGCCCTAGAACTGCTCCAGCCATCCATATTTCCAGAACTCTCACTTGCATGCAAGGAGATGCTTTCACACTGCCAGAAGAGGCAAGAGCCCTAGTGTGGATGGATGCCAGTTGTATTTCTCAGGAATAAAATGGGAGGTAGAATTAATGCTACTCATCTACCATCTAGTGGTGATCTGCCATCATGACCCAGAAGAAATTTGTCTGGTCCTTCCCCTTGGCTTCTGACAAACCAGTACAGTTTTTACATGAACGTGTGTACATTGGGTGGATAAAAGTTACTGCAGTTTTTAGTTTTAACACCACGTTCTGTTATTATCTAACATGCAATTTAAGCTTTCTCCTTATATTACAACATATTTTAGGGTAATTGTGAGTGTCTTTTAGTGCTTGCTTCAGTTGTCTAAAATACAGAGTGTGCACTAGTGGCAGCTCTGGGTTTGTGTAGTGGGCAGGCAGACAGTATGGGACGGATCCCTGCAAAAGATGGAAGAAGTGGTGGCCAGGGAACAGGCCCCTTGGCTGTAAGCCCTCACTCTGCTGTGAGCACTGCGTGCAGCCCCTGGGCTTGGTAAAAACAGCTGTAGCTACTCACATGGCATAGCTGCATCCAGACAGACCTCTCTTCTGATCGAAAAAAACAGTTTTTGGAGGCGGTAGCTGTGGGTTGGAAGCAGGAGCTCTGCAGGACAGGGTTTGCTTTTATCTTACTATGCAAAGGATATAAAGTCTGTTTTTTCCATGCCTGCTTCTCATCTCATACACAGCCTTAAAGCTGTGGCACTTAGAGTGACTGCAAAACAGGTAGAGTGGTATGGTTTCTTCCTACCATTTCTTTGGAGCATTTTGTTTCCTCCTTTGCAGCATGCTTCCCTCAGCACAGAGCTAGCTTGGCACCAAAGATATTTATGCCAGGTTATTTTTTTAATTGGAGTTTATTCAGCCTGTAGGCACTTTTATGAATGCCACATACTCACACAATGAGGTCACTGGGGTTTGAACTTTTGACTGCAATTCATTTTTACCTTACCACCTCCGCGTTACAGAACTGTACCTGCCCAGCAAGTTGTTCCTATGATGGTTGAGTGCTTGGTTCGCTCTCAACAATCATTTGAGATGTAAGTGTGGAGCCATGGACATCACACATTTTCAAGATTTTGTCTGAACCTTAAATACACTGTGTTGATGGACAGCTCTGCACTGTTCCCATGTTTTATGGATCTGCCTTTCTGTACAGATTTCATGTATAAGCCAGTACGTATTCCAATACAGCCTCTAAGGCTTGGAGACATATTTTGGTTCAAAGCTTAGAGGGTACTAGCAGTCAGGCTCAAAATAGGTTCTCTTTTCAGGACTGGCTGCCGTAGCTGGAAGCAGATGTAGTTTATTCCCTTATTCAGTCATCTAGTAGATTAGTCAGCAAATGAAATCTGTGGAATTTGGACCATCTCTATATTTTCCCAAATATGGGAGGTAAATATTTCTGCCTTGTTTCCCCACCACTGATTTTGCAGTAAAGCTGATTTTGCAGTATTCATGCAAGGACATCTATTCATTCATCAGAATCGATATTTTGGGAAGTTTGAGATCATGCCACTTCTGTTACTTTGTTGGTTTCACCAAAATGCAAGATTTGGACTGGAGCAGGGGAGATTTCTTGGTTTTTGGTCCTGACAGAGGTTGCTTCCCAGGGAAGAGCTAATTAAGTGCAGCCTCAGCACTTTTGAAGCTACAGAGGTGTGAGTCACCAAAGCTCACTTGTGACATCCCGTGCTTTGCCACTGTCTGCTTCATGCCACTGTCATTTATATTCAATATGTTGCTTTTAAATAGCATGAAGAGATGACTAAGTACAAGTTTGTACTTGTTTGGAGTGTTTCACATAGTCTTTGCTTTCATGAAGAAAGAGCCCCATGTCTCTGGTATAATGAAAACTTAGCCTGCTTCAGACTGGAATGTGTCAGCCACTAAGGCTGCCTGAACAAAACACTGTTCTGAATTTGTTACAAGAAAGTAAAAATCAAGTTACTTGATAAATCACCTAGTCTTTAACAAACTCTTAGAACATCGGGTATTTAGGTTGCCTTGCTGGCATCTGGGTTCACAGTACACCAGACTTTTTATTACTTGAGTACCTTATCTACATGACCATAAGTGAATGATAAATTACAGTGAAGAGGTAACTGCTGTAATTAAGGTCGAGTCAGAGTTTATTTGCAGACAATATTTTAAATGTTCTAAGACCTGTCTGTCGACTCATTTCTGTTCATGCCATACAAAAGTCTCTGGTCCTTATTAGCCGCATCATAAAGTCCCCAGTACTCAGCTGGCAGAGTTGAGCTGGTTTGACCTGTACAGGACTCTGGGCTCTGAATATTGGGCACAGAGGGCTTAACTTGGAGGACAACTTACGGAGAGGAAGAAGAGCTGTATAGATGGGAATACAGAGGATGCATATATGTTTATCCTGCTTATCCTCACTATTTCTGGCTTCAAAAAGTGTCCTCACAGTGAAGGACCAAAGGGTGGTAGCTGGATGTGGTCATGTTCAATCCCCACAAGGAGCAGCCGGGAGCTGAGGATGACTATCTGTAATACCTGCCTCAAGTTCCTGAGTGCGGTGGGGCTGGTCATGAGCACAGCTGCTGGGAGCTAGCTGCTTTCAGCTCTCTGAACTCTTCCTTTTGGATTTATTCACCTCTGCTTCATCTGCATGCGATTTAGAGTGTGGCTAATATGTATAACTGTAAATGTGATAAACTGTGAAGGATAATTAGATAAAGTAGTGGGGGGATTTCTTAAACTGGGTTTACTCCTAAGGGGCTTGTAATTTGGAGTGAGGGCTCACCACTCCAATGGCACTCTGGTCTTGCTGGCTACAGGGCCTGGGGACAGAGCAGCAGAACCCCCTCAGGCTCTCAGCAGCGTCTTACAGAAAACTGAAGTTTCAGTGAGACCAAGCAACACAGGATTTGCACTAAACTCTGAGCTGCTCTGCACAAGTCAGGCTACATTCGCACAATGTCCCCACAGTCACTCAGTGAGTGACTCCCAGAAGCGCTTGCCCAGAGCTAGACTAGAAACCACTGTGCACTGCTACAAACCCAAATTGCAGAATCCATTGCTGCAGTAATGCAGCAGGTAGCCCTCAAAGGACAGGAATATCTTCCTATTGCAGCAAAAACTCCTTCAACTCTCAGCAGCAGAGCTGTCATCCATTCAGTGCAGCCCATAATCGTTTGTTGCTGTATCCACTACTAGGAAGAAGAAAAACAAGGCAGTCATGACAGTAATCTGAATTCTGGATCGGGTTGAATTTTAGACCAAGTAACTCTGCAGTTCTTAATAAAATTGTCCATTCCTGAAAACTGTAGGATAATACAGGAGTTACTGTCATCCCTGCAGAAATGTTTTGGATGGTGACAGGGAGAGCTCAGATGGACTTCACTGCAGTTAGCCTGGAGCAAGCTGCTCTCTTGCTTTATTGGATATGTGCACCTCTGCCGTTCCAGAGTGTCTCATATTTGACTCTAGTGTAGCCATCCAGTGGCACCTCAGTAATACCCAGGCGCTGCTTCCCCTGGTATCAGGAGTAATAAATAATACCCCAGAAAGTGGAACAGCACCTCTGGCCATGTGATTTGGTTTCTTACATCATGTGCAGTGTTGAGCTGTCATCACTGAAAATCCATCTCAATGCTAGGTGGTTGAGATATCCGTAAGTGAGCAGAGGCAGCTGCAGAGTTTCCTCTGAGCCACCTGCATTTTCCTATTCTGGCATCTGGAGGCTGCTGTGTTGCTTGTGGTACCAGGATGCTGTGGCAGCCTGGGAGACTGGCCGAGTGCTGGGGGGAACCGAGCACAGCAGCCTTGCCCCCACCCAATGCTCTAAGTAATAGTTGGCAGAGGTAGAGTTGCCCAAGGCAGCTGCACCCCTCACTGGGGTTTGTGATTGCTGCTGGGGCTTGCCGAGGGCAGGGCTTGGGCTTGAGCAGGGATGATGAGGCTTTGCTCTGGAAGGGTGGAGAGAGTGAGGAACCAGAGGACCTCATTTTGGAGAGACTCTGAAGAGAGGCAGAGGCTTATGGCTTTTTATGTTTTGCTTTGTTAGCATAAAGTTCCACTTCCAACCTGTGGTTTTCATCTGGCTTTTGAGGTTTGCCAGTGAGCATTACAAAGATAGCCTGAAAGAAGGAAAAAGTTTCTTGTTTTGCCAAATAAAGGGAAATGGAAAAAAAAAGGTCTTTTTTAGACCTGTTACTTGAGCTGGGGTGTTCTGAGTCAATTCAGAAAATACTTAGGGATTTATTTAGGGTTTATTAATACCTGTACATCTAAAAGAAGCAGAGAATATGAATACCCCTGTACTATACAGTACATTCTTGCTGTTCTAGTTCAGATACTGAAGTGAAGAAGGGACAGTATAAGAGCATCACCCAGCCATCCCCAAGCAGCAAGTCACCAGAAAACTACTGGAAACAGTTTTCGGGGTTTTAGGACATCCGTGTTTTTCTATGAGTGATAAGATTATTTTTGCAAAGGAAATACATTTCCCTGAAACCCTTCCCCTCTGCCATTCAGAAATATGTTAGCTGATTTGGTTTTGGAAATGAATTAGAGGAGAGGACAAAGGAAATCCTTGAGGCTGAGGAACGGATTTGAGAATCATGAGATCCGCTTGTCATTTCCAGTCCAGCCCTATGCTTCTACATGACTTAACTGCTTTGTATCTGTTCCTTATCTGTGAAACATCGATATTACCAAGGTGAACTTGCTAATCTTGGTGAGGCATATTGCTGAGAGGGAAAGCTTTATGCTTTATCGTTGATTGCGATAAGCAGGCTTTCAAGGATCAGGTTAAATGAAGCAAACCTGCATTAAAAGGCCTTAGAAAATAGATGGCTACATTTTCTTTGTATCTATATAGCCTGATCTTTTAATGTGGTTTTATTGGCATATTTGTTAGTTAGAACACCACAATAGCTTTGATGTCCACAAATCCGAAGAGGAGAATTATACATGTTTTTCCCCAATTTTTAAAACTTCTAAAATGAATGTTTTACCACAGCAGTTTATGTTGGTAATGGGGGTTGATTTTGCTGTGTCACAGGGCACAGTAATATAATTTTTCTGTGCTACAATGCATAGTATTTCCTGCATCCATTCTGTGAGGTCATTCTGGTGTAGTGCAGTGGTATTCCTTTAGGGAGTCCTTCTCAGAAGCAGTGCTTTGCAAATTTTTAAACTGTGGCTCCACACAACTGTTTCTTATGGGGGAGGGGGAAAAGGAAAGGCAGGTTATCCTCCAAGCAGCTCAAACTTAGTTAAATGTTGACTATGGTTGTATTTCTTTGATTGCTTCTGCTTTGCTTGTTTATATAGGTGTAATTGCATTCGTTTTTAAGGAGAGTTTTTTTGCAGTTGTTTCATAGATTGTATTTTGCTGTCTTGCAGACCACTGGTTGAAAAGCCCTTCGTATTCTAGGGATAGATAACCAATGCATTTATGTGGGGTCTTCTCAAAGGCTAATTAAAAAGAAACTATGTTAGTGGCAGAGGAGGCGCAGGGGTGTAAAGGAAAAAAATATAGTACAGTGTGCATTTAATTAGAAAGGAATAGATGGAAATTTTCTTGAATTGGACTGGTTTAATAATTCTGGTTTGTTTGTGATCGAAGATGCACTTGCTGAAAGTGTGCTTTCTTCTACAGTAAAAGCAGTCATTTCCATGGTAGCTGTTGCTGTGATGGTATCACTGTTGGAAATTGTCAGCCTGTTGGATCAAAAGGGGATCACTGGGCTCTCTTAGCACTTCAGAATCTTTTATAAAATCTAGAAAGAAAGCAATAAATAAATTTTCTCTGGGATGCTTATTTATCCAGAGTTTCATAATCTCTGTGTCTGTTGCAACAGTTTGCAAAAAAGAGAAAGTATTGATCATGTCCACGAAACATAAAACAAGCTTTTGACCTCATTAAGTAGTGATGGTAAATGAACTTCAACTAATGGTCTCCCACTGCTATTTAGCAATGAGAAAAAGTGCAGAGGTTACCTTTTATCATGTACCTGGGTAGAGATATGTTGTCCAGACTGTAAGGTCAAGGTGGCAAAATAATTTATTGCTACTAGGTCATGATCCCTTGGCCTTTTTTATGTTTAGTGGCTTGTATGAACTGAAAAGCCAATTCTGATATTACTGCTGAGTTCCTCAGATTTGGCAGTTACTGTCTTACAGAGAAATAATAGCTATTTAATAGTCACCAATTGTCATATAGCTGTCATTGCTAGTGTAAGAAATTTGTACGTTTTTTATATAGACCCCTAAATATATGCAGAAATGTGTATTCTTGATCAAAATACAGAGATGTCTACATGACCTAGCACAAGTATTGTGATATTTGCAAGCCTTGTCATTTACAGAAGAACATGACTGATTACCTATCACAACTTTTCACTGAGAATATGTAGTAATTGTGTTCTGAAACTTCTCAGCCTACTCAGGTTTTCCTCGTAACTTATTCTGAGTCAGAATCAAAATCTGTTTAATTTATCACATTTTTTAATAAATTGCATTTGCAAGTTAGTATGTGTTTTTGTAAAGACATTATTAGATTTTGATTATCTGTTTTCTCTGGGTTAGAAAAAGACAGCAGTAGTTAGCAAAATTACATTTCAGCCAGGCAGCTCAAACATACAGAGATAACAGAACAAGAAGTATTGCAACTTATTGTATAGCTAAGGAAAACAAAACAAAAGCAAAGACAACAACAAAAAAAAAGAGGCAGAAGCAGGATGCTCTTTTCCCTGGAGAAGAGGAAGGCTGGGGGTCTTTGTCCAAGAGGCACCTACTTGTGACTTCCCAACAGATTACCAGGTAGGGAAAAAACTTTCAGGAGAGATGTGTCCCTTTATACCTTCGTACTTGTCTGTATGTATATGTTATGAAACATTAATTGTATTCAGGATGTAAAGATAAAATTTAAAAAATCCAAATAGGTAACAGTAGGGGTTGAAATGCAGATTAGTGGTCAGGGAGCCTCAGCAATGTACATGGTCACCAAGACCTCTATAAAGTGGTGATTTTAATTACAGAGTTTATTGGCTGAACATGTTGACAAAAAAACCCCAAAAAACGCTTAGGGCTTGTTTTTGCTTTGCTGTCACGGTGTCAGCCCTCACAAGTGTGCCAACAGCAGGAAGCTGACCAGCAGCAGGCACTGTTGGGTCAGACTTCTAGTTTGGGCTTTCTCTGCAGCAGAGAATGAGGTCAGGTGTAGAGGATGAAGGGTTATTCATGGTTGGTGTAACTGCGCCAGTGAAAGTCCTGCCATGCAATTTCAGGTACCAGCAATTTCTTTGCCATATCACTGATAAAAGTTGCATCCACATAAGCAACACTTTATCAGTAGTGTACAAATCAGATCTTGTGCTCCTTGGGCAGCATTTCCACTGAAATCAGTTCTGAGTTCTGAATTTATCAAAGGTACACGTGGTCTGAGTAATAGTTGGAGAACCTGGCTCTAAAGATTAAGCTAAGATTTTAGTGATTAAACACCTGATGCTGATGTTGCTTACCTTGGTTATTAATGAGTACAGAGAACACCAATAGCAGTCATGTGCCATTAAATGGAACAGGGTTGTACCAGTGCCAAGTTGAGCTGGGTGAGATCATGATCAAGTCCTTGAAGTTGCTGTGTGTGGATTAGGAAAGGAGTCTGGGCCCAGGCACGGGAGGGGTTTGGTCTGGCTGGGCAGAGACTCTGTGGTGTAGTTGTTTACCTGGGAGCAGCCTGGGAGAGCTCCCACTGTAGCCTGTTGGGTGTGGTCAGGGGTCCTGGGGAACACAGCATTAACAGCACACCTGAATGTGGCACCTGGAGTTGAGCCCAACTAAAAATAGCTGTCAAGTGGGGTGAGGGATGGGTATCAAAGACAGCTGCACACAGCTGGAAAGCACCTCATGGTGAAGCTGCACATTGCTGGAGCAGGAGGTGGGGACCAAGCAGGGTTGCCCACAGCACTGGAGAACATGGTTGTAGCTCCACCTAAACCTACCTGCAATCCAGCTTGACACCTGGTTCCTGCCTGTAGTGCTGCCTGGCTGGTCACTCAGTAGGCTTGGCTGATGCTCTTGTTTGGGGGCTCAACTTGATTCCTGGAACATAAAAGACCCAGCACTGCTGGTGATGTCCTGACAGGCTTCCCTTTGTCCCCAGGGGCTGCTTCTGGATGGCCCAGGCCTCCATAGGTCCTGTGTCACACTTGCATGATCCATGGCATGTGGAGGTATCTCAGATTCCTTTGGACATTTGAAATGGCCCTGGGTGCTTATGTTCAGGCAACAAAATTTCATCCTAGATTTCTACTGGCTATGATGACAGCTTTATTATCTAGTTAATGTACAGACAGCTCCATTGCACAACTGACATTTAAATGTGGGAATCTGCAGCTAAGAGTGACATATTGGAAGGGAAGAATAGCAAATAAAAGTGTAGCCTGGATTGAAGTAAATGTTCATTTTAAATGGTTGTATTTGTAGGTACATTGCTGTCAGGAATAAGGAAAGCAGTTGAAATACAATGATTTAACTAATTTGCTGTTGTAGGAATTTAGTTATCCAGATAAAATGAATTCATTTGCATCAGCACAAACAAGCAGAGCTGTTTGCTTTGTAGTCTCAGAAGAAACCTAACTGAGGATACAGCCTAAAAGACAAGATTAATAATCTTGATTGCTAACATTGATGATCATGTGCTGTTGCTAGACTAAGAGGTGTGAATTTCAGAAAATCCAATGTGAATTAATCTTAGACCGTAACTTCTTAGAAATCTTAAAATTCCTTGAAATTTTTGACCAGCACTTATAAGGCATGAGCCAGAGCATGAGATTTTGATTTTCATCCTATATGAAGTGGCATATGTATCTCTACACATCTGTAGATGTTCCCAGTAATAACTGTACAACATCAACATGCTTTCACTTATAAAGGATTCATTAGGAGAAGGTAATTTGAGGTCAGCAGTGGTGCACCAGTATAAAGCCAGTCACAGGTGGAATACAATTGTTTCCTCAGTATTTTTTCATTGATGTCAAGAATCACACTTATGCTTAAGTGACTGCAGTACTGGAGCCTGTGAGTTGTGTACTGGATATTTTTATTCCTGCTAGTAAGTGGTCACTTGATCAGGTCCTGCTTGAGCAGGTCACTAAGAGGAATGTGAGATTATCGGTCTGGTTTCCTCTGGTTTTTGCAATGACAGGATTGTGGGGGTTTTTAGTGTTTTCAGTGCAGTTTGTAGATCTAAGACTAAAAACACACATCCTTCAGCATTGTTTGTTGCACAGTAGAGATTAATCTGGCTGTCATTTGGATCACTACTGTAGGTGGAGTCCTGCAGAACGAAAGCAGTCCTCTGCAAATGTTATTGCTCAAGATAAGGGTGTAAGCAGCAGATTATGAGATGACGTGTGACGTGTCCTTCCCTCAGTCTAAAAGTACAGGATCATGGTATGAGCTTTGCCTGACTGGTTATGCAGAGAGTGTGCTCACATTTGTAGCTCCTATGGACAAGACTTTGCGAAACAAAAATATAAAATGACTCTCATGAACTCCTTTCTCAGTCACTGCATATGTGGAGATCCTTTACCTGTGTCTGATTCTGAGGTAAGAACCTTATTTAACCTGTGACTTTGCTGCTCAGAGTTGGAGGGGCTGTGCTTAAGAGACAGCTTTGCTGAAGCTGTGTCAATGCACCAGCCGGGGAGTGACTCTCTACTTAATTAAATGCACTGTTAAAACTGGTCGTGAGCAAAAATCTGTAGGGAACCTGAAGTTCTTGCTTGAGTGACAGGTGTCATGCCATAGAAACCAAAATTTTTTAAAGTACTCTATTTAGAATGAATTTCATGCTGTAAGTGAAATAATTGAATGTAGAGCAATGTGTGATGTTGATAATTTTTTCATAACTGCAGTAATCGTGTTAAAATATTGACTATTGAGTAACTCTGCTTACTGGCTGAAGTGCTTTCATAGCATGAAATTAATCTTAAGCTGTCTTTCAAACAAAAAGCAACTTCTGCCCACTGTATCATGTGATCTAAAAAAACTCACTGGATTCGTAGTGGTCTGGCTGAAAATGGCAGGTGGAGAAGAAGGTGACAGAAGATAAGTCTTCTGCCACAGACATCATTGTAAAAGGCTGTTTCTGGGCTGCATGTTTGCTTTGATTATGCAATATCTGGAATGCCTTCATCTGGTCTGGAACAAATGAACAAAATACAGTCAAAGAGAGACAAAGTGATGCTTTTTTTTTTTTTTTTTTGAATACTTACTAGCTCTCTCTGCTTCTTTTCTGTTTTTATAAAGGAGTTGGGAAAAGCCAAGAAACACTGAGAAATCAGAAATTTGAGGGAAAAGTGAACATAAATTTTTGTGTGCAGATTTTTTCCTGAAAAATTGCAAGGGTTTTGCTAGAAAAAATTACAACAGCGTTACTTCAAATGCATTGAAATGCTTAAAAATGTTCCCTCTACCAAGTATTTCAGCTGAGGTTATTTTATTTCCAGACTTGTAGTATCAGTGCAGTTATGATACTTGCAGGCATTACCTCTGTGAGCCAGATGTGCTGTTAAATAGGAACAACATGCTAATTTTCCAAGCTTCCTATCTAAACCCATCATTTTTTCCTGTGTTTGTGCTATAATATATCTTCAATCATAATCTGTATGAATTTAACCTCCCTGAGCATATGGGAAGTGAGCTTCTCCCTCTGAAACTGGATGAGCTTGCTCATCTAATTCAGTCCTGGGAGCAGAACCTGTAGATCTGACCAAGTGGGATTGTGGGAGTGAGTGGTAGGAGGGAGTATGACTGCCCAGTCTGGTATCAGCTTACAGTTACATGGATCTGCAAGTGGTCGAACTGCAGCCTTGCTGTTCATCACTGAACAGAGGTGAAACAGAGAGATATATGGATGGCTTGGAAGGGACCTTAAAGATCATCCAGTTCCAGCCCACCAGACACAGACAGGGACACCTTTGGCTAGACCAGGTTGCCCAGAGCCCCATCCAACCTGGCCTTGAACAATACCAGGGTTGGAGCATCCACAGCTTCTCTAGGCAACCTGTTCTGGTGCCTCACCACCCTCATGGTCAAGAATTTCTTCATAATACCTAATCTAAACCCACCTTATTTCAGTTTAAAATTGTTGCTCCTTGTTCTGTTGCTACAAGCCTTGGTAAAAAGTCCAAAACCACAGTTGAGTTATTTTTACTGGTGCTACCTGTAACATCCTACTTGTGCATAGGAACAAGTCCTGTCAGCACAGAGCTATCTTTCCAAGATACTGTTCCATTAATTCAGTGTTTGTGATAGGACCTGTCTGTACTGCTGAGGTAATAGGTGAGCTTTTAGTGTTATTAGTCTTGTCTGCTGGAGAGGTGCTGATGGTTGGTTGTTTACCTTACTCATCATAAGCATCATGATGTCTGCGCTTTGCAAAGTTATCTCTTCATGAATTGTCAATTGCATTTATTGTATTTATGGTAACTCTGTTTTAGAAATGTAAGGTTGACCTGCCATATGACAAACTCACAAATGATTAACTGTCAGAAAATTCTGTGGCTTATTTGACTTGTTCACATTTAACAAGGTTGTTTCTGATGACCACTGGAAGAGGTCCACATCCCAGGATGAAGAAAAGGCAGACTCACAAAAGGTCACACCCAGGAAATGGGGCTCTGGAAAAAGATCCCGGCCCAGACCTCTCTCAGACTATGGCCAAATGTCGATCCGAAGTTTCTCTATACCAGAAGATGCAGTTGCAGTGGAGTCTCAGAGGACAGACTGCATGGATGGAGAAAATCGGCCAGGACTGGCATCTGTTGGGTCTGTGATGCAAAGCAATACTGTAGGCTACCACAGAGGGGGAAAAAGAAGACCCATCTCCGTAATAGGTGGGGTCAATTTCTATGGAGATGATCAAGTAGAAGAGAGAGAAAATCTGCTGACACAAGTAAGATAAACAGATGTGCTCTGCAAACTGCACAAGACCCTTTCACTTCCCTGTCTCTGTCTTCAGCCTAGAAAATAGAATGGATGCTTCCTTCTCTTCCTTCCCTTTTGTCAAGTTGGCATCGTGTACTTAGAATACTGCTTTCCTGGTCACTAATTACTTTGTGTTCTTGCTAAAAGAAATACAGCATGGAACAAACCTGATACTGACTTTGGGATAATCTTTTCTGTATTGTAAATTAACCTGATTTCTTTCTTGGCATGATCATTATGTCTCATGGTGGTCTATAAGGGCTCATTTGTGTGTAAGAGAGTTGTGTGTTTAGTCTCCTTACAGGGTGTTGGGCCTGAGGAACAGAGGAGTACAATCAAATGCAATAATAACACATTATTTATTGATCATTTCAAATTATCCAAAAGCAGTCCTGTTCAAAAACTGTGGCATTAACAATGGTGTTTAAAATCTTGGTTTTGGCATAGCAAAGATACTTACAACTAATGAAAACATTGCTTGAGAAAATTGGTAATAAATTGAGAAATCAATGAAATTAAGAATGTAAGAAAACTGACAATATAAATACAATGTCTGTTCATGTACTACGAAATTGATCAGATGAAACAAAGGTTGGACACCTATAAGCAAGCTGTGTGTACTTGTGTAGTACCTATATTTGCCATCTCTGTTGGCTTAAGTAAAAGAGTGAGAGATTAAAAACTTCTGAAAGGTAAAAATTGCTCCTTTCTTCCTGGAGGTAGTGCTGAGCAAGCACAATGTGTAGAGGAATTTACTGTTGTGTTGGTGGTCCTGGCCCCATCTTGCACTTGGTTGCAGAGCTTCAGGCTCACTGGCTTTCTTGTAAGACTGCATTGGTCAGGCATTTTCCACTTTACATGAAACCTGGAGGACCTCTGCCTAAAGCAGTTGTCAAGCTGATAAAACAGCAGAAAAAAAGAAATAGTATTTGCATCCTCAAAAAATTTGATTCTGGTAGTTATTAATTGAATTTAAGTCCTCGTAGTCTTTCTCATGCCACTTCATCTCCTGCTGGAAAGTTTAAGGGTACCAAAGTGTTGAAACAACGGCAGGATTTTAAGTTTCCTGTGAAAAACATTTTATAACATGGACATTGTTACTGTATTTTGCACTTTTTTTTCATAAATCCCTGATGAAAAAATGCATCTTGATGCAAAACCCTAGCTGAACTAAATGAACCTTTTACCCAGGCAAAGGCTTTAGTTTCAGATCCTATGTAATTAAGGTATTTTAAAATTGATGTTATCTCTTAACTTGGAGAAAAAAAAGGAGGAAAATAATAATTATAAATTCTAGGCCATCTTACTCAAGAATAATAGATGGATCTCAAGGAATAGTTAAGTACTGGCAACTTGCTGTACTGTGGAAGTGATTAAACACTCTCCAGGCCCTTAATTTAGTGCTGAAACCAGATTGATCTCTTTTCAAACCTTGTTCACATCAGTTTAGTAGCAAAGGAACATGTGTCAAGGCAGCTATTTGAGTTGACTCTTTCCATGCTCCAGTGCTGCCATGAGGGCTTGGCTGAGGTTAAATGAGCACGTTGCTGGATCACTGTGGTCAAGGCCAAAACTATGGAGCATTCCCAACAAGGGCACATTATTAAGCCAAATTATGGCTTTCTCAGGACTGAATAAAAGCACATCCTTGTCTGTCCAGGGAAAGGATTTGGACCGAAGCCTTGTAAGAAAATTTTAGTTGCCCAGAAATAAATAGCCTTTTTTGCTTACTCAGCCAGTTATTTGCATACAGTAATTGCCATCACTTCTATTAGCTATTTGATACAACAAATCAGACTTTTTGTGGTGAAGGATCCTGGTATACTGATAAGGCACTTAGGAAATGAGGTTTAAAGATGAGGTTGTAGATAAGTCATATTCCATACACATTGAGGTTTTTGGCAGTCATAATAAAAAGTAAACTTTTAGCTGGAATGTAAAAAAGGACTCATGAAGCAGGAATATATGTGCTAGAAGTATTTTATGTGGGGCTGTCAAAGACTGCTCTTCACACTGGTGGGTTTTTTTATTTAAAGCTTCTAAAATCCATGGGAATATTTGAAAAGTATGAAGCTAATTCCTTCTTTGCCATATTTTGTTTTGATCTGACAGCTTAGGTGTGAGAAAACATTTTCAAACAATACTGTCATAGGTTTCGTAACAGTCAAGAGATAGTTCATTAAAAAACCATCCCTGATATTTCAGATTACTTGATAGAAGAACAGTAACAACTGAGCAATAAGAGAAGATCTAAAGACGAGTTTCTCTGAAGCTCATGTGCTGAGGCCCGGCTGTTTAACATTGAATGCTTATGCAAGATCATTCAGCCTGGCTAATGTGGAATTGTTCAGGGACAACATAAAATCAGACTCAATTTGCAAATAAAACGGGGTAGGTTCTCCAGTCATAATTTAAAAAATGAATGATTTATTCAGAGAAAATGGCTTCGAGATAAAGTTGCAGTAAACTTAGTATTACTCCTTTTTATGAGACTCCTGGGAACTCAAAACAGAGCATCATTTAGACAGTTAATACTGTCTTGCTTATTTTACTGACAAGCAATACATTTAACTGATAGAAAAAATCCACCACCTCTGCTGGAAACCTGTTCCAGTGTTTTACCATCCTCATCCTAGAAAGCCTTTTCATTAATCTAAATTGACTCTCCTACAGACAAAGCTATTCCCCTTGTCCTATCGCTACATGCCATTGTAAAAAGTCCCTCTCCAGCTCTATTGTAGGCCCCTTGGGTATTGAAAGGCCACAGTGAGGTCTCCCTGGAGCCTTCTCTTCTCCAGGCTGAACAACCCCAGATCTCTCAGCCCAGTCTTCATAGGAGAGGTGCTCCCGCCTTCTGATTGTCTTCAAAAAAGAGTATTACAAGATGAAAATTATAGAGCATGTCTGACCACAACAGAAGGCTATGGAGTTTTTAATGTAACAAAGACCTGTAATGTAATAAAACTTGATCTGTGATGCTGGTGGACATGGTATGCAGTGTTTAAGCAATGTCACTTCAACATAGGGGATTTTACTGCCCCTGTAATTACCTGGACTATCTGGAGAAACCTTACTTCATACCTGAGCTTTGCTCAGTTGGACTTGCTGACAGCTTTACTAATACTGGATTTTCCTGTTTTCTCGGTAGCCTGTGACACGGCCACCCGTTCCAGTACACCAGGTGCCCCCGTACAAGGCTGTTTCAGCCAGGTTCCGGCCACTCACCTTCTCACAAAGTACCCCCATCGGCCTGGACCGAGTGGGACGGAGGCGGCAGATGAGAACATCTAACGGTAAGATGAGCAAGTATTTTTAGACCAGAAAGTCACACCCCAGGCTGAGGAAGAATTAGAATATAGTATGAAACACAAAAGGGTGCAGACCAACTCAGTGACAATGTAATACCCAGCTAAGTTGCTTTGTTTTGTGAGTTTCTTATTAGTAGCTGCTGTCCTCACGTAAAACTTTTTTCAGGTCTGCTGTTTGACATTGCTATGGCTTATTGTTCTGTACCACCTACAGTCCTGTATCTTCCACTCTCTATTCACATACTTGCCTGAAGACAATAGATTATGAAGGAAGTAAGTTCAAATATGCTTGAGTTCATACCTGAACCCTAGCCACACCACACATGTATTTTTAATTTTCTGTTTGCTGCGCATTCGGCTTTACTTAGATAGGCAAGTCTTAAATAATTAAGCAGCTTGTTGGTGAGTGTAGCCCAAGCAAGGCTCTGGTACATGAGGGACAGGTTCTTGGAAAAAATTGCCTTTTTGGAAGCATTGCCCTTTAACAGGCTTGCTGATGTGTCCTGTGTAATTTTGCTGTAATTGTTTACTTTAGCATGCAATGCTGTCTGGAGTTAATAGGAGTAGTCTATTAACTGGTCTAGTAGTAGTAGAACATTTCTTCACAGGTGGGACCAGAAGAACTTGGGTTAACACCTTTTTTGTTCCTTCAGACACTGGCAAGAGTTGGAAATAAAAGCAAAATTTTCACTTTGTATCTTTCACTGTTAAGAGTGAACAAAGCACTGTTGGGAACCTTCACCCTGAACCTTCTGGATCAAGGCTTCCCGTGATTGAAGTAGGAAACTGAACAGATAGCATTTTCAATGTTTATTAAAATTACATGTATGTTTACAAATCAGTACTTGGCTTCTATGGTTCTTAGCTAAGTTTTATCTGCAGTGTTGTCCAAATTCTGCCACAAATGCTTTAACTACAAATTAATTTATGTAAGAACATGTTAAAACTGAATTCTGCTGTCTTGAATAGAACATGACAGTTTTTTTCAGGAGGTGCTCTCCAAGAAGCAGACTTGAGAATTTCTGACCATGGCAATGAGAAGGACTAATCCACTGAGATGAGCTCAGTTGGTTGGATAATGGTGTTAATAATGCCAAGGCTGTGGGTTTGATCCCCATATGGGCCATTCACTTACGGATTGCACTTGATGATCCTTGTGGGTCCCTTCCAACCCAGAATATTCTGTGATTCTGAGATACATTATTGTGCTGGTTTAGACTGCTGGTTTAGGGAACTAAACTCCAAATAAGCCACTCCCTTTCTGCCAGCCCCTTCCAGTAATGGAGGGACAATAAAGAGAAATTACGAGATAACAATTTACTAAAATCACAATGACAACAGCAGTATTAACAGCAAAAAGTATGCAAAAAGAAGGTGCCCTACCCACAAAAAAGGGCATTTATCACTGTGAAAAAAACCCCAGCACTTCCTGAAGACACTGTCTGGTGTGGTCTCCAGACAAAGGCAATATCATCACTGTTCCTGCATCTGGGCCACGAGGTATTTGGGACACAAAGGCAATACATCAAGGAGAGCTTCCCCTGCTTTAGTGTTCTCCGCCACCCCAGTCTGAAAACAATGAAGGACTAGGACAAGCAAACCCCTTGGAAGCTTGATCATTATGTTGTGCCACAGTGCCGCCTCAGACCACTCTGCTTTGCTGGTTCGATTCTGCACAGCTGCCTCCAGCACTGGTGCTGCTCCTCTTGGGCCCTTCTGGGGCTTGGGCTCTGTGTGGCTGGGCTGGGCTCAGCTCCATGCTGCTGCCTCTTTCTCTTGCCTTTTGTTCCCTGGGAGCGGTGTCTCAGACTCGTCGCTGTCCTTCAGCACTGTGTCTTAAAGCCGCAACTTGAAGGAAGGGGAAAGGGACCGATAGTGGCAGAGAGGGGCTGGCTCCACTTGGCTGATCCCAATACCTTCTCCCTGGAGAGATCCAGCAAGATGGCAAACTTTGGTTTCCAGTGCCCGGCTTTTCCTGCCAAAACCACGCCCCCAGCAGTGATGTGGGTGGTATGGAATACACAGCGCTAAAAGCTCCACCCCCTCTTCTCTCTAACCAGGGCAATTATATACACTCCCTTTGTATTTTCCTTTTAACTTATATTGTAGTAAAGTATTGGGATCTACTTTAAAACCCATGTCTGGAGTGTGTTCTGCTGTATGCATCTTAGTACACATAATGATCCAGATTAGATAAATTAGACATTGAATGCTGTGACTCTGGCTGAGATTATGTGGTGTCTCAGTCCATGCTTCCAGAAGAATCACTCACAGAATAACAGGTCTGCCATAACATAGTTTGGGAAAAAAAGAGGCTCTTTTATTATCACGGAGTAGGAATTACTTTTTCTATTTTTAGTTATCCTTTCCAATTCATGTTTGGAAACCACAGAAAATAGTATTAGTTACCAGGACAACTGCCTGAGAGCAGTATCTTTCCAGGTATTTAGCTTTTGAATAACTGGTCTCATAAACATAAACATCAGGATGACAAATACACAAACCAAGATTTCTGCCACTTTTCAGGACAATGAAGCCAAAGCAACCTTGATTGTGTTAGATGTGACTTTTATGAGACCTTACAATAGACATAGAAGTGGAGCAGGAAAAGCTTCTGAAATCAAACCTGTGAAGGCAAGTGGGGAATATCATGGACTTCACAGCTTGAACGCAGTTGCAAAGATCTGTTAAGTGGCTCTAGAAGAAATTTTAAAGTGACTAGTGTCACACATTCTGATCTCTTTCCTTTTTTCTCTTAAATCACAAGGAATTTCCTTGTCTTTGAACATGTTAGAGTTTTTTGTTTGCTCATGCACAGTGAAATTTGATAGCACAAAAGCCCTTTATTATAGAAAGTAATTCTAAACCCAAGCACTGAAAAGCAGTGGTATCTTATCTTAGTTACTTGCTAAAGCCTAATATGTTGCATGCCTTCTTATAGAAATGGCAGATAAAAGTGGAGGTGTAAATTTTTAGAAAAACATATGTTAGAAGACAGGGAATCTGTAGGAAACAGTAAGAATCAGACAACACAAGGGAAAATTCCCTTGAGACTTACATTGCTACTCTTGCACTTAAAGGGTTACAAGTTTTAAATTATATTAAACAGATTGCCAGTTTGTCACTGCAGAGCAATTTTCTTAAAAACTAACCCATCTTTTTTGCATATTTTTGTGTGGGACTGGAAGTTGTCCTGTGTGGAGCACAGCTCAGGAATGACTCAGGAAAGTGGTTGGTTTTCTTAAGGAGAGAGCTCATGAGTGGAATCAAGTGTTCAGTGTCTGCATGAATGATGTGAGAAGGGAGGTATAAAATGAAATGGTAATTCTTGCTGGTGTGCTTAATTATTCACTGTACTAGAAGTGAGACACGAGGCACTGCACTGGCACCAGGCGTTGGTAAAGGCAAGGTAACGCATGTGGAGGAGGAAAAGAGCCTAATGTGCTTGCAGAAGAATGGACTTTGAACTGCATATTGTCATTCAGGAAGAGATCTTGCAATCTTAACAGAGATTTAAAGAGTCAATGCAGTACTTAGTAACAGTCAAAACAGTAAATAAAAGGGCAGGAGTTGAAATGAATAGAGAACAAAACAGAGGGCCCAGTTGTGCCACTGGTGTGTGTGGGGGCTATCTCCCTGTTCCTTTCATCCCAAAAGGCATTTTTTACAAGGAATGATACAGAGAAAAGCAGAAGGACAAGAAAATAGAGTCAGTATGTGTCTCTGGGAGGAGTGATTAATGTGGCTTGGGCTCTGCAACATGGAAAAAAGGACAATAGGAGAATAAAAATCTGTTTGGCATAGGAAAAATGAACAGATAATAGTTATTGTTTCCAATAATTTAAGAACTAAAGGCCACCAAATGAAATCACCAGAGAGCAAGCTCAAAATAAAAGATAGTTTTCACACTCTATAAAATTAAACTATAAAACTAATTGCTACACATTATATTTCACATCCCAGCAGTTTAAAAAAATTCCGAAAGTGGTTTGAAAAATCCAGTTCATTAAACACAAAGATATAATTTCTGCCCCAGGAGGGATCTGACTGATCTGCAGATAACCGGAATTCAGAAAAGTACATCAGAAAAATGTCATCACATGCCTCATCTATTTTTGTGTTCCTCCCTGGGCATCCTCTACTGGCTGCTGATAGAGAAGTGGATGGCGGTGACCTGTGGTCTGCCCCAGGATGGAGGGTTCTGTGACACCGGAGTGTATCTAGAACTAAATTTTCTTGAGGCAGATAAAGTAGATTTTAGTATTTTAGTGAGTACTACCCACAGCCTTTTCAGAGTGCCCTGTGCAGTGGCTAAGCCAGCTCAGCATGCATTTGGACAAGGTCACAGTGAACTGCCACTACAAAGGACAGCCTGCGCCTCCTCCTGTCCCCGGCTGATCTACAAGGCAATGAACCCACCACCACTTCACCCCAAATGAGTACTTCTGTGGTGGTTCAGTTTGTGGCTGCACAGTTGCCAGATGTGCCCATGCAAAGGAGGGACAGCAGAGCCCCCTCCATCCCAGCAGCATCCCACAGTGGCATTAAGTTAGTCATTGGGCAAAAGCACACAGTCTGTTCCTTTCTGCAAAAATCAGACCAAAAGATTTTTGGGTTGTTTTTCAGAGGTTGTTTTTAAAGTGTCTTGTGAAAGAGCTGTATGGGGTTTGATCTGGTTTTCCTTTGGCAGTTAAACTGTTTTTCCCTGGTGGGCAGGGTTTTAACATGGCAAAGAGCTTGTGCTCTGGCTGATCAAAAGTGTGAAGTTTTCACTTGCAGGTGCCAGGATCATCAGCACTTCAGCGTCATCAGTGTCACTTCTGTTTGCCGGCTTGTTTTTTTTTAATGGCTTATGCCAACAAAAATGCTGTCTGTGAAGATCTTTTGTAGTAGCTTGTTTTTATTCTGCTATCCAACTAGAGCCCTTGCAGCAAGAAATAATAGGGAAGTTTAAGAGATTCAGAAGCTAATTTCTGTCAGTCTCCCATGCAGTGCAGCACAAACAGGATTTTTGCAGGAAGGTGGCATTAATATTGCAGGGCGATGTTTGGCCTTTCCTTCTCTGTCTGAGGCAGTGCTGGAGAAAACCATGTGATTTCAGTGGGTGTTGAGAAGTTGCTGTGTGCAGAAATGCCTCCAGGGTTTTCTGAACACATCCCTGGAGAAGGCAGTCCCCAGTCACAGGACAGGCTCAGATGAGCAACAGTTTGCAGGTAAAGAAGAAGCCATAAAGTTTATGGGGCTTTCCAAACAGTTAGCATAGTGCTGTGTGCAGACATAGGTTGCAGAAGGCTGTGCACTCTCCTGATGGGAGCAGCTCCTGCCTTTGCTTCCAGTGCATGGACTGATCCAGCTTCACTGTGGGAGGACAGATGCAGGGGTGGTGAATGCTGGGCCATGAATGATGTTGTGCTCTGGTTGGGTCGGACCCGGAGAAAGATGGGTGGTTTGAGTGCTTTGCTGCTTCATTCCCTATTTCATGGAGCAGCTGGATTAAGTTTGTAGTTTCAGTGAGAAAATATCTCCCTCCTCCCCTCTTTTCCTGGGAGCAGTCTGCTGCAGCCTTAACACTTGTGATGCTTGTGCCCTAAATAATGATACAGCATTTGCCTGTGAAGCAAGAGAAATTGTGCAAAAAATACCTTAGTTGTTTAATTCTACTGGAATTTTAGCTGGTAGAGTATGACAAAGATGGACCGATACTCTGAACAGTGTTGTAATAAAAGGAACTCCCAGCTCCCATCCGAATAGTCTCTCCCTCTGGATTGCAGTCATTTGAATATAGATTGAAATCGCATTTAGCTGCTTTAATGAAAAACAAATGCACTCCCTGGCTTGCTCTGTTCATGATGTTCAGGCTCTGTGGGAACGGTCTGGGCGGCTACAGGCTCAGCACGGCCAGGGCCAGGCAGCTAGGTTTTTGTTTCTTTTCTGGAACTTCCTCCCTAAGGGCACCCCATGATGTCAGAGAGCCAGGAGCTCGCGGCAGCCAGGCTGAGCGGCTGAGTGTGCTGCTGGCAGTTCCCAGCTGGGCTCGGCCTCGGAGGCACCGCCGGGAGCTGAAGGCAGTGAACAGGCTGTTCCTCCGAGCTGTGGGTAGCTCAGAGCCTTTTGTGATCCTCCACCAGCCCTGTAGGACTGAGCATCATCACCTGTTAGAGGTCTGACGGCAGCATGGTAGCCAGGGGGGCAATGGCACGTTTTTGGAGTCTGGAGAGCCTTCAGATGGGTACGTGTGAGTAGAACATGCTCGCTCTTGCTTTTTTCATGGTGTTTTCTGATTGAACTGATAAATGGTGGAAGCCTGACTCTGATGACACTTAACTCTGTGTCATCCATGGGAACTTGCAGTACTGGTGAAAAGCTGCTGGGAGGTCTGCATCAGTCCCAGGCTGTCTTTTAAGTTTTTTGCATCCCGTTGGTGCAACCGGGAAAGCACACCCCTCCCTCTGGTATTTCTGTCTGTATACAGTAGAGGAAAAGATGCAGAATGCAAGTGACTGATTTCACTTGATTCTACCTTACAAAGTCAATGTAGGCTTGTTGATTTGGTACAGAGTAACAAACAGCTTTCTGTCCCAAAATGGTAGTTATTTTTTGCCTGGATCCATATGAATTAGGTAATTTTGATGTGCCATTATTACTGGAACAACCCCACAGGCAGTCCAGATAGTACAGTGGAAATGTATAAAGGATCACTGGGATTAATTTTTTGGATGTTGCTTTATAAGATAAAAATTGATTTAATGAAATATTTATTTGCAGATTTTTTTTAATAAAGCATTTTCAGTAAATTCCACAAGATGTATTTTAAAAGTTTATCAGTGCTCAGATTAATGAGTTTGTAGGGAACAAAATCTTGATTTTTTAAATAGGGGTTCTGCATCCTCCGTTCTTAGGCAGATTATACCATTAGTGTGAATGTGTATTTAAAATGCTAGGGAGTAGAACAGAATGGTCAAATAGCCATGTTCTGTTGTATCAAGATTATGCCATACTTTTCCATTTTTGATGGAAAGAAAAATCTTGCAAGTTTTTTAGTGAGTCTGTGTGGTGATCTGCTTTGATCTCACTGGCAAATTAATGCTCAGATGAGTGAAGATGCTAGTGATGGTATGCGTGCCCTGAGGAGGAGATTGCAGTATTTCTCCCTATAAGGTAAATAGCAGATGGCAGCAGAGTGCCTGGTGGCAGTGGGTGCATGGAGTAAAGCCAGGAGTTCTCCCTTTGTGACTCTTACCCATCCGGAGCCCAGAGCTCAGCAGACAGGCAGTACCCAGGTTTGAAGCAGAGTAGAGAAGAGACAGCATCAGGGTCCTGCTGCTCAGCCTTGCTGCTTGTTGGAGTTGGCAGGTTCAATAATTCTGTTTAAAGGTCCCTTCCCAGGCACTCAGGAATCAGAGCTGCTTTGTTGAGTATGTGGCAGCTTAGCTGGATCACACTAACCTTAAGTAGAGTTCAGTGCTAGCAGCCTATTCTGAATTTTATTTTTAATGCCTTTTTGAGCATTGTATGATCTTCAGACTCTCTAGTTTACAGCTTGGGCTTGCCATAGGAATAAATCTTTAGGAATAAATTAACAAGGACCAGAGAGTGCACTCAGACACGGGGCGACTGGTCATGAATGCTTCTTGATCCCGGGTGGTTCAAACATTACAGGCAAACCCACTTGGACAGGGTCCAGCACTGAGCAGTGTGGGTGTCAGTCAGGCAGTCAGACTTGTTCCTGAGGTCAGCCCCCAGTTCTCTTCCTCTGCTAGTGCAGAGGTGATCGCTAAAGGGATCTCTCACCCAGTGCTGTACCCCAAATGGTTTTACAGCTTTATACAGTAACTGTTTCTCCTGGCTTATGTGGCTGTGTAGCAAGATGAAGCCCATTTTAGTCCTGGCCTCTCTTTCTATACAAAGCTGCCTCTTTGGCCAGAAAATGTACAGTTGTTAAACCAAGACATTTTTGTCATTTGGGACAATTAGAACAGGTTTTATGTAAGGCCATTCCACCGTGCCCAGTCTGGACTCCCTGTCCCCTTGAGCCTTGCTGCTGCCAGAGCCTCTCCAGTGCATGGGAGAGGAGGGGGCAGCCGGCGCAGAGCTGGGGCTGCACACGGGCTGCCCACCCCTCTTGTGGGTGGTTGGGCACGGAACCACTGGGTCTTTATGTTCCCGCAGGGGATGTGACCGTGTGGGGGCACCCAGCCTGGGGGTGGCAGTGTCCTCACTGACTGCTGGGTGCTGCTGAAGCTTTCTCATCTGCCACCTGGGAAATGGCCTCAGGGCCCTCCCTTCTGATACAGGTCATTTGAGGTTTCCTCTGGTAAAAAATAAGTAAGGCATTGTTATAGTTCTGGTTTTTTGCATACAAAAGTTTCTCAGTTTTATCAGGTGCTAAATGAGAAAATTCTGAAGAAGAGTAAAACATACTTAATGACACAAAGGTGGTTTTCCTGAGAGCTATGCTGCCCTCCTCTTCTGCTGCTATTGTTTTATTCGTGACAACAAAGGCAATTTCTCAGCAATTCCTCTTGCACTGTTGTTTTTCTTTGAATCATAAAAATGATGAAGCAAACAGCTGTTGCACTTTTGTTTTAGTTGCTGCAGATGGTGCGACTGAATCTTCAGCCTTAGTGGATGACAATGGCAGTGAGGAAGATTACAGCTACGAGGAGCTCTGCCAAGCTGCTCCCAGGTACCTGCAGCCCGGAGGGGAACAGCTAGCAATTAATGAGGTAATGTCCGGGGCTTTGCGTTGCTGGAATGATGGGATAGGGAGGGCAGGGACAGGGATGGGGGATGTGGAGGGATGTTTTCTACAGGTCTGAGATCTCATGGTCATAAAAAATTCAATGGCAGTAGCTAGTTTCTTTGGGAAGCAGTTTTGTTTGTTCAGTGGTAAATACCTTCTTGTGGGTAAACTTGCTTTTGTACGCTCTTTTATTAACATTGTCGTGGTTATTGCAGTTTTTCAGTAGACTGTGATTCCATCTTATAACATCTCCTAGTGTTTCCTCCAGTATAGGAAGGGAGTGGGGGAAAGGGGACTGCTTGAGTGGATTTAATTTTCCCCCTGGGTTTTAAACCATCACAGACTGTAACTGTTACCCTCTGTCACTGCTCTGGAGCAGGATTCTAATTGTTTTCACTAATGAGTATATGCATACATTTCTGAAAATCTTAAATTTTAGTTTTATCCTGTAACAGCAGGAGTAGTAGGCACTCTAGTGAGCTATTTTGATCTCTGTTGTTTATAAACACTTCCTGGTTTATCTTCTGTCCTTCACAATCTCATTTTCTTCCTATCTTAGCTGATAAGTGACGGCACCGTCGTCTATGCAGAGGCTCTCTGGGACCATGTCACTATGGATGATCAAGAGCTGGGCTTCAAAGCTGGAGATGTCATTAGAGTTCTAGAAGCTTCCAACAAAGACTGGTGGTGGGGAAGAAATGAGGACAAGGAAGCCTGGTTTCCAGCTAGCTTTGTCAGGGTGAGTAACTCTTCTGCTTCCTGCTTTTGCACCATTGCAAGATTCCTAGCAGAGTGCAACAGTTGTCATGGCATTACATTTCATACCTGATCCTCAGCATGTTTATAGCTGAACATCAGCCGTGTAACCCCTAATGAGTTTACAAGGAAAAAAGCAGCAGGGAATCACACCCTAAGATCCCTTAGCTCCTCTGACAACTTCTACTCTGTCTTCTTCCTTTGTTTGGTCCCTTCGTAACCGAAGGAATTTCTCAAGCAGAGATTACAAGAGCAGCAAGCTCAACCAGAAGTCATGAGTGTATACAGAGAGGACACAACAGTTCTCCTAAGGGGTTGGGGAGAGCTATGCTGCAGGGATTTCTTGGTAAAATAGGGTTTAATTTATTATCAATGACATAGTGTAGAAATCTGGTTCACAGTCTGAACTCCGCAATCAGAGCACACCCAGATTAATGACAGTATAACTCTCAGATGGTATAAAATTGAAGTATGTTTTAGAAAGTAATTTGAACTATCTTTTGAGAAC
This sequence comes from Corvus brachyrhynchos, assembly GCF_000691975.1. Lineage (NCBI taxonomy): Eukaryota > Metazoa > Chordata > Aves > Passeriformes > Corvidae > Corvus > Corvus brachyrhynchos. Next base: position 315,808 of record NW_008237404.1, read on the forward strand.
CTGTAGTGAAGCTTGGGCCACACTGCATGAAGTACTGTGTACACAAAGTGCAGCAGTGGTTCTTCTCTTTCCCTTTCTTAGATCTCTAGACAACATGGGCGATCAGAAGTTAAAAAATGAGGTGCTGCTATCCACATCATACAGATGAGGTAGAGGGAAACTGTTTAAAAGTGGTTGAGTGTCTACTTTTGTAAGTTTTACCCCTATGCTAACTTGGCCAAACACATCAACTATTAGTAAGGGTCAGAAATAAGCTTAACTCTGAAAAGCATGTGGACAGCACAACATGGTCTCTCTCAAATACTGTGAGTAGAAAGCCATGTATTTAACCAGACAGAAATCTCAACTTTATTTGAATGTGCAGTGAGTACAGTGAGATAAATCCTGTTGTGAAACCCCCTCTATAAGGTGAAAATGGGAACATTTCTGTATCCACTCTTCTCTTAAGTATAAGAAGTTTGTAAGAGTTTTACCACATATTGTAAAGCTTTCTGCTTCACTCTAATTGCTTTGTTTGTTCTGGCTGCAGCTGCGAGTTAATCAGGAAGAAGTGCCAGAAAATTGTAGTAATATCCAGGACGAAGAACAAGATTCAGATATTAGCAAGCATCGCCAGAAAATAGCTGAAAACAGGGATCAGATGAGAACCAACGTTATACAGGAAATTATGAAAACAGAACGAGTCTATATCAAGCATCTCAAGGACATCTGTGAGGTACATGCTTTAACCTGAGGACGTTCTGCTGACCTAACGGGAACAAATCATTCCATATAACTTGAGACCCACAGTGGTTTCTCACATCAAAATACTCCCAATTGCACTTCTGAGGCTGTCAGTCAAATCCTTCTTGTTTCCTCTTACGGCTTTCCTCTCTGATGACTGCCATGAGCCATTGCTTCCTTTCTTTTAAAAAAACTTCCATTTTTGACAGCGAAGAAGTGCCTCTCTGACTGCTATTTCCATTATAAATGAGAGAAGGAAGTCCAGTTTATTTAGAGCTTTTTACCACTTTATATAGAAAACTCTGAGTAACTATAATAAAATAATTTACAGTTCAGTGGTAAAACCTCTTGGAAGTAACTTGGAAAGAGTATTTGCTGAGTGGTTTTTTTTCCTGTTTTTTTGAGTGAGGAGATTTTTACTGGATGCTTAGAAGCTATGAAGAAATCTAAAGGTGTTTTAAATCTACACTGCTTGTTTGAACCATAAAATGGGGGTGATTTTCTGCTATTTTTCTCAATATTTGTTAGAGGCTCACACTTGGGCAGGAAGCTTCTTAATACTTTTCACTGAAGTTTGCCTCTTTTGACGTAGGTTGTGATGCATTTGACCTGTATTTGATCTGTCTTTGTGGTTTGCATCTGGAATGGTGCTAAGCAACCTACAAAAATATTCTTTGTACCCTTGGTTTGCTAAGTCTGTCCTTGTATTTGTCATTCTGTCCACCACTTACCATTAGATTATTTCATGCATAGCAAAGTAGACAAGGCAACAGTGGGTTTTGAATTTTATTTTTCCTTTCATTTTTAGGTCAAAAAATTGGTTACTAGTTGGCTTATTTTAAAGCATTAAATGTAAATTTTGTCATTTCTATTCATTATTTACTTAAGCTAGAAAGATAGATTGTGTTCATGAAAGGTCAGGGAAGAATTTGTACACTCACCTATGTTGCTCCCATGGTTAGCTGAGTTCTATGACATGACTCTCCTATTTTACTGACCTGTTAAGACTTAGACAGATATTAATTAATCAATTTTTTCTAATACGTATATTCTATACCTCTTTTTTAAAATCTGGCAAGCCTCTGAGTTTAGTATAAGAGAGCAAGCACACATTTTCCAAGAAGAGAAGCAATGTGCCATGTGCAACATACAGGGTAGAGATGGTCTGCTGACCTCGGAGTGAATCTGTAGGGTGGTGCCAAGTAGGACTTAAGGCTGAAAATACACTCGAGTTAAGACTAAGCCAGAAAAGCTACACAGATAGTAATCCAAATTTGCAAGCTCAGCCCTAGAATGAATCACTAAGGCTGATTGTAGCCAGGATCATGAAGCTGGAGTATAAACCATAAAACATGTTTTACATTCAAGAAGTGTCTGCAGTCCACATTACAGGAGCCACACAGGAATTAGCTTTCCTTGTTGGTACAGTAGGAAGTGCGGTAGCTGGCTTGCAGTGTAGCCACTGCCCAGCTCTCAGAGCAGATGGCTGTGGAGGAGACAGGAATATTCATAACAGGGCCAGCAATAGTCAGTGTTGCTTCCTGGTGAACCTCACCAGAGCAACTGCAAGGCTATTTCAGCTGTCTGCTCCAAGAGCTGTTCAGGGGAGACCTACCTGACAGCAGCCGAATCGAGGAGCCTGGCAGATAGCCCCTGTCATATCAGTTAACCTTTGCACTCCCTGAACCCTGGTGCCATAACTGCTGTGAGACTGTGAGCACAGCAGCTATTCCTGGATGTTCAGTCCCTGCATTGTATTCGTAACAGGGAGATGTGAGTGGGCTTTACACTCGGGAGGTTCCCTGGTTCATTTGGGGTACCCGGAGACAGGAGCTGGACCCCAAGAATCCATGTGTGGACATCTCAGATGCAAATCTGAACTTGTGCTTTGGTGTGTGGCTGGGAAACCACTCCCCTGCCTGTAGAGCACAGGGGTCCTGCCAGCTCAAATGATTTTGTTCAGGGTAGGACCTGTCTCACATCCTCAGACTAAGGAGTGTTTTTTATTTCATTTCAGGGTTACATTCGGCAGTGTCGCAAACATACAGGAATGTTCACTACATCTCAGTTAAGCACCATTTTTGGAAATATTGAAGATATTTACAAGTTCCAAAGGAAGTTTCTGAAGGATCTTGAGAAACAGTACAACAAAGAGGAGCCTCATCTAAGTGAAATAGGGTCATGTTTTCTTCAACACGTAGGTTGAAAAAGTTGCTTTTATTTATGAAATTAACAAAATATCATAGTAAAAAGCCAAGTTACCATATTAGGAGGGGATTTTAGTAACAAGTGCTTCTTAAATACTAAACTTGGCAGCATTTTAGAATGTGAAGTAACTTGCAATTAAATAAATAAATATTTGTTTTAGATTTGCCCTCATCTTTAGCAATCATGTAATTTTGTGAACAGTTTTAAGTTTCCTTGTCAAAACTGTAATGATCACAGATGAGCTGGATTATTTGCAGTGATCTCATATTCAGCATGCAAAACCTTCATAAAGATGTAAAGGAAATTAGGTAGTGGGGAAATAGGCTGTGAGTTCTTGATAGACACTTGCTAAACCTATAGCAGTCTTCCCAAAGAAAAATACTTCTTAAAGTGGGTTTGATTATCCTGACTCAACAGAGACCTTTATTTCTGTGTTCTGACAAAGAAAGTACATAGTTTTGACAGCTACAGAGTAGATCTCTGCATACTTTCAAGGCTGATCAGCCTAGAAGCAATATAGAAAAGGGATTACTTAATCTAATTCTATATCGTAGATGTTACAAAAATAGCTTTTCTCCTTTATAGACAAATACTGTAGTAATGCTGTAACTTCCTTTTTTTTATAGCAAGAAGGCTTTGCTATTTATTCAGAGTATTGTAACAATCATCCCAGTGCCTGCATTGAACTCTCCAAACTAATGAAGCAGGGCAAATACCGCCACTTCTTTGAGGCCTGTCGCTTGCTTCAGCAGATGATTGACATTGCCATCGATGGTTTTCTGCTCACGCCTGTTCAGAAAATCTGCAAATATCCTCTACAGCTTGCAGAATTGCTCAAATACACCACTCAGGAGCACAGGTAAGAGACCTCAAATAACAAATTCTGTAACAGTAGTAGCACCCAATTACTCAAGTTTTCTGGGTGACACAGCATTGAAGTTTTTGAGATCAGGAGCAAAACTGCCGTGCGCCATGATAGAAAGGGCATCTTGGAACCATCACAGACAGTAACAAAAACAGTATCTGAAAATGCAGCACGAGGGACTGAGAGGATGCAGACACAGTGAGGAATAAGTCGAAGAGAGAGAAGGAAAATATGACAGTACTGAAATAGGATGCAGGGAGGTATGTGTAATTCAGAGTGAAAAAAAGGCTGATGTGTCAAAGAAATCAAGGAGAAGGAAATCCAAAGAAGAGGGGAGGACTCATAAAAGTTGTGGATGTAAGAAAAAGTAAAGAGTGCCTTAGAAAGAAACACAACCTGAGCAAGTTCGGAGGTAATTTTTTTTAGAAACTTAGTAGTAGTAAACATTGCCTTAGTTTGCAGTAAAGTCCAGATATTAGATTTTCCGTTTGCATAAATAAAAACCGAAGTTGGAGATTATTAGTCTTCCTGGTATACCCCTGCACTGATTAAATCTTTGACTAAATTAAGATTTTATCTATAAGTGTTTCTCTTTTTACCTTGTATAATTGCAAGAAAACTATTCCGTTGTGAGCCCTGTGCTCCAAGTCCAAATGAAGCCTGAGGCAGTGCTTCCTTGGCCAAAGTCAGTACTTTAACCATGAGACAACTCTCCTTGGAGACCACTGGATTTTTGCCAGGAGCAAAATACAAGGTGTGCGAAGTACTGACATTTAGATGTGAAATGCCTCTATAGAGTTCTGTGACTACCTGCGAAGTGCTGCAATAACAATTGCTAACAAGAGTTTCTTTTCACTGCTACTAGTTTTAGAAAGGTTATTCTGTGAGCTCTTAAACCTGCAGATAAAGTGACAGCGATGTCTTGCCACCTTCCACTCGTAGTACCTGTTTTCCTCTTGTGTGGCACAGCATCCAGAGATGCCTTCAAGCACAGAGAGGTGCCCACTGTGCAGAGATGCTCGCAAACAAGCAGACCTGCACCCGCACGGAGACTTGGGAAAGCTCCAGCCAGCTGGGGGTTTTTGGTAGCATTTTGTTTTAATGAAAAAAATGAAGATCCAATATACACAGCCTGCTGTGAAGGCCACAGGTTATGTAGCAAGTGTGGAATAAATACCAACAGAGAAAAAAGGAACTGAGATAAGGAAGGGCAAGTGTAGCAGTATGGATATCATGTGGTCACCCTGTGGGACGTCTCCCTGATGTTAGTAGGATCCTGTTACTGTTAATCTCACTTTTTGTATTCAGTGTGGCAGAGTAGAGTTTCCACAGATATAAATAAAGAGAGGAGAGAATGCACACATTCAGAAGGGAAGCGCATCCATCAGCAGCAGCCAATGAAAATTGGAACTGAGACAGAAGCAGATAAAAAGGACAGCAAGGCCAACTCCTTGGCAGGATTTATTTCTGGTTCATGCTGTTTTCTGCCTCTGGCTCCCTTTTCTGAGAGAGGCATTCTGATAAAAGAGGAAAAGCAGTTGCTCTGCTGGGACTACTAGGGCAAGAAATATGTCTCTTCTCTCTTCTGAGAGACTCCATTTGAGGAAGGTGCAGGAGTGATGGATGCTATTCAGAGGAGAAAAAAAAGCCTGCCTGCAACTTGGGGAGATTCATGGGCATGTTGGGAGCTCAGGAAAGAAGGAGGGGAGCAGAGTTTTGGAAGAAGGACAGGGTAATTGGCCTGAGTTGATTGCATTAGTCCCAAAGCAGGAAGAGGAAGGTGGCCATCATGCCTCTCACACATTTGTCCCATGGAAACAGGATGCTTTCTTCATATTGTCTCCTTTAATTCCTCTCTCTGGTGCCCCTGTTCTTGTGTTCCTCTCTCACCCTGTTGGGGGCTGCTTTCGGTTTTTTTTCCTGTCCACCTAGCATGCCCCATTTGTGTTCATTGACCCAGGCACTGGAAACAAGAAGGAGAAAATACAGTTGTTAAACATGATTAAATAAATGCCCTTCCCAAAAAAATCCCACTAAAATCTTGCTTAAAAACACAGTCCTTTGGTGAAATACAGCTATCACTGAGGTCAGTGGGAGTTCTACCATTGTTTTCAGTAGAGACAGTGTTGCAATTCACTAATCTATCTCTTCTGCCTCCTTCCACCAGTCTAATAATTTGCTCCTGGACAAGCCCGGCAGTACAGCAGCACTGAATTGTACCCTGTGTGGGGTTTGGGATAGCGGGAATCAGGTGGTTTTTTTTTAAGTACCTGAGTAGAAGGATAAGTGGATAATATGGGCTAGTACTGCAAGCACTGTGGTTGCATCATGTCCATGGTTTGTGATTGCATCATGTCCATTGTATAAGTGGTCTTTGAAACGTGCTTACATTTCACAGTGATTATAGCAACATAAAAGCTGCATATGAGGCCATGAAGAACGTGGCATGCCTGATAAACGAGCGAAAACGGAGATTAGAAAGCATAGACAAGATTGCACGTTGGCAAGTCTCTATCGTAGACTGGGAGGTGAGTGTCAGCCTGTGCCTTTCCTGGGCAAAGGTACTGTGTACAATACTTCATGTCCCCTGCAGGATATGTCTTTCTGCGTAGGTAGTTGTTTATGGTGTCTGCTTTTCAAGTGGTCATTGCTCAGTTAAAAGTCCAGTTGCTTCATTTGCAATGTTTCTGTTACTGATTAACCTTGTTTATAGTTCAGGAAGAGAAGCATGTATTAACATGGATGCTTGCCTTTGAGATGAGATGAAAAAATGGATCTTTTAAAAATGCTAGACCTCTTGAATCTCATTTGGAATTTTGGTAGTTGTGTCAGAACAGGAACCTGTTTCACTGACTTAAATGTTTCCCTCTGTTTATCCAGAAATAAAGTAGAGCAGAACCACATTGATGGAATTTACCTCTATGACATTATTTACATTGTGTGACATTTTCAAATCTAGTAATAAAAATACAAGAAAAGTGAGTAAACCTAAGACTTGATTATATAGTGAGGCTGGTTAGACACACAGTAAGATCTTAAAATGTTATTTACTTACTACATATCTCTATATCTCTGTATCTTTCTTCCTAGGGACCAGACGTGTTAGCCAGAAGCTCAGAACTGATCCACTCAGGAGAACTGACCAAAATATCAAAACAAGGCAAAAGCCAGCAGAGGACTTTCTTCCTTTTTGACCATCAGCTTGTCTTCTGTAAGAAGGACTTGCTGAGAAGGGACATCTTGTATTACAAGGATCGTATTGACATGGATGAGATGGAAATTGTGGACACTGAAGATGGCAGGGATAAAGACTTCAACATTAATGTCAAGAATGCTTTTAAGATAATAAACAGAACAACAGAAGAGATTCATTTGTTCTGTGCAAAAAAACAGGAGGATAAAAAGAGATGGATGGAGGCGTGTGAAAGTGAAAGGAGAAGAGTTCGAGAAGACAAGGAAATGGGTGAGTGGGACAATTTGCTCTCCAAATAGTGGTTAAAACAAACTTACTTGTGCAGCTCTTTAAGTTTTGTACAGATGTGCACTCTGTCTTGTTGAGCTGGTGTCCCTTTCTTACTTGACATCATGTTTAGCTGTGTGAGTGAAGCCTATTCAGGTGTGTTTGCCCTTTCACTGTGGGCCAAAGGTCCAGGGCAGGTAGCATCACCTATATGATTCTGGTGCATTATGAAGCAGAATGAGAGATGAGATATGACAAGAGGCAATTCACAAAGACCAATCAATAATAAAAATCCATCTAAACTCCTAGCACTTCTGTATGAACAGTTGGTCAAAAATATCTGTTTGTAAAGGACACTTTTTTACAAAGCCAAGCAGCAGTAATTGTAGATTTATACTGTCTGTGTTGTATAGTAGCACCTCCTGTGTCAGGAGGCCTGTGCAGTAGTTGTATGTTGTCATTAATTACAGACCCAGAAATAGCACCACTGGGCAGTGCACAGAGAAATGAAGCCTTGAGTGAGCAGGAAAAAAGATAGTTTTAGACCTGCAGCCTGTGGGACACTCCAAGGACAGTATGTCTTCTGTGTCAATGTATAGCTAGGATTGCTATTTTGGTTTTGCATCGTTTCATGCTTCCTTTAAGATCAGTGACAAAAGCTCCAACAAAATTTCACTGGCAAAACATACGCAAAGAAAGCAGCAACACTAATTTTAAAAAGGAAAACTCTTTCTAGTATTTCTAAAAAGTCATAATAACAATATCAATAACACTCGTGAGGCTAAGGCTTTGGATTGACATCAGGTTAACACTGGAAGTGCAGTGAAGTGGATGGTACAAGTCAGAAATTATTAAAACTTAAACAAGATGCCAAATCTTATATTCCATGTTCATGTAAAGCACGTGGTCAGAATAATAGGAAGACAGGAATAACCCTTACATTACAAATGTAAACCTTCTGATCTTAGTGGCTTTCTCTCATTTGATACTGTTGTAAGTATGACAAAAATAAGGCTTCTTCCATATGTATTTTAGATAGTCCATATGCAGAAGAAAATACTTATAGTTTGCCAATTCATTCTCGATATAAAATCAGTTTGCATTGCACCAAGTGTTGCAATTAATCCCAGTCATCTTGAGTCTAGAGTAGACAATGAAGGAGTCACAGCTTAATTTCCCTCAGACTTTCCGAACCTGACTCTTCTCCAGTGCTGAACATTGCAGTGTGACATTGCAGATGGTGTTGATGGGCACAATGCTGATGGCTTTCATGCCTTGCTCAGTGTGGACCTTGCTCTGTCACCTTGTGCTCATGGGCATGGGAGGTAGCTGCCTTCCCTAATTCACCTGAACAGAACTCTGAAATAGTGGATATTGCAAAAGGGGGAAGGTGATCAGAGGGTAATAGAGCAGTGCTGAGGATCTGATTGTAATTGTCCACACAATACCCCTTACAACAAAGTTACCAAACGACTCTGCTCCAGTATACAATGAGAACCATAATACAGTGACATGGAAGGAAGTTACTGAGTAAAACACAGCTCCTGCACTTTCGTGAGCAGGACTGAGCTAAAGAAAATAAAAAGGGAACAAGTGAACACTTCTCTTTCCATCCTTTCTAAGGAGAAGCATTCTTGAGCTCTGCACCTCCTCCTGGGTGGTTACTTTATGGAGCACTGGGAGAGTATGTCAAGCAAGTTAAATGCTGTCTGTCAGGAAGCTCCTGAGGCTCTGCCCTGGGCAGCAATAGGTCTCTCTTGGTGTTACCATTCCTCCTAAGTGACACTGCTAACAGAAATCCCAAAGCATAAGGAAACTGCAAAGGTCTAGCAGCTACAGCCCTAAACTATTCTGCTGGGACCTCATGAAAATCATATGATAGTCCAGAGAGTAACCATTCAACAGTGGTGGCACTGGCAGTGAGGTTTGTCATAACAGCAGTAACCCTTATTTAGGGTCATGAAGTCCCATGGTGCTGAGTGCAAGGATTGCACAGGAGGCTCCGTTGTGCTTGGTGCAGGCACAGTGCAATATAGTGCAAAAAAAAAAAACCCCAGTAAAAAGAGAAACTGTGTGTTTGATAATGGCACATAGGCACATGCAGTATTTTCTGCCCATGTAACATCCAACCTTCTGTAAACTTGCTTTTCAAATGTTGCAACTCACTATTCTGATGTACCTGTTTTGGGACAGGTATGATGAACCAGAAGAAAGATTGAGTTGTAATAGCTAATGTCCATCTGGTCTTGTGAGTCACAGTGGCTTGGATGCTTCTCCATTAACCAGAAGACTGTTTCTTTTCTAAAATTTCTTCTTTTTTTGGCATAATTGAACATTTTCTTTAGCCAAAACCAATGGAAAAGTGCCAGTATTCTCAACCTCATGTTAAATTTATCTTGTTGATTTTGTAAGCTATCTTGCTGGACTATACATAAAGCCTGTAATCTGACCACTCAGAGAACAAATAATACTCTTTCAATTCAGAACTTCAAATGGCATTTTACTTCTATTTTCAAAGACACTGGTGTGAGTCATTGTCTCCCAAACCGTATCTAGCTTTTTTTAGCTTTTATGAATATAAGAGAGAAAAGGCCACAGCCAGAAAATCCTTCTCCAAACCACTAAGAGTAACCCTAAGAAAGTGGTCTGATCTCTCTTGATGAAATTGCTTTCATTTTTAAAAATCTGTTTCCTTGTTTCTATAAAGGAAAAAAAAAATCCTGCAGAATAAAAAACTTCTGCTACCCCAAAATTATGGATGTTTTAAGTTAATACACTGATTTGTAATAACTTCTTCATAAGTTCAGGATGAAAAAGTAAAGGGATTTTTAAAAGTATAGAGAAGTGAGGGAAGATGCAAAATGGAACCAAAGCAGACACTTCATTCTGGCTTCGAACCACAACTTCTGTGCTCGTTCTGTGCTTATGAGTGAAATGAATGCAGCCGCATGCACAGCATGAAATGAAACAGCATGTGCACCCTGCTGTCACCTTGTGCTAATGTGACATTTCCATATATCTCAACTGTATTGTGTTCTGGGAGAGGACACTGGAGTGCCTGTACCTGGGCTCCAGAAAACACCGGTCTCTGGTGCCACCTTCTAGTAGATGTCTGTCATCTCTGCCCTCACCACAGCTCGGTTATACGCCTACCACATGGTAGTAAATAGCATAGGGTTGCCCACGTGCTTCATGTAAGTTACACAAATATGTGAACAGGTGCATGAGAAACCCGAGTGAGGGATCCAGCCCCAGAATGATGCAGCCAAAACCACATCACAGCCTGCTTCAGTGTCTGGCAGATTTTGTGATACTCTCCTCTGAGGGGAGGGAAAGATACCCAGATTTGTACTACTGCAATAGCAGTGACTCCCATTTGTTACCCAGGTTAGCTCAGAGTGAGTGAAAAACAAAAGGATTTTGCATTTGTGATCCATTACTTAGTGACTTGTAGATTTCAGAAATGTTATTGTACACTTTTTTTTAAAAAAAAAATCTTTTCTTATCTGGACTTACCTATCATTATCCCAGTGTAAAACTCCCTTGAAGTTCATATGACAACATAAAATATACTTCTGAAAACTTCAGGTGTATTACTACTAAGATTTACTAAAAATTGTTTAAAATATAGTTTACTTATTTGTTTTAATTTAATGTAACCAAGTATTAGATACAGTAATTTTGTACTAGTGCCCTAATTTACACTTTGATGTAGGTATGGAAATCTCAGAAAACCAGAAGAAACAAGCCATGCAGAATGCCCGTAAGTCAAGGCAAGGAAAAATGAAAGGTGGGTGTTCAGAATTGCATTACCTTCTTACTGTGTTCCAGTGATCTTTTTGTCAGGAGATAGCACAGTCTGGCTGTGACTGAGTTCTTCAGTCTTCTAAAAACATTTTTTGTGGTTTACATGGAGCCAAATTATTGCCATTAACCTGTATTTTAATATTAAATTCCAATGTCTCTATAAACTGTCTACTAAATCAGCTCCCTGAGCTTCTTCCAAACAGACGAGTCAGTATTCTTTATATTAGAGAAGATGCTCAAGAGGTAAGGCGAGCTGTTCATTTTAGGGTTGTGAGGAACTGCATGCAGAGGTTAAATTAGAAATGAGTGTTACTGATTCCTTCCTTTGCTTTTACGGAAAGAGCTTGTTCTTCTTTACCAGTTCTGTGCCTTCTTTACCATGTCCTGAAGTTCTTTTTGCAAGCCACATTGTTACATTTTTTCCAATAACAGTCGTAATGGCTTCTTCTGGCATCCCTGTAGAAGGAAGGATGGACTAGAAGCTTGTTTATCAGGAAGTGGCTTTTTTATTCATTTCCTCTCTCAGAAAATAATCACAACAGAAACAAATCACAACAGATTTTGTCCTTTTCCATCTTAAAGTCAAACTCGGGCAAATCTTTAGTGTGCTGAGAGAGAAGTGGAACAAGATTTAAATCTGAGTTTAGGAGTGAAGGAGTTGATGTTTGGTTGTCTTCTGTTCCCTGGGATTAATATTCTTAAAGCATCTTCTCTTTATCAATCACTAGATAACCCACAGAACCTGTCTGGATGTTCAGGGAAGTGGCTAAAGTTTGTGATTAGGTGATTTTGTTCAGAATGCACAAAACTCAAAAGTCTTAAGAACATTAACCCATAAAAATATATTCCAAATGAAAGAAACAACATTTTTGTTGGTAGCAGTATTTTACCCAACCTTACTCTGAGAGTGGACTGAAGTATTAGTATCTGCTGTTTGAAGTCATTCGTTAGAAATACCAGAATTTACTTGTGCAAACAATATAGTCCAGCTGTGTGAAACTGCTGCTTGTTTTTGGTAATTCTGTAATGTTATTTTTACTGGTGCTGTTGTCTTCTTAAGCCAACTCAATGCAGCAATTAAAAAATCAAACATCAGAAAAGGTGACCTTTAATAGTTCTGCCATTCAAGATCACGGCAAAATTCATCATGTCTCCTGGCTCTGTGCTTAAATTTCCCTGGCTGACTCAGGTGCTTTCTCCAACTGTTCCTTCTGCAGGTGTGAGCTATAATGGGTGTCCTGTGCCTCCTCCACACCAAACCCTACATCCCCTTCACCAGCGACACATCACTGTGCCTACCAGCGTCCCGCAGCAGCAGGTCTTTGCCCTGGCAGAACCCAAGCGGAAGCCATCCCTCTTCTGGCATACCTTCAACAAACTCACTCCCTTTAAAAAGTGAGGGGCCAAGGACCTGGAAGGACATCAGCAGAGAGGGAGACTTACTCTGGAGGAGGACCTTGGAGACACAGTCAAGCTTACTTGAGCTCAGCGAATCTCCTGTTTCAGAGGCAGAACCTTGTGTTCCCTTGCACCAGGAATGCAGCCTTTGTCTTGGATAAGAATGAAGTTTGTCAAGGCTGCTCTGAAGTCCGTGTTGCCAAGTGTCAGCATTGCTGATGAAGAGCAGTCTCTCTTCTGACAAAGACAATTTGCTCTTACTCAGAAACAGCAGTATTTGATCTCTGTTTCTTAGTTATGTTGAACTAGTGATGGAATCATGCAGGTCATTGTAACATTTCATTTTTCTTAACCTTATATTCATGGCCAAATTTTAGATAGGGAGGAATTTTTCCTTAGGGATATATCAGGAAGGAGTCTTAGGAGAGTTTTCTTCTTCCTTCTGCAGTGCTGAGCACAGATCACCCATTTAAATCAGATGGAGATATCCCATGTGATTAACCAGCTATTGCAGAATTTAGTGGACCCTAATCCTTCCTGTCTTTTTTCTATTACATTGCCAAATGGCAGGAGAACGTCCCGCAAGGCCTTACCATATTCCAGATTGGAACAGGGAAATATTATTCTGTCCTATAGAAACATGAACAGAGTGTGAAATGGACTGTAAAGATACGTGCATTTATTGCACAAAAGTGGAAACGAAAGGAGCCCAGGGCATCTTGGATTGATTAATTTCAGTCAGAGCAAGATACTGCATGCATGTATGCTCTTAAATGTAGAGCTTTTATATTACTTTTCACGCACTTCTTCACCTGGGAGACTCTTCTTTGTATTTCCAATATGCTTATTTCTCTGTGTAAAAAATACTTTTTTATTTTCTCACGGAGATAATGTGAATGTACAAAGTCAGAGTTGAGACAGAACATGGTGACTGCTGGCTATGTTGCATAGGTCTCATGCTTTTTATTCATATAGTTGGACTTAGAAAATGAATAAATAGTAATGTAAATATATTGAAGCGGTCTGGATCCATGCTTCTTGTACACAGTCAGTTGACAATGGGTTTTGACCAATAACTTCATCAAAAAGAAAGAGAAATCCTTACTGGAAGGGACAAAGAAATTGTGTGGGTCAGAGATGGATTTTTGTCTCGGTGTCATCAGTCCTCATTGGAAGGGGAAGAACTTGACTTGATTAAGGTCAGCTCTGGCCAGCATATGCAATCCGTGATTTGCATTGCTTCAATTTGTGTGTGGCATGAAGTTGATCTGGGAGAATAACTTTTAAAAAGCCACCAGGAAGAAAGAGGATCCTGATATTTGTAGCACTGATGATTTCTGCTTGCTTGCTCTCATCAAGGGTGACAAGACTGGTGGGAATATGGAAGGAAATAAAGACTCGATATGTTTCAGAACTGATTTGCTATGAATGTCTTTACAGTACTTTATCTTATGCTGCTGATTAGGGGCATTACCTGATGATTAGGATAGATCCAAGGGTATTCTTTGACAATGGGCACAATCAGCTTTGTCATGGATCTGTAATATCTGAAAAACAAACAAGGGGCTAGAGGCCAGGCATCATAACAACAATGTAAAAAAGCCTTATTTTAAAGATGTATTTGTTCCTACTACTATTGTTACCTCCATATTTTTATTTATCATCGGTGTTGTGAAGCCCACTAGTAACTAGATTTTGTGATTTCCTAACTTTATGGCCACTTCTGCAAAGCCCATGTTTGTGGTTTTGATTTTAAATTACATCTTTTGACAACTGTACATTTCAAATGCCTTGTGTATATAGTTCGGCAATAAGGCAAAATCTGGTATGCTCAGCCAAATTGTGCTCTGCATAGTGAACTTCGTTGCTTGTGCTTTCCCATAGCAATGGGAGATGACCTAAGCTAGTTGAGAACTGGAAATGCGCGCTGACATTTGTGATGATCCAGCTGAAAGAAAATGCATGGGGAAGTCAGTGAAAAAAGCTGCTTGTATATTTCTCCAGATGTTTAAGCCAGCCATCACTGTTCAGATTTTTTCGAAAAGATAATTCTAAATGCTCAATTTAAACACAAGGAGCAGACTTCCAAATGCAGGCATGGATGCACACCCTTCCCCTCAAATGAGTAAGCCTTTTGCGTTTCTTACATACCCATTTTTGTGGGTACTTGCCACGTTCAGGCCTGCAAACCAACGAGATGCATGTACGGTGCGAGTGGAGATGATGTTTTTCATAATCACATTTTGAAAAACTTGTTCTAAGTGCAAAAAAAAAAGTCTGAAGTTGGATTGCAGTGCTCACCCAGAAACTTTGCCAGCTGGACCTGAAGACATTATGAGATCCACACTTACATATGTGTCTTTGCTGAAATCTACTTCCTTTCAGTGCTTGGTTCTGTGGGGTGCTGGAAAAAAAATGGTTTGGGGATCTTTCTTCTGACATGTCAGTGCCCATGAAGGCTCTTCCCATATATTAGTGCTGGTGCCTTAGCCCTAAAAATGAACAGAAATGTTTGCATATGGTTTTGGATGCAGCAGGTTTTTTCTCAAGAAGTGAATTTCAGACAGATAAAAAGAAAATATTTCATGGTGCAGATTACTCAGGACAGTTTTACATATATATATATGGTACCCTTCATATAGACATGGTTGTTTTGTAATGTTCTCTCTGTCTTTCTTTGCAATATGACCTTGCAACAGATTTAAGATCAAATATAGTAAGACAGGCCAAATTTATACTATGCCATAGTCTTTTAAAAAAATTATAGTGAAATAAAAACACACAATTATATTATTTAACAATTAAGACAAATATTTACTTGGGAGTCAGCCTCACTTCAGAGTCTGTGGGAAGGAGTTGCAACTAAAATATAAAAGTTTGAATTCTAGCAACTCTTGCCCTGATTCTCCTTCTGGTGACAAAATTTATATATATATCATCACAAAGTTGTGATGGCAACATCTGTTCTTTTCCACTTGCATGCTTTAAGTTACTATAAAAAATTCTAGGGCAACTACTAAGAACGTTTGTGCCTCATTTAGATAAAGCCCAGCCAGAGCCTTCCTGATGGCCTGCTGAGCAGATAACCTCAGACTTTTTGCATGAGATGCAGTAAAATATAATTGTCCTCAAATGTGTTCCCACTGAGTTAGGAAAATGCCAAACCATAATTGCATCCAGCTCAGAGCATTTGATGTATAAAATAATAAGATTGTTTTACAAGTGGCTCTTGCCATGCTAAATTTCACATTGAATTTTAGTGGTCAGTGTAAGAACTGAGTTCAAAGACAGACTTCTCAAATGTTCCACATTTTAGTTGTCTTTTGAAAATAACTATATCACAATTTTGGAGCCAAAGGTCTTTAGCCATAACTAACACAGTACCTTTCTCTGACTGCCTTTCTGCTTTTTTTTCTATATATGTGGCATTTGTATGTAGGCAATGCCTTCTGAACGATCTCTAATTTAAAACTCTTTGTCGTAAATACTAGGGATAGCTCACATATATTTTTTATTTCGGTGTTTTGTAACGCTGTACTTCCCGTACATTGCTTTGCGCATCTCACCCCGTGTGTGTGTGCTGTTACACTTGTTGTAAACGACATGTCCTGGCTGCAGAGCAGAGGAATTGGCTGTGGACGGCTGAAGTACAATGTATAGGACTGCAGTAGCTTGATGTGCATTTGTTCTGGAGTAACTGCATTGCAAGGTTTATTTTACTCTTCGAACGTTGTTTGTCAAATGAATCTATTTTCTGGAAATACGTACAAACTTACATTCCTATTATTTTTCTCTTATTGTACATGTTTGAATTAAATAATATACAAAGCTGAAGTTCCTCATCTGTGTTTTATAAAACTTTATTGTGCAGTTTTAAAATTGTTGAGGGTTTTCTATTGTCTACAAAATTTCCTCTGTGATGCAAAAAGGTATCAACTATCATATTTCTTTTAGTATTTTAAAGAAAAAAAGTCACACCTTCTTCTCTTGGTTTCCCAGTAACAGCTTCAGTACTTCTCAGCAGAAGTTGATTTTAACAGTGACTAAGCCTGGTTCTGGTATTGAAGTCTTCATTGTCTAGGCCTGTCCTTGTTGCTGTCTCAGCCTGTGATTCCTGTGCTTTACCTTCTGGTAGAGGGTTCACACGGTACCCCTTGGAATACATGCAAATGCAGCTTCTGTGTTAATAAAGAGGATGGTGACTTAAGTACTGCAGTGCCGGTAAGGAGGATTAAATTTTATTTTCCTTGGAACGAAAGCAAAGCCATTTAAAGGGTTTCACCCAAAAGGCACGTTCTGCAAATGTGTGTGAACAGGCTTACCTGCCTGCTTGATAGAGCAATGGGCAACACAGCTGGGGATTCAAATTCTCTGATTCGGGGAAGTTTTTTGTATCTCATTATTCTGACAGGGCAGAGGGCCACATCTGAAAAGTGTACCTGGGTTGTTCCCGCTCCAGGCTGTATCAAAAATTGGGTTTTGCTAAAACACATCACCTTTAACAAAATAACATGCTTTGCTGAAATCTTTTCATCAGAAATGTTTTGGCAAGTTCAAATGCTGGCACAATAGTTGGTTTGCTAATTCTTTACCCCTCTTTCCAACATCCAGGCTCTTATATTTCTTGGTTCACCTCAAAGATGAGAGTTCCCCGGGCCTCCCAAGGAAGCTCCTGCTGCAGTGGGATGTGTGCTGAGTGCTCCAACCTTAAAGTGAAAGGCACAGTTTGAGCACTTGGTGAGATAAGATTGGATGACAGAAAAACATACCCTGAGCAAACACTGGAGTAGGATGTTGCAATCAATAGGCTTTCTAAGGACCCTGTGGTTCATCCGGCCAGGGTGAGCTCATTTGTGCATTTTATTTCGTGCTTGGGCAGTCAGGCTAAATCCTGTAGATTGTAATTCTGTACTATCAGCTTTTAAGTTCCTTGAGAGCTGATCTGTCAGATGGAGCTTTTTGTTTGTACAGAAATAACACTGCTTGTCTTAGATTTTTTTCGTTGTTTGTTTAGGTTTTTTCTGAAGGCTGCGTAATGATCTGTGCTTGGTAACAGAGACAAGGACTCGGGCCTTTTCGTGTTCCAGAATCAAAGGAGAAATGAAGAACTCAGTAATGAAAACCAGCACGCCTCATGGCTTGTAAGGGAAGCACACAAATACTCCTCACACAAATAAATGTGTTTCTAAATGCTTTACGAAGTCCAGTTACTCTAACTAGCTGTTGGGTATGTAATTGTAAGAATATGACAAGAATGTGTAAACTGTCAGCATAACACATTTTTTGTTCATCTTAAGTCTCCATTTAGTTCACTGCAATCAGAACTTGTCCTTGTCCAGTGCCTGGTGCTGAGAACTCACCTACTGCCACTATTAGGTATTTAGGCTCTGGTTTCAAAAAACAGATATGTGTGTGTTTGTATAAATGTTTTTTCATCGACACCTCCTTTATAGACTCCATGTGGCATCCCCAAATGTCTCTGCTGGCACCTACAGCAGGTTGCACCAGACAACTGACCCACACCCATAACACCCTCCCTCTGTTTACATTACATCCTACCTTTCTGTTGTGCATCTTGGGGTATGTGTGTGTGTGTGTGATTGAATGACACCTGGACAACATTTTATCTGAGTTGTTTTAATGTTTTAAGCATTCAGAGTGGGACACCTGCAATGGCAGCCAAACCACTCTGCAGACAAGCAGAGGTTGGAAAGTATGCATCCACATCACTGGAGTCGTATCAGTGAAGTTCAGAAGGGCAGATCTGAGAGGGCAGAGGTCAGCAGAGGAAGAAGTATCACTGCTCTTCAAGGGCTGAATTTCTCTCCAAACACAAGGTGATACAGGATTTACCAGCTGTTTCTCCCAGCGATTTTTTTTCAGGAAAGCTGAAACTGCTTAAGGGGAAAGGAGGAGCCTCAGGTACACCATGACCCCTTCCTGTAAGTACACCCTAGACTTTAGAGATACTGACTCACTGAAAAAGTGTCTAGAAGCTGCTCTGCTAATAGGATGACACATATCTCATTAACCATCCATCTCATGATCGTAGTTGTCCTATTCATCTAACAGAGGTGATTAGCACAGCAATCAGTCTAAAAACTCCTGCATCTCCTGCCTTTCAGGTGCAATGTTTTTTAAGCAAATGATGCACTCTTGCTCCTGTGTAGTTATTTTCAAGTCATTATTCTGTGATGAGACAAGGCACTAAAAAGCAGCTGAAAGAAACATTTGTCTTTAAGGCTATTTCTACAGCAGTTGTCTGCTAAAAATGCATCAAACCAGATTAACTGCAGAGTCCATCAAGGTAGAGGTAACTAATGAATTACGTTATTCCTAACTGGTAGGGTGGGCTGTTTTGTAATGACTCAAACTTCTAAGTGAGAGAGGAGGCTGAGGCTAAGCACCCTTAGAAAATTTCAGATGGTGCTTAATGGGTAAAGAGAAAAGGATTGTTCGTTATGGCTCTCGTTTCTTCTTCTCAGTTAGCACTGCAGCGAGGTTAATTTGCCTACAGAAGTTCATTGAAGTAGAACAGCGAATTGCTGCACATGGTCCTTCCTTTTCTTCAGAGTGCGGTGGACACAATGTCCCAGGTTCAAGCCAGGGCACCTCAACTCTTGCAATATTTTGGTGTCGCCACAGGGTGGTGGTGAAGATCTTACAGAAAACTTCGTTTCTCAGCGGTGCTGAGGGAAAGTTCTTTGATTTGTGCAGAGCACACGTGTCACATCTTTGCAGTATGGTGACACTCTCAGACACTGCAGTCTCTTGAACCAACAAGGGTAAATTAAGGCCGTTTCCTCTAACACTCCTTAACTCCTGTTTACTTTTGGTTTTATCTTTCACTGTTGATGATCAGCATTTAGGGAGTTGATGATAAGCTCAGTTGACTTCCACTAGTCCTGAGACGGCAGCAGCTTCAGTAGTTTCAAGAAACACAGTTAAGAGTTGAGTTATGGCTTTTTTCAAATTAGTTACCAATAGCATATAATTTAGTAGCCCAATAGCTTTGACTGTTGCTTGAATAGCTAGATAGGGAGCCTGCTAATTACACATTAAAAACTTTGTAATTCTATTTATTTACTTTAATTCAACCTTGTTACCTCTTTTCATAATCACGTAATAATTGTAATGCCACATTCTCAGCATTTTTAGTTTTAATTGCTATAGTCTTTGTACCTAAACCATTGTAAATTACCTGATTCAGAAATGAACGTCACTACATATTTTAGCAGCACAATAATAGTGTGAGACATGCCTTCCTTCCCACCAATCAACCAAGCTGTCAGTGACACCACATTTGTGTGATGTATTTGTGTAAAGGAACAGGGAAATCAAAGCCTTATTAATCCATTTTAACTATTTTCTTTCATGTAACAGTGGTAAAAGCCAAAGTACAGAGCACTTCAGCTTAATATTGGAATAAATAGAAAGATTCCACTTTAAACCTCTGTTTTAATTATTGAACAGCTCTCCAAATTTAATCACTGACCTTTGAGAATTTAGTGACCAAACAAGTGCTTGTCCTCAAGGCACATATCCGAGTGTGCATTCCTTCACATGAAGCTTTTACACTCAGTTTAAAGATGCCCAAGAACACTGGAAGTACCAAGTGAACGAGGTAAGAACAAAGGTCCTATATATGTGATGATGGTACTGTCAGCTTGTGGAGTGGAGTGCATGTATGGGGACCACACTGTCTATTCTTTAGGCAAGGAACACTTCTTTAGACAACTGGGAATGGGGTTTTCTCTAAGTGGACAAGGACTGTCAGACTTCTCCGTGGGATGCACCATATCCTAGCAACGTCATACAGAGCACTCCTTCCTTTTGCACTCTTCTGGAGTCCTTTGACTAAGGCAGCAAATGTTTATATACCTCAGAAGTAGCAAATGTTTTATCTATTTTCACCTTTCTTTAGTGCCAACCAGCAGTAGCAGACTAAGTGGGATTTTTCTGATGGGTGATCAAACATCTCTGAGTAAAGCCATTGGCAAAGACACCATAAATAATTTTAATAAAGGTAAAAAAATGGGGGACCTTTCGGAACACAGAATAAAAAGATTCAGGAACATGTCCCAAAATTAAAGTCTTACTCTATAAATTAGGTTAAGGGTATAGTTTTTCTTATTGAGGACATACTGGTGTCTCTCTACATGGTACTTGTGTGCATTGTTTCATGAGAGTGAGAAATGGTGGTGGAGAGATTAAAGAGAAGATACCATTTTTTAATCAATGCCAGTTAACTGATCTTACTCCTCATTAATAAAATAACAAATTCTAAAACCAATTGCGTAAAATTTACTCATTCTAACAATCACTTTTACCTAAGTACTTAACCTATACAGGCAAAGCTTCTGTGCATTAGACATTTATGGATATTAATTCCAAATAAAACAGGTATTAATTTTGTTGCTATTTGTTTTTTATTCCTCAGTCTAATCTCTTCCCAACAGTTGCTCTTACACTCAATTAAAGCAGCTGTATTCAGGATTAAGTCTGAATGTATTTCAATGGGTCTATATTAAAAGACAGTTTATAGGAGGGACTCTCTAGTGAAAAGATAAATATGAGCTGGACTTTTAGTAGCAAAGTTACGTGAATTGGGAGAACCCAGCTAAAGACTTGTTTTTGCCAAAAAACCCTCTTACTTGATTCCTCTCACCTTTGCCCTCATTTCACTCTGCTCCTGGTCTGACCCCTCCTCTGAGGTTATTCAACTTATTAACCCAGTAAGGGACTAACTCCGGTGAATAATAATTAAAAAAAAAAAAAAAAGTTATTGTTTTGTGGTGAATGAGGGGGTTGAATTGCCTTAGCTTACCTCCCATGGCACCATCTCCTGGGAGAGGTACAACCTTGCAGTCACAAGTAGGTGCGGGGAGAAATGGGGATGGAGAATTGTGTAAAGCTAATGTTTTAAATGTATAACAATTCTATGACTGATATCTCCATTAAAGAATTATTTAAAATAGCACTCAGTAGTCTCTAGGACTGTAATTAATGCTATATAGAGATTTATAAATAAAAACAAAACAGAAGAATAGACATGGTGAAAACCCATTTCCTTATTTTCCTCCCTCCACCACTGCACTCTCTTCTAAGGTAGACCTAGGCAGATGTACTTTTTCTTTCTTAAACATTTCAGCCAAAGTCATATAACTTACCTAAGAATGAAAAGCTGGATTGTACTGCTGGCTATTGTAGTCAGCACAGCAGAAACACAAAAACAGGATGTCTGCACCCAAGGGTATCCTGGCATCCCTGGCAATCCTGGGCACAATGGCATACCTGGTCGTGATGGACGTGACGGGTCAAAAGGAGACAAAGGAGATACAGGTACTATGTTCAGAATGAATGATTTAATGTATCAAATGCAAATCCATTCACTGCCAAATTTGTCTGTAGTTACTCTGAATGAATGGGATTATTCTGCCTAGCCTTCAGAAAACATTTCACACATTGGTCATTTACCTGTTTGAAGAAGGAAATATAAAGAAAGGCTAAATAATGAAAGCAAGACAGCTGATATTATGGAGATGCCAGGTTCATGGGATAAAAACAAAAGAAAAAAAGGCTTTACCTTCTATTGTGGGAATATTTTCAAGTCTATTTGAAAATTTTAAAGGCTGCAAACCTAATCCTACTTCTCTAAGATAGAAACTATATTTCTGCAAAGTGCTTCATGCCCAATAAACCAAAAAAGCACCAACTGATACCTTGTTTGGTATAGTAGGAAGTATGCAGTGTGAAGAAGATTTCTCTTATCTAAACTACACATTTGTGGGACCTGATTCTGAGTGTGCCTACTTGCTGTAACTCAAGAGTCACTAGAGTAAGCTCAGAAATGGAGACTATT
This sequence comes from Corvus brachyrhynchos, assembly GCF_000691975.1. NCBI lineage: Eukaryota > Metazoa > Chordata > Aves > Passeriformes > Corvidae > Corvus > Corvus brachyrhynchos. The sequence continues at coordinate 338,131 of NW_008237404.1, forward strand.
GAAAAACAATGTAGGATTCATGTCTGCTCCAGCAGGCTATAATAGAGATTTGTGTGAGATATCAAAGCCAGAGATAATCTCAGCATCTTAAAGCTAATCACCCCTATAATACCTTAAGCCTTAGGTTAATGATGGCCCTTGCATCCATGCTGGAATATCAAGGACAGGGTTGCACAAAGTGATAAATCTGCAGGCATGTGGACATATCATACTTCACCTTTTAAAATATAGAAAGAAACAAAGATTTCCATTAGCACCTTAATAAACACATACACTTAAATGCCTTTTTTTTCTGTACGCAGGCTTCCAGAAAGGTCCGAAAAATGGAAAATCTTAAGCTTACTTATTTTCATTTAACTTATAAAGGGCCTTCCTTCACTCCAGTGAGTTATCACAGGATACCATTGGATTCTGATAAACTTCCCAACCATTTTTCCTAAATTAGTCTGTTATGATGACTGTACTGACTATTCTTTGTTTGAACAAAGTGGGGTGACTGTACCATTCTTTATATCTATGTACATACATCTTAGTGGTTTAATACATGAATATTAATTTTGTTCCTTACCAAGTCAATGAAATTTCAGCAGCTCCTGGGATGTGCCCATTGTGCAGAAAACTGCTAAAGAACTGTTCTCTGGTCCATATGGCTGGAGAGTTAGTCTTGGGATATGGTTACAACCAACTCTGTTTTTCTTCTATTGCTGCACTCTGAATGCAAATCCAGTTATTTGATCATGGACCTCTTGGTCATCTGTACTACATCTGTACTACAAAAGTAACTAATATAATTGCTCTCTTTAGAGCAGTGGAAAGTCCATGTCATGCTAGGTACAGGGATCAAGAGTGTGAATGCCTTCCTCAACTCTACAGGCAATATTACTTCACTGTAATGATCCATTACCACTGGTCAAACTCCTACACGTCTCTTCTTGAGGCAGGAATTTAGGATTCAGAGCATCACAGAATCATTACAGCTGGAAAAGATCTCTAAAATGATCGAGTCCAACCATTAACCCAGCACTGCCAGAACCACCACTAAACCATGTCCTTGTTTCACTGCTAGGCTTCCTGCCCCTGCAATGCTTCCAGCTGAATGTGGCTTCCTCACTCCATTTCCACTGATGGAGGCAACAAGAGAAGAAGTTTTCATATTGGTGGTCCTCACCAGGATATAGCGACTCTACATATCTCAACAGCTCACCTCTTTATGTCAAGGATTTCTTATGCACCCAAAAAGCACCATCCTCAAGCACAGTTTCTGTCCTCTTTGTCAATCTCTCATAAGATAAAAGTATCAGCAGTGGCAGGCACTAAAAGTCAGGAATATGAGTATGTTTTACATTACTGTTTGCCCAGGATTGAAGAGGAAGGATTAAAGAAGGACTCTTCCCAAATTTTCTGGTAATTTGTTTAATGAGAATCTTTTTATTTCTGTACTAGGTGAACCAGGAGTTCCTGGCAGTCCAGGAAAAGATGGTGTCAATGGCGAGAAAGGCGAACAAGGTCAGAGAAGAAGTGTTTCAATTTAATATTTAACTATTAACTGCTGCCCTTGTGTTTGTGAACTCATCCTACAATCTCATCTATTTTTATTTCATTGCTGCTGTTAAATTCTCTCATTTGTAAACTGAGAACAGCAAACCGTACAAACAGCATTATTACTAACATGGGAAGCCAAAGGCCCTTGTGCAGAATTGATCAGGTTCTTTTCCTGATGGATTGAGCATATGTTCTTTATGGTGTCTTTTGTCTATCAACTGCTAAAATGCCTCTCACATCATGAGATCTTCACCTTCAAAACCTTGTGCAGCAACCAGAGGAGTTTTGAAGACTTTGATCTTCAGACCAAGAATAGATGAAGGATAAATGAAGCCTGGGGTGCCAAGTAACTAGGACAAAAAGCCTTTAGTTGTGGTGCAGTAGCAGTCTGGGTGACCCAAGAAAAGCTCCATCACATAAAAATTATAGAAACACATGGCAAGCAAGTTCAGGGTGTTGTCAAAAAAACCTCTTTTTCTGATTAAATTGTGAACCATCTCACCCATTTTGTATGCCAAAGACTGTAAAGAAGTGTCTGGACAGATTTTGCTTTTTCATGAGATGATGTGAGCTGTCAGTGTTATTATCAGCCCATAGACTACCTTCCTTTCTTTGAACTTATTCTTGCTGCTGTCAGCCAGAGCACCCGTTTTCTAACAAAATAACAGGCTCTTCAGATATTATGCTTATCCTGCACTTAAATGTATGATAAATTGTGGTACAGTGAGCACAGTATGTACAGTGGAGACACACACCTGCACAAATATTCCTCATGCTGAAACTCAATTTGTGCCTTCCAATGGAAGATCACAAGAAAGTTGTGGGGTTGTTTTGTTTTTATTATTATTTGGTTTTGTTTTTGTTTTCCTTTTAGGAATCAATGGGACTGTTGAAGAGAAGGGGAACAAAGGAGATAAAGGAGAAAGAGGACCACCTGGGAAACTGGGACCAAAAGGATTTATAGGATCAGTGGGTTACAAAGGTCAGAAGGGAGAGCTGGGACTGCAAGGACAAAAGGGGTTAAAAGGAGACATTGGACCCATAGGTCCAAAAGGGACAAAGGGTGAAATTGGCTATCCTGGAAGAGTTGGTTTCCCAGGGCCGACTGGCCCGATTGGTAATCCAGGTCCTAAAGGTAGTACTGGAGGTATGGGGCCACAGGGTAATCCAGGAGTTCAGGGGGAAAGAGGCTTGAAAGGAGACAGAGGAGACAAGGGGAATGTAGGTGCCCCAGGAGTCCTGCCAAGGAGTGCTTTCAGTGTTGGCCTTACAGTCACCACCAAGTTTCCCCCTCCGAATCGCCCAATCAAATTTGACAAGGTGCTGTATAACAGCCTGAATGACTTCAACTCAGCTACTGGCAAATTCACCTGCAAACACGCCGGCGTTTACTATTTCACCTACCACATCACTGTCTACTCAAGGAACGTGCGAGTAGCTCTTGTTAAGAATGGCATCAAGATGCTGCACACGATGGACAGGTACCAGAGCGGAGAGGACCAGGCCTCGGGAGCTGCTATCCTTGAGCTGCAGGGAGGAGATGAGGTGTGGCTGCAGGCCCACCAAGGAGAGGCTTTCAATGGGCTGTTTGCAGACGGTGATGATGATACCACCTTCTCTGGGTTCCTCTTGTTCAGCACTGCTGACCCACTGGAGCCGCTGCTGTCACCCACCCCATAACTCGGTGTTACCCCTGAATGCTGCATGTCTGTGCCCTTCAGCCCTCCCTAAGAAAGTTGTTATCTGCTGGACAATTCCTACTGCATTCAACAGAAAACAGACAGTTGGCTTCAGGAACAGCTTCTGCACAAGAGAGGACAACTCTTCAGAATCTACAGTGCTGGGCTTAACACATTAGTGCTTTGGTGACTTACTGTAGGTAGGTACCCCAGTTCTGAAGAACAAATGTTTTAAAACAAATTGGGGTGAAATAAAAGACAAAAGTTCCAGAATTATGTCATGTGGGTCCCTGACATCTTGTATAAACAAGAAGCAACAGTTACTTCCAAGCTATTTGATGTCTTCCAAGGTGGCATGTGTAGATGAACTTGAAACTTGGTTAGTTTGTATCCAACCACTTTAAAATTATTTTTAAACTTGAAATCAGTGTAGTTGGGACTGCTTGCTGTATGGCGCAAGCAAGTTTCATTGTATCTGAGTGGATTTAACAGCTTTAAAATATGGTTTTTTGCTCTCTGTGTAGTCACAGATTTCAGGTCTGAAATTGAGCAAAATGGAGTGATAGGAGGAAGTGCAATGTGGATTCTCTGATGTGGGCAGATATTATAGGCCAGTGCAAAAATACAGCATAAAGCTGCTGTACTTTAGAATTAGCTGGTGCAAAACAAATTTTCTCAGATGAAAGATAATATTTAATCAACACTGAAGCAGCCATGCCAGAGATCTGATCAAGGGATATTTCCTGTGTCGTAGAACATTAATTCTGTGATTTTTTTCCCCAGAATTTTTGTTTCCTTTTTTTCCACCTTTTCTCCTAAAACTCAAAAAAATGAAAAAAAAAATGTTGGGAAGTTTCATTCACTTCTCTTAGAAGAAAAGAATAAAGTAGAGATGCCGATGGAGATGGGTCAGCATCATGAAATTCAGTGCAAATGCAGTGTTGGGAGCGTAAGGCCGGGCTCCCATCAGCAGGGAGCCCGGGGGACAGGGAGATGTGGGCATGTTCCCACAGTAGTTGAACCCCGAGTGTGGATCACACAGAGCCCGAACGAAAAGGGCGCGGTGGGTTTTTTCGGGAGGAACAGCTGCACGTCTCAAATGACAGCGAGGGAGATACAAGGTCGCTGAGGCGGAGGAAAGGGCTATGTGAATTTTTCACCACGACGAAGTTTTTTCCCGTAAGCCACAGGCTGCAAGTTTGTATCACAGAAACATCTAAACAAAAAACCGTTTTAAAATGGCCTTAGGTTGAACTGGAGAATGTGTAGGACAGGTATCAGCCGGCAGAGGATCTGGTGCGGCCGGCTCGGGCGCTGGTGAGCCGGGAAGCGGGACACGCCGGGGGAGTGCTGAGAGCCCGGGGCAGAGGCGCCCGGCGGGCTGAGGGGCGGTGGCAGCCGGGAGCTCCGCATCGCTCCG
>NW_008237404.1:343244-354279 GCF_000691975.1 Corvus brachyrhynchos
CGGGGACCCGGGGGGCGGGGGGAGGGGAGGGCCGGGCCTGCTGCGTCAGGAGGCGGCCCTGGCTGCTGGCAGCCTCGTGTTTTGCTCTGCTTGTCTGAACCTTTTTAAGGGAATTTTTTTTTTTTTTTGGGCGTAATTTTTCTCTTGTGTGTAATTTTTTTTAAAATAAGAGTTTATATTGGTTCTAGCAAACCCAAACGTTGTGACTTCTGGACACAGCAGCGTTTGACAGTGATGGCCTTGTGCGTGGGAGCGCTTTGAGCCTCAGTGGTGCTCATATGCTCATAAAGTGGGATTACCCCTTCCCCTACCAGCCCTGCCCTGGCTGCCGGCGTTCCTGTGTCAGTGCCGTGCCACTGCACTCCGGCAGTGCTTCAGGAGCAGCCGCGCTGCTCACATCCTCTTGCCTGGGCATTATTCTTGACGTTTTGCCTGTGGCAAAAAAGGGATTTGTTTGCTGATTTGGTGACACATGGGTTTTCTGATGGGTGTCTTTTTAGGGTGAGTCAGGGACGTTTGTGAATATGTGTCCAGGGAATCAACAGGCTCCCGGAGAGGGTAAAGTGGCACAGTGCATACAGAATAGGTGCAGCTGTAAAATCCAGGTGTTTGCCTGCTGACTCAACTATTCCTGTCATGGTGCCCAGCCTGGTGGAGCTGTCGAACTTTGGGATTCAGAGAGGACAAATCTGACTTCTGTTTTTAATCTTGCACTTGCTTGGGAAACCTTTCTTCCAGTTCTCATGCCTCTGCAAGCACACTGGTGAAAGTCTTGCTTCAGGAAATAATCCAGTTAAATATTGTCCATTTGGCTGGTCTAGGAAATGTGTTCCAAATGATTCACTTGGCCCACAGTTCTTTTGGAATAGAGGTATGTATTTCAGGCACACAGAGAGGCTGTGCCAGGTAGGATGTAAATGCTGAGGCCAAGCAAAGAGAAAAATGTTTCAGCCATGCAGCCAATGCCATTAAAGAAGAGAGAACTGCACCGGGCTTCATTTTTTTTTTTTGTAATTTTTAAATTTTTATGTTAAACTTGATATCATATGTAAGAGGAGTTCCACGGCTAGTTTATCTGTAAGAGGAGATACCTCATGGTCACAAAGCACTACATGTGCAGGAAGAGCTTGCTTGGGAGGGTGGGTGGTGATGTAGGGCAGCAGGAAGACCTGGAGTTCTCAGGGGTATTGCAGGATACTGCATCCTCTGGCTGAAGGAAGTGAAGGGGCAGTCTTGAGTCTCTTACAAAGCAAACATTATTCAAGGGTGCTGTGATACAAGTATATTTATGTTTGTGTGCATGCATGTATAGATACAAAAATACCTTTTTCAGTGTTCACTTCAGTCCAGTTCCTGTTCCGAAATAATAAATTAAAACATGGGAAGTGTGAGGAAAGGTTTTCTTTCATTAACAAAAAAAGAAGGTGCTTTTAGCAACAGTGACAGAAAGAAATTAGGAAAAAGCAACTCAGAATGTCCCAGATACATACTTGAAGGGTTGCTTTTGCTTCAGAATATGTACTTGTACAGACAAGCTGACAATTTGTAGCTTTTCATTTTATTTGGATAAGTACTTGCCAGCTATATGCAAACCTGCAGCTGACTGCTATAACACAAAGAGTTTGCAGAAAGTGCATTATAAAGTGACTGGACTGCAGACTTGAAAATCCACATAGTGATTTTTAGATACTGAGGTTGAATTTGGGAAGGGATAGATGTTGTGTGAAATCATGTACCTTTCACAGTTCGATGCTGTAGTTACAAGGTAAGGAGATGCTCATGTTGTAGTTGGGCAGTTGCAAAGGGAGTGTATCGCTTGAAATGATGCTGTTTTAACTTAAATGAAATTAAGGAATTATTAGGATAAGGTTTTTCACCCAGAGGGTGGTTGGGCACTGGAACAGGCTCCCCGGGGAAGTGGTCACAGCACCAGCCTGACAGAGCTCAAGAAGTATTTGGGCAATGCTCTCAGGTACATGGTGTGATTCTTGGGGAGGATGCTGTGCAGGGCCAGGAGTTGGACTTCAGTGGTCCTTATGGGTCCCTTCTGTCACCTGGAATAAAACACAAAACTTTTCCAAACAGTGTTAAAATGATAAAAGCAGATCTTTAATTGAAAGCCTTCAAGGTGCACAACATGGCAATATGCAGATGTGATACAGTAGTTCTGCAATTTTTATAAGGTTAATTGATTAGTATATCTATCAAATATTGTCCAATTAGAAGAGCTGTTGGATTAGGTAATTTCCCCCCTGGGTTCAGCCCTATTGGAGCTCCCCTTCTGATCTTCTAACTCTGCATTTTATTGTGTCTGCGATACATGGTGCAAAATAAAGTGTCCTTGCTAAACTAACAGGCAAGATTAAACAGAATTTTGAGAATACATCAATAAGAGTTTGTTGACTGTGAGAAAGAAAGCTGGAAAAGTACTAGAAGTTATAACTATGTATTAACAGTCTGCAAAGTTACAAATACATGAAGAATGCATAAAAACCAAAAGTCTTTAGGCATCACTTCCAACTTGGGGGATTCTGTGATTCTTTAAGATCTTTTTCCTGTTGTAGGTCTGCATTGTGGAACTTCTCTATCTGCTAGTGCTAGTAATTTTGTTTGATTAGTGGTAGAACCCCTCTAAGTCTCTTCCACAAGTGCAGAACGTAAGTGCTATCTACATCTACCCTTCACAAGTAAGTGTGTTTACCCTGCCCTGTGGGACAGGGCCAGGCTTGGTAGGAACTTCAGGAATAAAACTGTTCATTCCATAAACATTTTCAGTTGTTGTTGATTATTCCCTTGAGGTCTGCTTCCAGTATTTGGGGCTCTTTTAGTGAGCCTGAGACAACTGTCCTATTGCCTGCAATCCTTTGATATCTAGTGCTGCTGGCCAGTGAAGTGTTAAAATATGCTAGCTAGGGTCATTTTGATAAAATTCGGTAGTGATAATTCAGTCTTGAAACAAAGCTGCAGAAATTGAGGAGGGTAATAGTGGTGTGTTTTCGTTGTGTTCTGCACTGCAGGGTCTGTTTGGTGTTCCAGAGCTGAGCTGTCCAGAAGGATTTCAAGAAGCACAGGACAAAGCGTTGCAAGAATCGGAGCAGCTCGTCCAGAAGGCATGTTCAACCCCACCTGGGCCAGAGACCGTAATGATCTTTGATCAGCTTTCAGATAGCCTATGCAGAGTAGCAGACTTGGTACGTTACTTTTTTCAATATTTACATAGATTGTTTTAAACTGACTGAGTTTACACCATGTTGTTCCATTTTATGATTTTCTGCACAGCAGTAAATAGCAGATCAGCTCCATGAAGTTTTGTGTTAAGTCAGAAAATTAAACTGGCTGAAAGTTAATTACAAAGGCTGTTACCAAATGGTAGGTAACTACAAATCCTGTCAAACTGTCCAGTCTATTTTTAAGACAGATGTAAAAATAGTATAGAAGCCACAACAAGAAAAACAACAGTGAAATCATACTTGTGTTTCTGCTGTAATATTAATACATAAGCTCTCCAGCATCACTTATATTGTGGCAAAGAGGGTTTTGATTTTAGAGTTAAAGTTGGAGTGGCAATGCACATGTTTTAAGTTATGATCATTTATAGGTGAAGGTCCATGAAGAACTTTCAGATTAAAAGCAGCAGATGAAACTCAACAGTATCACTTTATTAACACAATAAAAAGGCAACTGTTTCCTAGATTGTAGTTTTTGTGGTCCACAGATTTAGAGTACTTGGCCTGATATTCTGTATCACAAAATGTTAAATTTAATAGAGCATTTCATATTGCTCTCTGGAAACTGTTTGCCCAAAGTCTGTCTTTTATGAAAACATCATTCTTTGGTTCAAAAAAACAGAACCAGCCTTCATACTGAAATCAGTTCTTAGGTCACTGAGTTTTTTGACTTGGGTTTTCACATTTGAATGTCTCTGTGTGTTTTCAGTTCTCCAATCTTGTTTCTTATTCTTTTCTAGATTTAAGACATCTTTTGCGCCAGGCACTTTTCCTTCTGAAAGTACTTACAACCTCTGTCTAGTCACTTGTTCTTAGGTTTTTTATAGACAATGCCTAATTCTGCTTAATCAATCAATACCTAAGTAAAACACTAATGTCAGAATTCAATGGCCATAGTTTTGTATCAGTTTGCTGAGTTAAAATTGCCTCCTTTGTATTATTTTCAAGTTTTTTATGTTTAAAGATGCACAGCTTGCAGAACTGTCTGGAAGTAATTTGGTGATTGTTATCTGTTGTTAGGAATTTTGATATCTGTCATTCAGCACCTTTTCTGTCAGTATTATACAGGATTTTAAAAAGGAATTCTAAGAAGTAAAAATCTTAAGTGTGTAACATTTCTAAGGCTGCTTTTTGAATCAAACTGCAATCGTATTTTATACTGTCAGCTTATTGCATGTACTTTCTGTAAAATCATGCCGAATGTCTTCAGTGTATTCGTAGACTTTGAAATATTCCTGATCTTTTAAGTCTCTATAATTTCAATGTCAGAACTTCCCTGCTTTCATGTCTGCAGTCATGGAAGCCCCTAGCTCCCCAGCTCCCTCTTAGCATCCTTTTACGCACATTTGATGCTGTGCTTTCTTCTTAACTAGAAATTTTAGTTTAAAAAATATTTTTAAATAACATTTAAATACATTGGAGTAGCTCTGTGTTGTAAGGACTCTAAGATACACACTATACTTAAAATGTTTTAAGAAATGTGTGAGTTAATGGTAGTTATTGGAAAGACACAGGCACTGTGTGGTTTAATAATTGTCAGCAAAGTTTTCCAATCAGCTTTATGTTTTAGACAAAAAAAAGGACAAATTCTGCAAAATGATTGCATAGAACTGTAGAAATAAATGTTAATATAAATGGAATTGCTTGAGTGCAATTTGTTTATAAACCAGGATTTTTTTTTTTTGTCTTTTTGCCTCACTGTTTTCTTCTTCTACTGTGTCAGGCTGATTTTGTAAAAGTTGCCCACCCTGACTTTGCATTCAGAGAGGCTGCTGAAGAAGCTTGCAGGAACATTGGTACCGTGGTAGAGAAGTATGTTTTCTTCTTTTTTTTTTTTTTTTCTTCTTTTCTTTTTGCTGTTTCGATGTGCATCTTTAAAAAATACTGTATGATTATCTATGAAAACAGCAATCAACAAAAAATACTTGCACATGGGAACAAAGTGTCAGTCTTCTGATATAGATATTTAAGGGTTTAATTTTGTTACAGTATCTCATGAAAGGTTTTTCTATTTTAGTTTCAGTTTATGATTCCATGTCACTGAAGCCCATCAAAAGCTCAAAGTGACGTTTTTCTAGGATTTGTGATAATTCACTGGTGATTGTAAAGTTTATGTACAAAGTGCTTGAAAGTGGATTGACTTGGATTATGCACACCATGTGTAACAATATGACTTTAATATCTGAATACCACTTCAGATATAAAATTTTTATAAAGAAGTTATTCACATATCATCCTGAGAGGCTCATAAACTATTGTGTACATGTGTTTTGTTGCCCACTGTATCTCACCTGGGAATGCAGCATAACATGCCAGCAAATCCAGGACACAGTATATTATCTGCATGGGGACAGTGCTTGTGTGTGGAAGTGTTCTGGGGATCGTAAGTTCTCAGTCTATTCCAGTGGCAGGCAGCAGCACATTTATCTGATGGCAAACTTGAGCACAGGTTTTCCTTTAATGGAGTCTTTTTGATGCCTTAGGATTTTGGTTTTTATATTTTTCAGATCCTGTGCTGCTTTAGAGTGTAACTCTACAACTCCATATAGCCTGTTAGCTACTGTTCTCACATTCTGGTGAGGCATAACAAATCCTCTCTAGGCCTGAGACTCAAGGACACCTTGTTGTCCCAGGCCTCAAAATATGTAAACAAAGCCTTGAAAAAGGGGGAACAAACTTGGGGTAATGATATCATTACCTGAAATTGTAATTGGAGAATTAACCCTGATATGCAAATGGACCCAATTTATTAAAGTGTGAAAAACCCGTGACCTGTCATCCATTTTGGGTGTAGCCCTAGGGCTCTGTCTGCCCATAGTGTACCTTATTGAAGGCCCTTCAATAAATACCCCCTCTTATTCTCTTAATTTTGTCTAGCCTCTGTTTTTATGTAGCCCCACCAAGGCATCACTTTCAAAGTAAGGATGAGAAAGTCATTCTCTCACCTGTATGGTCTCACCATGATTATCATTGTTCATAAAAAAATAAGCAGTCAATATTAGGCTTGTTCATATTGCCACAAAATCCAATCCAAAAGTATTTTTCTATCAGATGCACAAGACCTGTTTCCATGCTGGTTTGTCCACACATGCTTTGTATAGAAATTCTCTACTTTTTACGTGTGATTGTGAACCAGAAAACATTTTGAAAATACAGTGTTTGGCTTTTAATGTTGTTTCACTAAATACTGCCTTTGAATGAGTAATGCCAAGAAACTGAAGTATTACTCTGTTGCTAGTGCATGATTCTTTTACTCTGTATCTTTTCAGATTAAATACAGATGTTGAACTGTGTCAGAGTTTGAGACGCCTGCTAGTTGATGAAACCATAATGAGTTCCTTAGATCCAGAAACCAGGTACTTATTAATGCTTATAGATCTTTATAGATTATAAATAGAATCTTACAGATTGAGGTTCTTAGGTAGTATGTATTGTTCCTTATTGTACTTATATTTTGTGGTTTTTTAAATTAATAAGTGCAACTTTTGGAAAACAAACCACGTCTCCATTATTAATTTATTGGTCACTACTAAATTACCTGCACAGGACTTAGGAAGTTTGTAGTTGTGTAATCTTGGAGAATGTCTTTGTGACTTGTAGAGCACAAGATATATTTATGCTGAATAACTGAGATCTGCAAGAACAGAAAAAATGTAAACTAAGATTTTCTTCAATAGCATTCTTTTGATTAAAATTATATACTCTACTGTGATGTTTTTAGGATTAAAATTAGGGAGCAGACTATATAAATTGATTTCACTTTATAGAAGCTTATTTATATTTTTCTAAATCAGATTAGCAGTATATATATTGAAAGCTTACTTTATGATTGCTGTAATAGGTTTTATTAGCTGTTTATGCATTTATAATTTTGAATTATTTATTCACTGACATGGTTAGACAAATTTAATGTTTAGATTTGAAAAGGTATTTTTCTGATGTTAGAATAAATGAAGTATGAAAGGAAATTAAAATGGTAATTTGCACAAATTGGTTGAACATCTAGATTAAGGTACTGGAATTATTTTGAAGGCTATTTTCAAAGCAGATGACTAAATTAAGAACAAAGGAAAAATTGTTTCTCACTGAGTAAATTGTTAAGGACCTAAAACATAGGAAATCTTTGTCCATAATAAAAACATTCATATAACTGTGGCGTTATTCTCTGTGAAAGATGTGAAACGTAAATAACTACTGAAGGCAAAATCTGTTAAGAAATTATGCTTACTATCAAATGAGGCTGTTTTAACAGGGATTTACTGTATTTTTAGGCGAGTGGCAGAACTTTTTATGTTTGATTTTGAGATCAGTGGCATTCATTTGGATGAAGAAAAGGTAATTTCTGGCTACAGTATATGAACAGAAGTTTGTCTGTCTACCAAAAACCAGATAATGAAACATGTGGGACATGAAATCACGTGATTCTGGGTCAGTTTCTCCTTTGTGGAATTTTGTTGTCTTAGAAGTGATTAATTTTGTCTATTTTAAATCACTTCTAAAGGTAGTTTTTAGATAGTTGGTTGTTCTTCCCAGTTTGGTCCTCATCGTTCCTTTCTGTTCTGAGGAGTTATAAGCAAGTCCTGGGATCCTATTTTCTTTTGTTTGGTGTCTTCATCAGATATTTAAAATAGCTACTCAGCTGTCAGAACAACATATTTACAAAGAGGGAAAAGCAGTGTTTTATGCACCTTGATGACAGGTTAATCAAGTGGAGTGTTTTAGAAGGGATCAGGTGTGTGTCCAGGCACTCCTGTGGTGCTCACATAACCAGAAGTTGTAAATCTTGTTCAAAATTGAATATCTAGTCATGGTCTGATTACCTGTCTTGGAACTTCTATGTAGTTTTGCAGTAGTTAGTGATGGATTTTCCAAAACCAGCATCTTACACCATCATTTGTGATATGGATGCTCTGTCTGTTCATAGTTCATGTCACTGTATAAAGTTAATTCCTTGTTTGAGTCATCCCCTCCAAAAAAATCTGTACAAAGGCTCTTCTACCAGATTTATGTGGTTGAGTTATTCTGAAGATCATGGTTGTGATGGTGTTTTGTGACCTAGAAAATGGTTCTAGAATATATTTTTATGATTAGTTTTTCCAAAGAACAACCCTGAAACTTCAGCTCTGGGGTTTATGTCTGATTTGACTATTGGTTCTATGGTGCTTCATCTCCTTTCAGTTACAATTTCACTTATTTTTGCATGTTTTCCTCTTCCTCCCCTGCCTGTTCCACTTTTCTTCCTTGCTGCTTAGTGTTTCTTTTCAGTTCTCATTTAAGACTTCAGAAATTCTTCCCTGTTGTAAGTTGAAATTTACTTCTGCTACAAAGAATTTGTGCTTTTTAAAATAAAACTCAAAGATACATTTTCAAGAGTAAGGATGGAATGGGAGGACAGAGATCAGGTTATGTCATTCTTTGGACTTTACAAGTTATGTTGTATCTGTACCCTCAGCCTTTGTTTTTTTGAGCTGTGACCCCACAGACAACAGAGACCATACTTTACTAATGTGAGCGTGTTCACTGAAGCAAATCGTGCACAGTTAAATGCATGAAATACTGTAATGAAGGTGATAAAACTCTAAATCACAAACTCCTAAGAGTAGGGTTGAAATACCGTGAATACTTACAGTCTCCAGAAAACAGTGCAATACAAACAGGAAAAAGAGAAAATTCTATGTCTCTTTTAGGATATTTCTCTCAAAGATGCTTCTTTTTTTATTCAGTATTTTACACAGCAATCAGTTACAAGCTAGCAAAGCTTACATAAATTCTACTTGAACTCCACTGTACATTTTCTTACTGCAGGAACATAGGCATTTTTTTGAAATTTCACTGCTTTATGAAATTACAGATCTGTATGAGCATCTAATCTTGTTGACTTCAGCCCTGCATTATGACTTTGTTGATGCTGTGGGTCTAATCTTAAGTGTTGTATTTTCTGCTTCATTTTTGAAAAGAGTCCTCTAAGGTTTAAAAACTTGGAGTTCTGCTTGTAATGTGTCTGAAGATATTCTTTTGTGCTTCATTTTTCTTACAGCGTAAAAAGGCAGTTGACCTCAACATCAGAATATTGGATTTATGTAACGAATTTCTGATAGGAGCTCACATTCCCAACAAGATTGACAAACACGTTTTGCCAGAGCATATTCGGTATAATTTTACAGCTGAAGGCAATTACTTACAAGTTGCTGGTCTACATGCTGATTGTCCTGATGATCTGGTTTGTATTCCCCAACTTTACTTTGGCATCCTCTATACCAGAAATGCATATCGGTTATTTTACTTGTTAGTGAGGCAAATGCATGTGGTTTATGATTATGCTGTTATTTCTAACAAGGAAAAAACTTTTGTAGAACGTAATAATCAGTTGCATACTTGACTGTAGTAGCTATGAAATAATGGCTGTGGAGCAGAACCTGAATGTCTGGAGGAAGAAGAGGGGCACAATACAGATTCTTGATTTTAAAATACTCTCTTTTTAAAGGCATATAAATTATTGCAAAGTCTTGACCTGTTATGGTCAACACTTCAGTTTATTCAGTAAACTGGGAGGTGGGATCCCATGAAATGCAATTCTGAAGGGTAAAGGAGCTTAAGAAAGCAGGTAGTTCTCTTAAGGCAGCGTCCTCCAAGCATGTGAGTATTAAGATACTCAGTATTAGTGCATTCTGATCCTTAGAAAGCCAAGCAGATGTATCAGGAACCAGGCTCAACAAACAGGAAACTCTTAACAAAGCTTAATTTCCAAAAGATAGCATACATGGAGTGGTACAAATCCAGGGGAAGAGTGTAGAAATATTGCCTGTATGTGTAGGGATGATGTTGGGAAGATCAAAGCTCAACTGCAGTTGTGGGTTGAAAGGGACATTAAAAGCAACAACAGGAGCGATTACTGCTGCATTGGTACTAAAAGCCATGGAAAACATGGACTCAGTGCTGAGTAAGGTGAGTGAGGTAGTGGCAGCAGACACAGATAAGGCTGAGATGCTCACCGCTTGCTTTTGCCTCAGTGTTCATCAGAGACTTTAGTCCAAGGTAGGAGATTACAGTCTGGATTGGTGGACAACCAGATAGGTAAAAAAACCTAATTTCATGATCAGACTCAGAGAGTAGTGGTTGAAATGTACCCTACAGGAAGACTGGTACAGAAAGAACTGTTGCAGGGGTCTGTCCTGGGTCTCCTGTTTTAAACTGTTATCAGTGACGTAGAGGAAGTGACAGAGGGCTTGCCTACCAAATTCACAGGTGATGGCAAATAGGGAGGAGCAATCAATACACTTGAAGGTCAAGGCTGACATTCAGAGTGGCCTAAAAGCTGAGGTAATGGTTCAGTGGCAACTTTACGTAATTCAAAAAGGACAAGTGCAGAATCCTGCACTTGGAAAGGGAGAATTCCTGGTTGTAGGACAGGCTAGGACTGCTTGGCTGAGTCTGATCTGTGGCAAAGGCCCACAGTGTTGGTGAGCAGCAAGTATGAACATGAGCAGTAACCCTGGCAGCAGAGGGGCCAACAGCATCTTGGACTGTGTGAACAGGCGCAGAGACTGAGGGAAGAGATTATAGCCCCACTCTTTAGGAGTGTCTTAAACAGAGGCCACCAAGATGGGCAGTAACTGGAGTGCTTGCTGTATGAAAAAGGGCGGAGAGATTTGGGCCTATTCACCCTATAGCAGAGGTAGTTTGGGGGAACCCTGGCAGCACTCTGCCAGTACCTACAGGGATGTCATGGACAGAATGGAGCCAGGCTCTTCAGTGAGGTGCATGACAGAACAAGTGTCAAAAAGCACAAGTTGAGATGAGAAATAGAT
>NW_008237404.1:354329-366248 GCF_000691975.1 Corvus brachyrhynchos
TCTCTCCCTTACATGCAGGGTTTCAGGACCAGACTGGAAAAAGCTTTGTGTGACTTGGTCTTAGCTCAGAGTTGTCTCCTCTTTGTGCAGGAGGTTGGATGAGACCTCAGCCTGAATTATCCTGGGAAAAAAGTCTTAATTTAGTTATTGTTAATGTTGTTTTTCTAAAAAAGAATTCATTTAGAGTTATAAATTTAAAATTAATTTAGACTCATGGAAATGTGGCAGTGGCTCTCTAGACTTCTAGATACAAGTCTAGGATCAGGAGCATATTAAAGCACTCCAGGGTTCTGTCTTCACTTATGTTATGTAGTTAAGTAATCATACTTAAATAATCAAGGTGGAAATCTTGTTTGTCACAAAAAAATAGAGAAAAAGTTACCATGGTAGAATCCAAGCTGCTGTGTTTAATTTCTGTAAGAAATTAAAAATTAATTAAATTATGGCACTGATAGGATGTAAATAAATGAATAATGCTCATTGTGTCATCTCTGAACTCTTGTCCTGAAATAGTGTAATCTGCAGAATTGCTACTGAAGCTATGAGTAATATATCAATTAAAGAATGCAGTTGTCTGAGTCAGCACTTCGGAATCATTCTTTGAAAATCATATGATTTAGGTTGGAAAGGATTTTTGGAACTTGTCAGTTTGAGTCTGATCCTGTTCAGAGCAGGATCAAGTAATCAGGTTTGTCAGTGATGTGTCCAATTGAGTTTTGATCACTTTCCAAGGATGGAGATTCCATAACTTCACTGGACAGACAGTCTGTTTGACCACCCTCACTACTATTATTTCTTCCTGATATCAAATCGGAATTTTTTGTCTTCTAGCTTGTGTCCATTACATCTCCTGCTCTTGCTCTGCACCTCCAAGAACATTCTGTCTGTATATTCTCTATGCCTGACTGCTAAGTAAAAGATTCAGATGTCCCTTGAGCTTATTCTTCTTTAGGCTGGAGAAACGCAGCTCTCTCAGCCTCCATTCTGTGTCATGTGCTCCAGCTCACAAACAACTTGGTAGCCCTGTGCTGGACCCACTCTCATTTGTCAGTGTCTTTATTGTCGAGTTGAACCCAAATTTGGACAACGTAGTTCAGGTGTTGTGTGGACGGTACCAAGTAGAGGAAAACAGTCAGATCTGTGGACCAGATGGCTGTTCATTTTCTAGTAGAGCTTAGTCAGCTTCTGGCCTTTGTTGCAAAAACAGACTGCTATGTTCAAAGAAGGGCAATCATCTCTTGCTTCATTTGCTTTCTTCAAGATTAGAGCCTGGTGGAACAGAACAGGTACAAAATGACTTGTAAATTTTTATATTCATATTTTTTCTAAACTCAATACCTGCATTCTTGTTCAATGTATTGTCCAAGAGAGAAGCTTATTTCAGATGAAGACAAGCGTAAATTGTTGCTGGATTTCCTGAGCTTATTCCTTATGTACAAAATAAAATTATTTGCAATTGGTTTGTGAAACGTAAAAGCATTTTATCAAATTTTCTGAGTCTCCAGGTAATTTTTTTTTCCCGAGTTATGAAAAAAGCCCAAACAAACTAAAAATATGAGAAAAGGAGAAAGTTTGTGCGCAGATGGGCAGACTAGTAGATTTCTTCTACAAAAGAAATAAGGCTTTTCTCTTCCTTTCTTTTCTCTCCCCTGACCCCATCTCTTTTTCTTGTCAGATCCTTCCATAAGCAAGCTTTACTGATATGCAGAGAACAATTTGGGTTTAGTTTCAGAGGTTTTAATGAGTTAAGACAGCCGACAGAGTGGTCTGAAAAACACAGGTGTTGGCAGAGGGAGGGAATTGATGAGAGACTGTTGCCAGGAGTAGAGAACAGGACCCTTTTTGGCAGTCTTGATCCTTTAGGTTGTCTTATTGCATTCCTCATTCCACTTCTAATGGGTAAGAGATCTGTAATTGTCAGGCAGTTATAATTACTATTGTTAAAAGGCTTTAGGCCTTTTCCCAACAATGTCAGTGAAGTACAGCTGTTATGCCAGATCTTCATTTGCATCTCTTGGTTCTGTAAAAATTACTCTGTAGTAATGTGACTTTTTTTTCCCTGGTATTAGGTGCGAGAAGCTGCTTACAAGATTTTTCTTCACTCAAACGCTCAGCAGTTGGCTCGATTGGAGGAATTGCTTGCGAGCCGAAACAGCCTGGCACAGCTGGTTGGGTATGACACATTTGCCCACAGGGCTCTTCAGGGAACAATGGCCAAAAATCCAGGTATAAGGCATGTATGGAAGGACATGTTGAGAAATCAAATGTGTAACATATCAGGTCAAAGGTTGTTAGTTTCTTTAGCTAAGTTTACACGTACTTCTTGCAGTGAAGTATTTTGTTGCAGTTACATTTTGCTGTATGCCATACTCATGCTATCTGTAAATAATAGTACTCACTGAGGAGGATCTGGTGTTTTGGATCAGAATTGATGCTCACTCCTTAGACTATGAAGGTGTCATTATCTCAGCACATAACATAGTAAATTTAGTACCAAATTCTCTTGAAATAATGTCAGTGGAGTAGTTTGTTAAAAAATCTAAGGGAATTTTTTTGTTTGGAATATTCTCATGTAAACTTAAGATCCTTTAGGGAAAAATAATTTTCTTTTTTTTTTCCTTCCTTCTAGAAACAGTAAGACAATTTCTGGAGAAGCTGTCTGAGCAGTTATCTAAAAGGTATGTCTTTTTCACTAAGCTATTTTTTTAACCATACTATTTATTTCAAGAAGAGAGGGACTTGTGCACTAATAAGTTAGTCAGTGCTGCTTATTATATGCTCTGATGAAGCAAAAACCATGACTTTCCCAGAATTCTGAGAAAAGGCTATTTGTTTAGAATAAATTCTGTGTCTGTGATCAGAGAACACCCAGGACTGAATGCAAGAAATGCAGTTAACAGCAAACAAGAAGACCAAGTTGAAGTGTAGGAGAACACCTCTCCTGGTCTTCTTGCCATATGCACAACTCCAGATATTTTGCTTTTATAACAAAAATTCCCTGTTTGTCCCTCTTGCCACCATGAGCACTACACAGCACAAAACAATTTCATCACTGGGTATAAATGGGGTGTATTGTAAGAATGAAAATGCTTTGGAGGTGTACAACCACAGTAAGAGGGACTGAATTTGAAAGTACCTGAATGGCAGAAGCAGAGTGGAAAAGTTTTTCTACTGTGATATGTGGGCCTGCCATTTTACATGGTAATTATATATATATATATATATTCATATATAATCTCTGATGATGGACATTTTCTTAGGATGGAGTACTATCGTACTGTATTACATTGCTCAAAAATCTTTCATTAACGTTTTCATCATAAAAATATTTTTCAGAACTCAAAAAGACTTTCAAATGATGACAAAGATGAAAATGAAGCTCAACCCCCACAATTCAGTAAGTTACATATCCATAAGTGATTGTCTGTTTTGTTCTTAAAAGTACAGTATAAGGTAATCATGTTCTGCAATTACCTCTAGTGTACAAGATGTAGTAGAATTAGAAACATTCTCTCTTCAAATGCTTTCTGACTACTTAGCTGCTGTATTAAAACCAAGTATTGAGTATGAGAGAGCTGTTGGTTTATACAAAGTGATTCTGAGATAACAAAAACATAAAGCAGTAAAGGGAGTATCACTTTGCTTTGAATTAATTGACTCATTTGAAAAATAAAGGCTTTACTTTAGGTTAGATTCAAGTCCAGTGTGTATACTACATTGGATGTATCTTAATGCTGTACATATCTAGATTTATCTTTTTTTTTTTTAATTGAGTGTATTTCTTGAAATCTGGTATGAAATCCTGGTATATAGTTGAAAAAGAAGACCAATATTCAAGAAATATAAAAAAAAAGTTTTCAGTTTATGATATATGATGCTGGTTTTGGTGATGGTTTGAACCCTGCTTCCCATTATGTTTTAAAATTCTGTGACTTGCTGAAACTGCAAAAATACTCGAAGGAAACTGTTGAGTATTTTTACTTTGGGTTCACTTGTTGTCCATTATTGTAATTATAAGCTGGAATTCTCTTTCAGATGCTGATGCCATGGGATCACCCCTACTACAGTGGAGTCCTTCGTGCTGAGAGGTAGGCTCCTTATGTTCCTGATTGTAATGTAAATGAGTGTCCTTGCAATAAGGAAAAGAAAATCCTCAATATAAACAGGATTTCTTTCTTTGAAGGTGTACCTCAGTATGAAAATAATAAATATTATCTGGTGGGAGAGTTGTTTGTAACATTTTTTAGTTACTGCTGGAATGCCTGTAGAAGTTTTTGGTTCCTCTGTTGTTTTGCAGGGAAGTATTGGCGCTCTTTGAAGATAAGAGGCTGAAGCAGTTTCAGAACAGATAGAAAATCCTTATTCTTGTTGTGCTTTTAGTTCTTAGCTGGGCTGTTTAAAAATAAATTTTGAACACTGAATACAATCCAACTTCTCCTCTTATTTTAACTTCGTTGCGCTTCTTACCGAATGTGCAACTTTGTCCTCTTCTGCAGACTTGAAATAGCAACTTCTTCAGTAAATCTTTATGGATAGAATTCATTCTTACCTCACTTGAAAAGACTGGAAAATAAATTCTTTACACAGACTTAAATAGTGCACAAGACCTTTGTACATAATGAGATGTCAGCTCTGAAAGATGTAAGCCCTGCATGTTGCCTTTATTAGATCAGCAGCAGTGACCTTTTAGGTTTCTGTTGGAAAAGATAATCGAAAGTTGTGCTGCTTTCACAAGGGGGTTTAGAAAAACTCTTCCTTCACTGTAAATTTACAGTTTTTTGGTTTTTAAACAAACATAGACTGGATGTATCTGATTAAAATACTAGTTTACTTTGGATCAGAAAGCTGTGGTGGTATAGACATGGCATGGAAGGAGTGCCAGCAGCTGGCCTGGTTGTTTACAGAATTGGTGTGTGCCATAAGGGTTAGAGCAGTAGATGTAGAAGCCACTGTGTTACTTCTCCTGGAGGAGTGTCTTCAGATGCTGATTGTCCTTCTTGGTCTTACTGTCCTTCTTAGATCTCCTCAGGAAGCTAACAATCTCATAATTGAGTTGCTGATGATCACAAGCAGATTATTCGGCTCTTTTTGGCATTAGAAAGAAAAATACTTCCTTTCCTTGGGGGGCTTTGTAAGAGACCCAATTAAGTTACTTAAGAATTGTGAGGCGGCTTTGTGAAGGGAGAGCTGCAGGTAAAACGGAGTCAGACATTGGCAGTGTATCTTTGCTATTTTTTGTATTCAGGCACCAAGTCTGGAAGTTGGAACAGTGTGAAGAGTCTCCTGAATCTGTGTGGGGCCTCCCTGATTACAGTGCAGGATTTGGGCCCAGTGTTTTTCTTCCTCCAGCTTGGGCAGGATTGTTTGTTTCTGGCAGGTATACAAGCATCCACAAGACGGGAGAAAAAGTAATTCTCCTTTCCACTCTGTGCAGAGCTGCTTTGCTTTAAACAAGAGTGTAGATCTTTCATGGTCCTGTTTTCTAGATAGTTGTCTGTCTTTGGAAAAAGTTTTTGATCTAGTTGACTGAAAAAGGCTTTACATTCATTCTGTCCCTATTGTGGGTGTTTAACAGGGTGCTGGATACTGGGTAATCAGTGAGTAAAACTCACTTCTCCACTGCATAGTGTCAAGGACCATGCTTTATGACTGAAGCTAGGCAGGAATCAGAATATTCATGCAACAACCAGAGGATGGGACTGTACCTTGTCATGTCTGTGCCCTAAATGCCTTATTACCCAAATGGGAATCTCCTATCCTTTATCTTGTATTTGTGCTTACCTCTGTTTGACTGCATCCCTTCTTGAATGCCCTGTGGATGCTATGGTATGTTCAGTTCAGCACTTTTGTAACTGGAAGATGAGAACTGTGTCTGTCACACAAAGCTTAATACTGGCTGGAGTTTGACTTTTGGCTGTTTGTTGTTACTTTCTTCCTAACTGAGCCAATTCTCTTGTGTTAAATTATGTGTCTAAAGAAAAGTGATGTTGTTTTCCTTTTTCGTTTGGCTGGTTTTTTTGCCATGGGAAAATGATTTAATGCTTTTTAAAAAAAAATTCATATCATGTTTCTTTTTTTTATTTATAAACTCAATAAATACTTTCTTTTTTGCTTCTATGCTATTATATTTTGCATTTTTTCATCATGGAATGACAAAATATGTTTTCAAACAAGATGCACTTAACTATCATGCATTTCTCCCATTCTTTGTTTAGTCTTTTTTTTTTTTTTTTTTTTTTTTTTTGTCTTCAAGGATTTATCTCTTTTGGAAGAAATCTGCTTTTAGCTTTAGATCTTCAACAGAAATGCCATGGTTATATTTGTAATAGTGCTGTGCATAGAGCATGGCTTATGTATTTGTCTGTCATGTTTTGGGACTCAGTAGTAGTTTGTGCGGTGGATTTTTGTATTAGGAATTTTTCTTTTCTTCTGCTTAGTAAAAGGGAAGCAAATGTATGCTTTTGGGTATTCCTTTTTGACTACTGTTGTCACTGTGGCTCCAGCTGAAGTACAGACCTGTAGTTTCCTAGGTATTGTCAGGTACATAAGATGCAGATTATCTTTACAAACCTAGGTATAAAGAAAGAGACTACAGGGATTTAGTTCTTGATTAAGTAACTCAGCATTTCTGGTATGTCACACGTGTAGCACTAGGGGGGTGCAAGAAATATTAGCTGGGCCAGTGTCTATGGCTGCTGGAAAATGTTTACTGTTTCTTAGTTTAGCCTATACAACCATTGCTCTTTAGTCCTCCAGATTTTGACCAGCTACATGTCAAATGACACTGAAACTTATTACATGTTTTTAATGTGTCTATATTTGTAGCATGTTTTATATTTTAAATGTATTTATATATTTTATCTTCTAGATATCCATTTAGTCTTTACTGTAACAGGATTAAAGAAACAAATCCTTCATCAGATTTCTAATAACTAGTTTTAAGGTGTAGATATTTACTTGTGAAGGATGCAGGATGTCCACATGCGTTTGGACCGTAGAGTTTTGATGCCATTTGCTGTCGCATCGGGTTGGTTTCATTGTCGCTGCTTCCACAAGCTGTTACCGACCATTGCTGCTGTTCTGTCTCTGGAACAGCAGGAGGCGCTCCAGACTCAAGCCACAGAGTTGCAGTTCTGTCTAAACCCGGCCACAACAATTTTGTTTCTGTCAGCTTTCACCAAGTCTTTTCCCTAGAAACTTGATCCTACTTCAAAAGTGTAAGCCTCCCATTGATGGGAACAGGATATTTTACTTTTTTTTTTTTCCCCCAGACTATGTTAAGTAGCCTCTCTGGCTTTAAACCTACACTTAAGACAATGTAATGTTTTTGTAGCTATAGTTTAAGAGGCAGGGAAAATACATGTCAGTATAAATGTACTTTTAAGAGAAACAGAAGACAAAAAAGTCTGAAATTCATGGTAGCAGTATCTTAAAAGAAGATAGAGTAATTAGGAGAACCTCAAGAATTTTGGCAGGCTAAGGGTAATAAACCAGTGAATGCTAGAACATGCTTCAGCTTCTAACAAGTAAGAAGATGTCTAATATGTATATTATAAAAATAATAATGTTGAGTTTTAGTGCAGACAAGTACCCAAGTATTAATTAAATCACATTACATCTCAGTAAGTGCAGCTGTAATTCTCAAGGCCCTGATCTTGCAAAGATGTGGTAGTCCTGCTGACTTCTTCCGGGTCAGAAAAAACCACAACAGAAAATCAGCCCCAAAAGGCTGTGAGAGAATTTTTGAGGTTAGCCATTTGCCTTGAAGGTAGGATTGGCTGTGCTTAGTCACTTCTGACAGCGGTACAGAACTGTTCTTGACAACCGTCAGCGGTGAGCTTTGTGTATTTGGTATTGACTCCTGTTTCCTTAACCTGTGGTTCTTGCCAGGCTGTCTTGACTTCACTGGTTGTAATTCACTGTTAGGATTTTTGCCAAAATGTCCCACCTTTTATTCAACTTGAAGCTGGGATGTGCTTGCAGAGTACTGACTCTGTGCTAGTCCCTTTTTCTGGGTCTGCAGAAGGAAATAAGACCAGCCTTGAGGATGACAGATCAATGCAAAAATAAGTTAGTTTCCTGATGTGTAGGAAGGAGAATGACAGCTGCAGGTGTTTTGGATCTTGGGGTGCCATCTTAGCAGAAAATAGGAATAAATCACCTTCATTCTTGTTGGGACTGTACATAGGTTGCTGGCTTCAGGGGAGGGTGGGCACCACTTCTGGATTTTTTTTGGAGGGGTAGGTTCAATACCAAGGTATGAAAATGTGACTGGATGTTTCTCAAGTTCCTAAAAGCTGCAACTAATATTGAGGTTTGCAAGTTACTGGTAAAGAAACTTATTCATGGCTGCTTTTTGTTAAATTATTTTTAGTTTTATGAAAGACTGTTCTCTCTTGGGAACGCCATGTAGAAGAATAGCCCAGACCCTTTGTGGAACATGTGAGAAAACTGTTGCTCTGTTCAGTTTGAAAGCTGAAGTGGAAAATTAATGTAAAATATAACTAGGAAATCTTTCAACCAAAGTGCTCAGAGAGAAGGAGAACTTTCTGTGACAAACTCTTCATAAGAAAGGGAAGGCATGCCTCCTCTTAAATCAACTAATACAGGTATAGAAAGCACACTTTAACTCACCAGTCACTAAAGCTGGTGGATTAAGCTTTTTGGAGGGAAACCTGAAAGTTATTGAAAAGGATTGTTGTGAAGCAGAACTCAACTTTCAAGAATTATTTCTTTATTCAAAACATTGTGGTAGAACAAAGAAACCGTTGATTTGAAAACTAAGTCAAATCTAGAAGTTGTGTGCAGTGCTGATACTAATATTTCAAATTACCCCTTGACCTCCTCCAAAATATTCTAGGAAGTACAATTAACAGAAAGAAAAAAGGAATTTGAAATACAGGTGCTACTTTATGGTTGATGAGAGTACAAAGGCTTTCTGTTATTATTATTGTTATTATTTTTAAGAAAGCCAGAGTCTTCTATAAATCATGGTTAAGAGTCTCCCTTTAGGTAAAGAATTAAGTTTCATAGTCTGGCATGTAATGAAAATTGGAAGGGATTTTCCTTGTCTTGATCTCTTCAAGTTAACCTGAGGGGTTCATCTCACTTTTATCTTCACTAGCAAGATCTTTTCAAGTTTCTTTGGAAGTTTTGACAGGATCTGTTTTATTAGAGATATTTAACTTTGTCTTCTATATTTTTGTGGATGTCAACAGGATAATAATTATTCTCACAAAAACCCCCAAAGAAGTCAGGATATGTCAGGGACTACATTTAATAACCACCAATAAGAATTTTTGCCTGGCAGCTAATTTGCAATTGTTAAGAGTCTGAACGCCTGTGTTCTAAAGAACAGTGATCCTGATTCAAATGTCCCTAATGTTCAATTTTATAAAAAGCATTCTTAATAGAATAGATGAAAGTCATGCTGCACAAAGCAGTCTTAGCTTCCTTCCAAAGATACAGCTTAAATGAAAGTGATTTTAGAAGTGCATTTTATTTAGACTCAGTGAAGTCATACAAGCTTAGAAATAATTATTTATAATCACATACTACATCTTTGTTCCTCACAGGGGCACAGCCTTTTTGTTTGAAGCCTGCTGTTCTTGAAGAATAACCGAACCTCATTGTGTTAGTTAACTTCTTTTTATAATCGTTTTTCAAATTGGTTTGGCTACTTTGCTTCTCTTAAAAATATGGCTGTGCTGCAAACTGTGAAAGTAAGGTGTCTGGATTTCTTAAATATAGTTTATCCTTTAATAAAAAGCAGGAATTTGCATTAAAGAAACTAAATTTTCTTTGATATGTCTACTTTCTAATTAGAAGGGTACTGAAATTCCTCTTCATAAATTTTCTGAGCTCACATTCTGACATAGAGTATGTGAGAAAATTTTCATTCCTTCCTGGGTTTTGTTATAAATACAAATGCTTTGGCATTTGAAATCAGATGTTCAGAGTGAATTAAGTTACTGGAATATGCAAAATGAATACAGAGCAAACCTATTGTGTTCAAGTTTGTGTCTCAATCTTTCACAGTTTTT
Organism: Corvus brachyrhynchos; assembly: GCF_000691975.1. NCBI lineage: Eukaryota > Metazoa > Chordata > Aves > Passeriformes > Corvidae > Corvus > Corvus brachyrhynchos. Next base: position 364,373 of record NW_008237404.1, read on the forward strand.
GACATGTAAGCATGAGAGTTATGCAATTCTACAGGAGAAACAAATAATTTAAGGTTCATTATTACTATAAAAGGGACCACTTTGAGTCTTGATTTTTATCTTTCTTGAGTCAAAGCAGCTTAATTGAAAGTTTGGCACAGAGGAAAGTATTCTTTTCCACTGTAGAGGAGTTCATGTATGTATCTGTTGATTCTGTTTCTGATTTGTTCAGGGTGAGTGTGTATTGGTGTCCACTTTTTTTTTACATAAATGTTGTATTTCCTACGTCAAAACTAAAAGCAACCTTTTAAAAAACTTATTAATATCTAGGCATGTACAAAATCCTTGATTTCAGGAAGTCTTCTTTTAGATTAATCATTGTGTTTTCTGGTGGGTGTGTGTATGTCTGTAACGGATAGAATTTTTGATAATTCCTTTTCCTGTTCTTCCAGAATTACATTCAGATCCTTTAAGTTTTGTGTAATGGCTTAAGAAAATTTATGTGCTCAAGTTTAAGGGTAGTTGGGAAAATCTTTTACCGCAAATTGTAAATATCAAAAATCAATCCATACCTGTTTTTTTTAACCTGAGATACACTAGAAGAAATGTTACATGGTAAGAAGTCTTTTTGACTGGAATATATCATTCCCTGCAAAGTTCTGTTGGGATTCATCAGAACACCACCTGAGATCCATCTCTTTCACCTGCATTTTGAAAGGCATATTCCCATAGAAAACGCTGTGCTCTTCATGCTTTTGGGATTCAGGTATACGGCATGCAGTCCAGTCAGGGAAGCCTAAGTCCCAGAAAGAAGCAAGAGCTCATAGATGAGCTCTAGACTTCTGCAAGTTACCTCTAATCGGTACCTTATTAAGCTTGAAAGTGTTAAAGTATTTGTGTTTGCCCTTCTCTGGTGACACAGGCATCCTAAGGCCCAGAACTCACATTTTAAGCAAAAGGGTATCCAGACAGGGTGTTTGATTCTTGCCCTGGCTTGCTTAGCTGCCCTACATCCTTTTTCTTAGGAAGTGCTTCCATGTTTCCATGTGTTTACCGGCTTTGGAGACAGCAGTATAATGTTTTGTTGGTGATGTTACTACGCTATGTGCATCATCATCCCCGCTGAATTCTGTCTGTCTGCTCTTCCGGGGCTGCAAATGACGGCATATGAGAAAACCTGTCTTCCAGCTCTTCTTTGCAGTAGTTATTGTCAGTCAATGCTATCTGGCTCCAGAACATTAACCTTACTTCCTAGTAGCAGTAACCCTTAGCAGAAATTTTACTGGTAGCAGAGTGCCTGTTACTGTAGTTCAGTATGGGTCATGATAATTTCCTTTCTGATTTCTTTTCCCAAAAATGCTTGAGTGCACTTCCTGTTGGAGATAAAATCGTCACTTGTCTGAATAAATGTGGGGGCAGCTTGCCAAAGAGTGTGCTCATAATAAAGCAGCTGCTTCTTGCAGTTTTATTTCAATTTTTTACTATTTATTTTAACTAGAAGGCATAAAGCTGTACAACTATTCAAGCTCACAATTGATAACAGCTTGAAAATTGTGCATAAAGTGATTCTTAAAATGATTGCTGCTTTAACATATAGTATAAAAATAATTATATGCACAGTAGGGTCATCAACATTTTTTAACGTGTAGATTATGAAGATTGCTTTGCTCTGACTAGTGAGCATTTTTGGGGCAGGCTATAGCACTTTGGAAATTCTGCATTCTGCTCCTTTTTATGTAGAGTCAGTCAGTAGCAGTTAATTCATTAACTGAAGTTGTTGTCCTTTCATTCTGTTGATTGAGAAGTAATGTGCAGTGGAATCCCAGAATCACAGTATTGTTAGAATTGAAAGAAAACTCTGGAGATCATCTAGTCCAACCCCCTGCCAGGGCAGGAA
>NW_008237404.1:366340-414097 GCF_000691975.1 Corvus brachyrhynchos
GTTTTGATAGGGTCTTGCTGGGAGTCTTTAGTCTGCATTTACAAATACACTTGGTTTCATCTTTGAAAAAAAGGGATCAAAGAAGCACCATACACCTGGGATAGAAGATGGGGAACTTTGAGTTTTCCCTTTAGCTTCAGGAGAAATTAATTGTGCAGTCTTGGATCAGCCCTCAAAAAGGCTCTGCATCCTACACAGACAAGTTCTGTCTTTGTTACTGGGCTATTTAAAATGCTAGAGGAATGTATTGGGAGAAGTCTTCATCTTAAGGTTTTATGTGGTGTTTTAGAAAATCTGGCCCAGGTCAGAGTGTGTTTTGAAGATACAGCTGAGACCCTTTAATGGCATGAGAATTTTCGTTCAAAGGACTCAGGGAAGAGAAGCTTGGATTGCTGTCACAGTCACAGTCCCCAGTGCTGCTGAAAAGTTGAGTTACCATGTTTTGAGATTGGTATGAATTTGAATGCCAAAATACTGTGCCTGGGAAATGTGTTCTTCCAGTTCCACTAATATCATGTCAGTAACTGAGATTGGGTAATCATTTCTAGCTAACAGATGCTTTTTTCTTGTCATCTGGAAACAGTGAAGTTGCTAATGACTGCTACCATTTGAGTGCCTGAAATCAACCAAGAATCTTTAACAAGGGAACATCTACTTTGTAAACTCTTCCAAATACTTTCCTACCCACACCCATATGCCAGATTTAAGTTTTAGAGATCTAGTAGAGATTGCAGCATTTCCTGTTCTGTTCATTGAATATTTTTATATTTGGGAAAGGTTCAAATATTTTAATTTCCTCCCTTTTCCCCATTGTCCTCTAATCTTATCTAGTGTTACACCTTTTATTTTTCAGTGAGTAGCATTAAATCTTGAAGGTGGGGGCTCAGGAAAGAGTCAGTCATATGCTTGCTCTTGCCACTGAAAGGCAGGATCATCTATCAATAATTATTCCAGGAACTGAGGTTTTGGTTATAGGACATGAGTTTCAGATAGCTGAGGTTTTAGCTGATTGCTGCTCCTAAGTAAGCCCAAAGAGAAAGTTTTCCTGGAATCAGTGCAAGTTTGGGGTTAGGCTTTCTTCAGCTATCGTTGGTTGTACTTAATTTGTGAAAATGGAGTTCATGTATGAGGTAGGACCAAATTCAAAACTTGGGAAATGAATCTGTGTTTTGGTGTCTGGCATGATTACTGCTTACTGGGTACAGACTGGTATTTACACAAAGATTTTTGAAGATGTATTACACACTTCTTGGAGGAGTAGCTTTTTTTTTCAGTACCCAGTACTCATTTTGAAGTATTATTGGTTATTATCATCTGATTGTGATAATTGTACTATATTATGGGTTTTAACCCCTTTCTCCATAACTCCTGGGACGTTGCACTGGCTAGCAAACAAACAATGGATGCCAGATAACTCAAGGTATAATCATCTCTGCTGACTGCTGCTAGGTGTGCCCAAAAGTAATTTAAATATTGGGTCTGTGGCATAGGACACTTGTGGTATTTGAGGATTTTTCAATATCTTCAGCTTTGATCTTTTTTTGCAAACTGATGTAATAAGCAAGGCAGAAATGGACAGTGGAGATCAGAACTAGATACATTTTTGTTTTGGCATTCTGTATTTAAAAAAATGTTGTTTTTCATAACTTTTTCAATTTTCCATTGGCAAGAGGAGCATTAACACACCTTTCATTAAATGTGGGAGAGGTTTGATCCTGACAGTGTTCTACCAGAAGGGACTAAAATTAACTTTGTGTAGTTTCTGTTAAAGTGGTTGTTTAGTCAAGACCGCATTGTACTCAAAATGTCAAGATTGTGACATCTTCAAGCATTAGCCAGAGCAGGGGGCTGGTTCCTCTGGTGAGTCTGCCTTAAGGCATTATGGTCTGTTAATGCTGTTTTTCTGGAGTGGTGGATAAGTATCATGCTTTTTTGAAAGGACAAAACCATCACAGATGGATTTCCTGCCACCATCCCCTCCCCCACTTTGGATAGTGACAGTATATTACACAATATTTATCAGAAAGCCTTCTTCCTATCCTTTTCGTCCTGGGGTAGGGTCATGATCATGGGGACATTGTGCGCATTCAAGGAGTGTTGAGAATGAGGAAGAAGTAGACATTGATCTTCTCCTTGTAATTTGTTAATGTCAGCTGTTCTATCCATGAAGAAGTATCATTGCTTTCTCCCGCTAGTATGTATCTGTGTTTTTGACAGAAATTAAATAAAAATTAGTTTCAGAGGTTGTTTTTTTCTACCCCTCCAGCAAACACATTAATCCAGTATTTCAACCGAATGTGGTAATCCTTTGCAGCTAGTATGAAATGTTGTCTTCCTCTGATAAAGGTGGAATCTCTCTCACACTGCAGCTGTGTGTTCTTAGTTCTAGGCTCCATATGACATCTTCACAAAATAGCTGAGGCTGGAAATTTGCTCTGGAGGTCATCTGGTCCAACCCCCTGCTAAAGCAGGGTCCCCTAGGGCTGGGTGTCCCAGATCAAGTCCAGGCAGCTTTTCAATATCTCCAAGTTGCAAGACTCTGTAGCCTCTAGGCTACCTGTGCCACTGCTTGCTAATCCTCACTGGGAAAAAAACGTTTCCTGATGTTAAGATGCAACATCTCGTGTTCCATTCTGTGCCTGTTGCCCCTGGTCCTGTCACTGGGCAGCACTGAGAAGAGCCTGGTCTGTCTTCCTGGCACCCTCCCTTCAGGAGTTTATACTCCTTATTAAGATCCCTCTGAGGCTTCTCCTTTCCAGGCTGAACAGTATGGCCGTGTCTCTCTTATCCTGAGGAGTCGAGCACTGGACACAGCACTTCAACACTGGACAGAGTGCTGAGTAGAGCAGAAAGGTCACGTCCCTCAGCCTGCTGGCCATGCTCATCCTAATGCACCCAGGATGCCATTCACCATTCACCTTCTTTGTGGCAAGGGTCCCTCGCTGGCTCATGCTTAACTTGGTGTCCACCAGGACCCCCAGGTCCTTGTCTGCAAAACTGCTTTCTTGCTGGGTGTCCCCCAGCATATACTGGTGCCTGGGGTTGTTCTCCCCAGGTGGAGGGGAGAACTTTTTGAACTTCTTGAGGTTCCTGTCAACCCATTTATCCAGCCTGTAGAGGTCCCAGTGGATGGAAGCAAGACCCTCTGACATATCAGCCACTCTTCCAGTTTGGATGGCACTCAGTTTGGTGTTATCTGCCAATGACTGGACAGGACTGGACCCAGTATTGACCCCTGGAGCACACTGCTGGTCCCTGGCCTCCAACCAGTCATTGTGACACTGATCACCTCCCCCTGGTCCCTGCCATTCAGGCAGTTTTCTGTCTGCTCATCCAGTTCATACATCAACAGCTTCTCTGCAAGGATCTTAGGGGAGACAGTGTCAAGGGCTCACTGAAGTCCAAGGAGGTGACGAGCACTGCTCTCCCCTTTTCTGTCAGGCCAGTTATTTCATCATATAAGGTTATTGAGTTATTTGAGCATGACTTGCCTTTGGTGAATCCATGGTGACTGCTCTTGGTGACTTTCTTGTCTTTCATATACTTGGAAATGGTTTCCACACTTAGCTGGTCCATCAAAAAAAATTCTACTCTTTAGAAAGTTTTGAGCAGTCTCTAAACATCTTTTGATTTTTCTTGTTTCTTGTGTGAAAGTGGTTTAATTTAATGAAGTGTTTTTAAGGGTGCTATTCTTTAATTGCTTATCATTTTCATGTTCTCTTATCCTGCAACTGAACTCACTGTTGGGAGTTACATGTTTTAATCTCCTGCTGCTGTGAAAATCTGATGTTTTATTATGAATGTGAGCTGTTGGTAGTGTTAAATTTTGTTTTACTGACGTGTGTGTTTGTAGTATTGCATCATATGGGTTCTTTCTTGAAATACCTCGTATACACTTGTCTCTCTTCTCCCAGTGGGCAGGGAGGAAATGGCATGGGAGCCCCAGATGATACTGGATGTGTGGGGGGAGGAGGGTGTGCAGGCTTTGCACGTAAGCATAGCTTTGACAGGACTGGTTGAAATGCACTCAGCAAAAAAGCCCTGCAAAGAGCCCTTGTGCAATGAAACCACTTGAGCTTGTCTGTAGTATGTATTGAGACAGTACTTTTATAGTCAGTTAAAGATGTTAAATAGAGTTAAAGATGCAATTCTTTGAATTACAAATGGAAAAACTCAGCTTAGTATTCATAGTGGCATGTAGGATGATAGTATAAGATTTTAAAGTGATATGACAAAAAGCAGTTCTAAACTATTATGGAGATTGTAATGATTTGCTGCCAAAAGAAGGGTCATTTTAACCTTGTTTTGCAGGTCTTGTAGTCTGTATGCAGGGAGAGCTTCAGAGCAGAATCAGGAGGTCTGAAGCACTTAGTGGTGTGTTTTAGTTTCCATGGTTATGATCTGGGCAGAAGGCAATCACCGGGCAATTCTATAAAAGTGTGGAGACATCTGAGGTTTACCTGCTAAAGCTTTTCAAAAAGTGCCATGTTGAAGGCATCACAAGTCTTAGGAATTACTGACTTAGTAAGTATTGAACACATACCCTGTAATTCTGTACTTCAGGGTGGAGAGGGGAGCTCTGTGTGTCAATCAGTGTTCTTTGTACTCCAAATTTCTGTGGCTTATATGAAAATCAACTTGTCTCTTCTGCTTTCTTTTAGAGACTTGCTTTCAGTCTTTTTATCCAACTTGATCTAAAGTGATTTATATCATGCTTATTTCCTTGGGTGTAATGACTTTTTGAGTAAGAAGGAAAATGTGCGTATGGCAGTGTGCAGCACGTGAATTTTGGTGTGAAGATCTTGAAGAACTGTGTCAGGATGGTAGAGCCAAAATATGCTCTAATTTCTATGTTCTACTATAGTTAAGAATAGAATGGAATACACCAGCTTTAGCTTGTTGCATTTGTGGTGTGAAAATAAGCAAAATCTTGTACCTTACCATATTGTGGCTTAGAGGAGTAGCCCCACCCTGCTGTGCATCACAGCTCAGTGATGCCCGTCAGTGAATCGGAGCTGCAGTCGTAAGCAGCACTTTGGCAAACGAAGCATCCCCAGTGGGCTTCTTTTTCAGGTCTTCTCTGTGTGGGAGTGGGAATGAAGGAAGGGTAGGTGTTTAGGTAGGGACTATCTGGTTCTTTCACAGCTGGTCTGTAACTAAACCTTTTGATCACAGGCCTTAAAATAGCGTGGTTCTTGTCTTTGGTGTCCAGCTGTTATAATCTAGCTGATGCATGTTTAAATTTCAATGACTCTGATTCTCTAGAGTTAAGCAGTCTTTACTCTGAGACCCCAGAAAATGGTATAAATAACACTTGGGCTTTGTATGTGAAATGAGGGAAGAGCATTTTTCTCCATTTGGGATGTACACACAACTGCAAGCAGATTCCAGTTGTGATTTTGCTGTTGTCTCAAAAGAATCGCGTGGTGCTGATCAGCTTGTGAAAGGTGTGAGTTTGCAGAGCATTTATTTGCTTGATACACTTGTAGCGTGTTTACTTTTTAGGGTCAGAGTCTCAGGGAGTTTGAGCCCTTTTATAGGCTGCATACATCTCTGAACTACTTTCTGAAATTTTGTTTGTTCTCAGTTTATATGCATGCATGCAGATGTATGATGTCTTCCTCCCCTATGGGTGTCTTCTGTGCTACAGTGTCTTGAACATAGTTGGTTGACGTTAGGCTCAGGAAGCTTGGCCATGTTTGAAATCCACGTCACATACTAAAATTTTCAGGTGGCTCACAGCTGTAGATGTTTTCTACATGGTTCAAGAGAGTCCCCAGAGCTTGAAGTCTGATTTTTTGTGTGGGAGGTGATTGTACCTACTTGGTGTTTCTGTTGCTGCAGTGAAAGGCAAGACTGCAGAGTCAGCAGTGCTTACCAGTTGGTTTCCTGCCCTAGCTGAGGATTTGGCTTACACCACAGCCAAAGCCAGCTTGTTTTTCTGATCAGTCACACGGTGCAGCCTTGGCATGGGAAAGGCACTTGAGTGCCAGTGGCCTCTTGTGGATCACAAGCCAATGCTTGGCCACCCATCATGTTGCCATGGTCTGTTTGGGCTACATGTTCACCACATTTCTGAAAATCATAGTAAACATCTGTTGAATTTGGTATCGAGATTTAAATATAAGAAAAACTGAGATAGTGCAAAGCACTGTGACTGTGACTTGGTTTCACTGTTTGAAAAATAAAGCTGAACATGCTCACTAAGGGCCTTTGGGCTGAACTAGTGTATTTTGTGGCATCCTGTGGCTTGAAGGTGAGTACTGTAGTTTATGTAGCTCTGCTGACTGACTGGTTTGGGATTCTTGTATTCCCTTAGGTACAACATTGATCCTGGCTTGTACTGTCCATTTTTCTCTCTTGGGGCATGCATGGAAGGTTTGAACTCTTTGTTCAGTCAGCTCCTTGGAATCTCCCTCTATGCTGAACAGACAAAGAGAGGAGAGATTTGGTCTGAAGATGTTCGAAAGTTGGTAAGCATTCTTGGTTCCAGCATCTGAAACCAAAGGGCAGATAAACAAGATAGTGTGTTTTTGTGAGCCGTGAATCAAACTTTTTTTAAAGTTCCTTGGGTACCTATCAGAGCACAAACTAGTTGTCTAATTTTAGTTGAAGTTAGACCTCAAGAGCTTTATCATCTCTTGAAGTGCCTTTTGGATGGTTGGTGTTTTATGGCCTTAATACTATATCTGTGTCAAGGAGGCCTGAATCAGAAACAGTTTCTCTGTTTGGAGATTATTGTTGCACCTTTCTGAATGAGCCCTGTTAGTTTATTTAGTTTCAATTTGTAGATTACTAGAATGCCTTGGGTGTGCGTCCTAGCAGTCATGTGTCTTTGCCTCATTTTTTTGACTATGTATGTCATCTTTACTTTGAGATTGATTTTTTACATCTTTTATTTTTCTGCCCTCTTTTTGGGGGTGGGTTGAAATAAAAACTTGGGCAATAACTTACTCAGCAGGTTCCCAAGTTTTTCTGTTGTCTTCCCTACATTTATTCACTGCCAGATCTCTACTCTTCTATCACCAGCCTTCAGCAAGAGATGCTGTTCTTTATATAGTGTGGGCCAGTTTATAATTACTCCTTACTCTTTCTATTTTTATTTCCATGGTAAATGAGCTGCTGTTTGCCATTTGGGGGCTACAGACAGTGGTTTTTTAACACAGACAGTACTTTTAATACTAATCTGTGACTAGTTGGTTTTGGGTGAAATGCAGAAATGTCTGTAGTTTGAGAGAGAAGCTGTGAATTTTGTATATATATATATTTTTTCAATTAAAATTATGAACAGATTTTACATTAGTTATTCTCAGTTCGTTTGTCATTTATTCATTATAGATCTTGCGATTTGAATATTATGTCTTCAATTTACATGTAATCAGTGCTTTCACTGTGGAAATTATATTCCTTTTTTCTTCAGGCTGTTGTTCATGAAACTGAAGGTTTACTAGGATACATCTATTGTGACTTCTTCCAGCGACCCGATAAACCACATCAGGTAACATTTATGATCTGACTTCAGCTTGGGTTTTATATACGTAATAACTGTAGCTTTAGTGCCGTTTGCATTCAATGTAAATTTAGTAAAACTTGCCTCATTTTAAAATAAACTGAAACAGGGTAAGTCTGTAACTTCATGTGCGGGTTTAGGTAAAATATTTTTTTAGAGTAACATTTCGTTTTAAAAAACATCACCCAGTAGACTGAAGTCAGACTCTGTGGTAACAGGCACTATGGAATGTCATAGAACTCTGTTTAGAGAAATAGTAGATATTGAAACACTTATTTTCTGGCCTACTGTTTACAAGTAGAAACAATCTGACATTTACACTCTCTAGTTTTTGCACTCAACTAGTTTTTATTCTAAATTCTTAAAACTCTAGATGGTTCTGTTGTGGCTCACTCACTGCCTAGTGGCAGTAGATTTGCAATAGGATGCAGTACAGGAGACACTTCACTCAGTAGAAGCATCTGCAAATTACCACCTTTAGTGAGGTGATGAATGGACAAACTTTACATTAGTTTAATATAGAACTCTGATTGCTAGTATTTCACAATATACTAGGAGTGCTGTGTGGTATATTTTATAAAGAAGTTACTGCTGGAGGCTGAGGAGAGAACTTAATCTGTATGTTATGGATGTGACACATCAGTAAATTTCTTGGCACTAGTGATATCTCTTAGAAAATTTTAGCAGTTTTGATAATTCTAAAACATAAAGAAATAATTCTATTTTCTAAGAGCAAGACAGTCTTTTCTTTATGGAATCAAGTAATTTCCTTATGAATTCGAAGCATATAATAACGGTGAAGAAACAATGCTGCTATTGAACAACACTGTTAATGATCACTGAATTCTACTTGTGTAACTTGAGTATATGTTCAGATTTGATTAACAGTTTAATTTAATCATGTTTTAGTATCATTGATATAATGACATTGGTTGTCCATATTTGCTTTTACCTTGAAAAGGATTGTCACTTTACAGTTCGAGGAGGCAGGCTAAAGGAAAATGGAGAGTACCAACTACCTGTAGTTGTTCTTATGCTGAGCCTTCCCAAATCAGCAAGAGGTACACCAACACTACTAAGTCCTGGCATGATGGAGAATCTCTTCCATGAAATGGGACATGCTATGCATTCTATGCTGGGAAGAACTCGGTACCAGCATGTCACTGGTAAGGAAGTTATAATAGTGATATTTTTGTTTTAGTCAAATGTTTAGTTTCCAGAAGAAAGGAGTAGATTAAAAAATAAACAGAGCAAAACAAAAGAAGAAAAAGAGTATGAATCAAAAACGGTTGAGTCATGTTAGTAGTTCTATATCCTTGATGATTTGAGAACACAGTATCAGATCTCCAGATATTATGTAAAACTCAACCAAACAGCACTTGAATATTCTTTTTTCTAATAATAATTACGCATTTTTATCTTTTGTTTATGTACTGTTGATCTTTATTCTATTGGGGGTATCCACTCTTGCAAGTTTCTCTTATGTGGAGTTTATAATCATTGGAATAGTTGGTGGCTGGGAAATAGGTTGTACCTAGTGTAAAACCACAATGAATCCTGGGTTGGAAATTAGTTAGGAAAATGAATGAAGGAAATTTAGTGGATTAGATCTTGCAAAGAGTAGTGAGTGTGTTGGCTGGCAGGTCTCTGGCTTCTATAACCTTCTGCAGTTGTGGCAAACAGGTCAAAGACCTGTGCTGACTAAGGCTTCTTGGCATGCTACTTTTTTTACCTGTGGACAGCTTGGTATATTCTTTTCTACAACAGTGTGCTGGAAATCTCAAGTGCAGCAGACATTTACTTATTACAAAAAAACCCCAACTAAACAGATGAGATTGTAACTTCCTTGTCTAAAGAATTTTTTTTTAATATGTTTTACTATTTTTACATTATTCTAGTGATTCAAAGGGGTGTCATGGCACAGTTAATGTTTTATCAATAGATACCTTTGCACCAGGGGCAAAATATTCTTTTTTAAGTCTTCCATTTAAAATTAAAATTGACTGAGCTGTTTATAAGTATGTCAGTACAGGACATCGTTAAAACAGATGAACACTGCATAAGTCCTTCAGTATAAGCTCTGTATAGTCCTAGGGACAGCTAAGGGCTCTCCCCCACTCCTTCCACTCATATACCCTTGTTCATCTTGAGCTACAGGAATACTTATATGCCCAAAATAGCTGCTTTGGTGGGAGTTCTCCTCTTGTTCTGAATCATGTGTGTCTGCATGTCAAACTCTTGGAGGGGCAGGAAATGGCTAATTTTGAGGCTCAGACTTTCCAGAAGTGCCTGGGTATGGTTTCTGTGTTGCCTTAGCTCCAGGCAATCCCCCATCCCAGAGGATTTCACTCTAGATCTAGCATTGCAAAAGCAGCACTGGAGGCTGGAGGTCAGTGGCATTGTTTCAGCAGAGAATCTTTTTTTTATGGATTTGGAATGTGTAACAATCAAAGGGTCTGTCCCAGGGATGTCTGTTAGGGGCTGTCTGCTCTCATGGAACACTAGGGTGGTAAAGTATGGAAACAAGATGACTACAGGCTAGTGTGAGAACTAAAAATTTTACATTCTAGTTGAGGTGAGCTGAGTATTTGACATCTTTCCTGCTCTCTCTTGCCTTACTTTCCTGTAATTCAGAACTACACACTGCAGATCATGCATTTTCAGAATACAAGGGTAATTTTTGCTATGAAGTGGATTTTTCAGCATTGGTGGAGAAACAGAATCACAGTTTTATGTGTCAGTGCAGAACTGCACATAAGTAATGTGTCTGTGAAAGGGTCCAATGTGATTTGAAATTGCACGAGAGCTATATCTAACAGCAGTAAGTGTTAGAATGGTAAAGGTACTGCTGAAACCTCATGCAATGTTTGGGCATGGCTTTGTGTGTCTAGTCTGAAGTTGAATTCCAACTGCAGCAGGTACAGAGAAGAACTAGAATGGATAGTTTCTTAGACTTTATCTTGCCTTTGGATAATAATGGCTCAGAGAGAATATCGTTTCTCAATTTAGTAGGTAAGAACCAGTGTGAAAAAGGTTATTTATACCGAAGAGCAGTATCAGTCTGAATCATTGAGTATAAACAAATTATAAATTAAGATTAAAAATTAGAGAAAGATTCTTAGAAGCCAAAGGAGTGATTTTAAAAGCTAGTGTCCAAAACATAATAAAAACACATTGGAATTTAAGACTAATTCTGAATGTTGACATTGTGTCTGGCAGACAGGGATAGAGGTAATGACCCACTATGAAATCAACAACTTTTACATTGCTAACTTTAATATAGAAATTAGAAATTCAGCTTTGATTTGGTGATGTGTTACACTTTTTAATAACTTCCATTGGGTGAGATGCTGATAAAGATTAGAATAAATAAGGTTTTTGGGAAAGTGCTTTTTGAAAATGCTAACAGCTAAGATGTTACCTCATTGCACTTACATAGAACATGTCTGCAATCTGCAGGAGTGTTCCTTGAATGAATGACTTGGTATTATAAAGTGAGGTTAATATAAAGCATAAGTAAGCTCAGCAAACAGATGGAAGCTAAAAATTGTAACTGTGAATGGGATTAAGGCAGAGTTTTATTTACATTGTAGTTTAATTTAGGTTTAGGACACTTAAAAGATTTGGTGTTTCATGTAGGGCCAGTTTGGCTACAGTCTGGTTTAGTTTAAAAAGGGTGTGATCCGGAGCTTTATAAGGTGCCTCACCCAGCTGTTCAAATATTTTGTTTTACTTTGTGATTTATAGTAAAATGTGTAGCATCATAATGAAGCTTTTCTGGCAGTATGTACAATAATGGAAATAAAATATTGACTTAATAAATGAAAGAACATTAAAGTTCACCAAAAGTCCAAACTGAAAGTTGCAAAACCTTTTGGGAAGAGTTAACTATTTGTGTTAATGGAAATAGCAAATGCTAATGTGTACAATTATTCTACCTCTAGGAACCAGATGTCCTACTGATTTTGCTGAAGTTCCCTCAATTCTGATGGAGTATTTTGCAAATGACTATCGAGTGGTTAACCAGTTTGCAAGGCATTATGAAACAGGACAGGTAGGAAAAAATAGTATGTAAAATATTGAAAATAGGAATACGTGTATTTAGGAAAATAATAATATTTACATGTGTCATTTATTGATAATATTTAAAGTAGAGATAAACAATGGATAAAATTACTTTAGTATTACAATTCCAGTTATTCAGAAAAAAATGTTAATATTGTCATAGCAAAAAAGATAAATGTAGTCTGTGGAAGAATACTAGATTCTTATATCCAAGGTTCCAATTACATATTTAAAACTTAAGCCTTCTTTTCCTACAAAGTGTAGTAGGTGAATAGCTTCTGAGGGAAGGAGTTGTTTGGAATGCTTTAATATAATTACAGGTAAGTTATGACAAAAATAGGATTTGTCATTTAACTCTCTTGAAGTCTGTCTTAAAGCTCAGGTAGCAAATCATGGGCGTAAATGGAAATGATCTGCAGTGTTTCAAAATTTCCATATTTAGCACAGTGTAGGGCAGTGATTGAAGTATTTTGTGATGAAAAACATACTGCTCTATTTAGCATTATATTAGGATTAGTTATATTCTGTCAGTCATGAATTTCTGCATAAAACTCTGGTGCCTTTTTTGCATCAAGTTATTTTTTATCCGTCTGTTGCAAGGATGTGCTTTCTGTGGGGTATTTGGAAAACAGTGCTCTTTGGAACAAGGTGACTTTTAGTGGTTGCTTTAAGACATGGCAATAGAAAATGGTTTCTGTTTGTACAGACATTTCAAAAATTCCTCCTCAGTTGTGTAGTATTACACTTAATTGGAGCTTTTTATCCAATACTAAGCATTGAGTATATTTCAGTATTATGGAAGTAGAATTATGTTTGCTTCCATTGAACAGTTAGGAAAATATGTTGCTTAAGTTCTATTTTAATAGATACTATCTGAGAAATTTGCTCTGTAATTTTTTTATTTTTTTTTTTTTTTTTTTTTTTTTTTTTTTTTTTTGCAACAGAGCAGTCGTTTCTGCAGAATTGATTGCACTAAGAAAAGTCTCTTTGAAGCCTGGGAGTTAAACAAACTCTGTTCAGGGGTGCTGATCATTTATCTATTTGAGTCCACATACAGAAATATGGCTTTCTAATGTTCTCTATAAAGTTCATGTAGTGTTTAAACAGCATGAAGTTAATCTGATTGCATATGAGTTCAGAGAATGAGCTTCACTAAAACATCTGAAAGAGATTCGTGGAACATTATTTATGGCTTTGTATTTTCAAAATGACTTAACAAATCTAAACCATGTCTAGTTTCTGTGCAAAAGCTAAGAACCAGATGCTGTGTCCCATTTGGCATTTCCATAAACTTCTTCTGTTTATTGGTGGTGAAATCTTCCCCTTTCAGAGACCAACTGAGAGAGGTTTGATGTAGAAATCCAGTCTTGAAAAGGGCAAGAATGGATTATGCTGAAAGATGAGAAGAGCCTGAAACTGTTCTGTGTCTCTTGAGGCTTTAGATGGCTTCCTTTTAATTGCTTTTTTAAAAATTTAGGATGGATTTTTAAGCCATTATCCAACATACATAAATCTGCTTTTGCTTATGTTGGTTCATCTAAGCTGATTTTAAGAATCTGATACTGGATTTCTGTGTCTGTCATTTAAATACAAATAGATTGAAGTAATCTCTTCTGTTTTGTATATGCCATGAAGTACTTTGAGTTGAAAATCTCATCTCTCTTACATTTTCAATTGCACAAAGATCTTTTTGGGGCTTATTTTCTCTGCTTGTTCCCTGATTAATTTTTCTGTTTTGCAAATAGGAAATTCAATCTTTTTTGTTGTTGTTGTTTCTCCAGTTTTTTATTTATTTGAAAGAAAAATGAGTCCACTTTGCTCCTTTTCAAGGGGAAGTAAGGAAGGTGGACAAAAAAGTTAAAATGTGAAAATTGTGAAACCATTTTATCCAGATGTTGTTCCATATAAGAACTTCAATTAAGTTTCTTATTAATTAAGAGACTGAGCTTTTCTGTGCTAGAAGGACCTTTTCTGCAACAACTACACCAACATAGCTCTGCTGAATATTGTCAGAAGGAGAGCTTTCTACTGACCCCGTTTGTGTCAGAGGCAATGCAGATAATCTGACAAAGCATCCTTCTTTTGGCATTGCTGCATTTACACTCTAGTTTTTGCATGCAGACTTCAGGTGGTGTGATTTTTAATATTCCTACTGAACATAATTGCATCAGAAAAACTTGTCAGCATAGTCTCAGCTTATGTTTGCCATTGCTATAAAAGTCAGTTGTAGAAGGACTCGTCCTAGAGGATCTGCACTTAGGATCAGTGCTTATGCTTGTGGGAACAGGAGGGGAAAGAGGTGTTTTGATTATTAAAAAATGTGAGCTGTTGAAAACTGTATTTCACTAGCATTGCAGAAAAAAAAATTGATGGGCAGACCTTCAAAGATGAGAATGCATTTAGATGTAGATCATGAGGATCTGGTCCAAAATATCTTGAAGTTTATAGAAAGCTTGTCTCTGCCTTCTGTCCATTTGAAAGGCTGTGCTGTTGAATACTGAGGAGTAACAAAGCTTGCAAGCTCTTCTGTCAAAAGAGCAAGTCTTTTGAACTTAGTTGGAAAGGCTGGCCAGTACAAATCTGTTTGTTTCAGAAAAATAGCAAGCCTAGTTTTCCTTTCATCTGAAAGATGACTCAAACCAAAAAATCCTTGAGATAAAACAAATGAATAGAGAGGACTGTGGTAATTAGTTAATAAAGCTGAATTAGTCATGTAAGCTCATGAAGTCAAGCCATACAAAAATGAGGGCATTACAGTGCTTAAGCGGACAATCTGATGCATGGGTGCCATTCTGTATCACTGTGATTGTTTGTTTAATTTCATTTGTAAAGTGCACAGATATGTGGTAGGTCTGAGCTAAATAATTTTAAGCTTATGTGTCTTTGGAGGCTCTCTTGAACAAAGGCCACTGTTTGAGCTGTTCAAATTTGAACTGAGTTCATTTTTCACAGAGATGAAATTACAAAGACATTATTGTATTAGCATGATTACAAGAATAAGCCCACGAATAGTAAACAGTTGTAATGTGTTGCAGTTACTACACAACAGTAAGGAGTTAAGCATGCTTTGGGACACAGGGAATTCTGTTCTTTTAGCCACCACAAAAAACATGCTGAAAAATTAATTCCAAGATCTTAAAGTTACTTAATGGAGAAGAATGGAAAAGTGGACCTCAAAGTAAAACATGTAGTGTTTAAATTTAAAAAATTGAATGGTTATGCAATTTGACACAGTTTTAGCCAAAGCTCTGTGAAGTCTTTCTTTTGGAAGGAAGATGACAGTTTCATTCTGGTTTTATCGGAGAGCTCATCTTTCAGGAGAAGTAAAGGAAGAATGCTGATGCCTTTTTTTTAATTCTCTCAGCTGCTTACTAAGGGGCTGTGTGGGATTGTAATGGACCAAGGAGGAATAATTTCTATTGCCTGAAACAGTACATGTTCCAGTTCAAGACCTCAGCATATCTGTGTGCATGACATTCACAGAAACATACCTTGGAGTGGAGTCATGATCTTTGAAAAACCCTCTGGAGCCAAATTTTGCTTTCCTGAAATCTTAAGTATTAAGATCCCAAAGGTGTTTTGGGAAAAATAAGTGATTTCTTTATCAATTTGAATTCTTTCAATCTAATCTAATTTTGGCAGTGTTTTTCTGGTGCCAAATTCTGCTTGGCATGTGAATTATGATCACAACACGATCTTTGAGCCAGTAGTAGCATTGATAGATTTTTTAAAAAGGCATAAATGTTTTTTTCTCCTTTGCCTTTTTGTCAACAGGTGTAGCCGTAAGAATGACTTGTACTTTCTTGTTGATTTTAATCTGCTCAAATAGTATAGAGCTACCTCTTCAATGCACAGTGGATTGACATTGTTTGGCATTCATATGGCTACAAAAAAAGTTAACAGAATTTTCTTGGAGTATCTTGGTAAAATTACCTATATTTTACTTGATGTCTAGAACTTCCTCTTGCCATCATTTAATATAGATGAAATATAAAGTTGAAATACCATTATGTTGAAAGAGTTGGTTTGACCTTACTGGTAGGAGGGCTCTTGACTTTAAATATTAACTTTGTAAAATATACATATTTGCTGTTGCTAAGCTTTTAGTTGTTCAGGTCTTTTAACACTGACAAATTACAGTTTAAGAATTCCCGTTTAGTTTTCTCACACTTTGCTGTATCCAACAAATGGATGCCCCTAGAAGAAATAATTTTTGTTTAATTCCATGTTGTGCTACTTCATTAGGAAAAGAAAGCCTCCCAAAAGCTGCCAAAATTTGCTGATAGGTTTTGTGCTTAACAAATTCCAAATTCTATAGGTTTCCTTGTTGAAACCGTGTTGCTGCAAACCCGGATGTACTTTAGTTCCAAGATGAGAGGGCACTGAAGGGTGTGCCTTACTTGTGTAGGAGGATGAGACAGAGACATTCATAGAACAAGGAGAGTAATTGTCCAACCAAAATACTTTAACCAATTGTAACTTTTTTTCTGCTTTACTTTCTCTCTTATTAAATGCTATGGTTCTATACCATGCTTGACCTAGCTAACTTTTGACTTGGAGAAGAGGTTGCAAGCCTTAGCAAGTACTGCATAAAGCAGCTGTGCAACCAGAGAACTTTTCTTACCTGCTTGAGCTTTGAGGTTCTAGAATTAATTGATAACATTTTCTTCACTTATGTGTAACTTCTCTAGAGCTGGGTTTTTATTCTGTGAACATTGTTTGTCTTGAAGTCATATCATTTGCAGGGAATCTAAACATATGGATCTGCTGCATCTGTAGACTTTCTTGGATTATTTTTTGAATGCTTCAACACACTAGAAAAGCATAGGAGGAATTTTAGAGTCAAGTTTAATATCTACCATCTCTATTACATTGTACAACTTGTAGTACCTCTCTTAATGTTTTAGTAATAATGCAGTTTTTTAAGCATATTTAGTTTGTTTGGTTAAGGAAGCGGCTAGCAAAAAAAAAAGAAAAACATCTATTGAAAATCTTCACAAAGTGGTGGAAGAAGTGTAAGGTCAAGCATTCATAGATATTCTTAAAAATCTGGCATTAAAAAGTCTTTGGATGTACTTGCAGACATCTGGATGGAAAGTCGGAAAGTTTGCTTATTGACTTGAAAAGTGTTCCTGACTTTCAGTATGTGGTGGCATGGATAATTTTATTGCCGTAGATGTGGAATAAATTCAACTTTGTAAAAAATTTCAAAGGGTGGATATTTACTGTTCAGTACAACTAAATATTTTTATGTGGGTTAGGGTAGAAGGTCTGATGCTGTCTCAGTTGAAGTTATGAAAACCCGGTATTACTAAGCTCAGTACTATGAGTTATATGATGTGGGAGGGCTTTAATTGCCCCAATCTGTTCTTTATGTCTAAAAATAGTAATAACATTTTTAACAGGCATATAAGGGAATATGGAATCAGTTATAGAGAAACAAACAGATTTCACACAGTGATTTCTCTTTTGCTATGTGGATTAGTGCTAATATCTTAATTGGCCATTTAATGCATAGCTCAGCAAATACTTCCTTCCTCAATGCAAAGCACTTCAAATGTATTTTAATACCACCAGGGGTTTTTTTGTATCTTCGGCCTCTTCTAGTAATTAGCTGTTTAAATACTATTTACAAATATACAATAAGTCTAAATTTGATCTGTTGTTTTTTTTTTATTCAAGCCACTACCAAAAAACATGGTGTCAAGGCTATGTGAGTCCAAAAAGGTGTGTGCTGCAGCTGATATGCAACTCCAGGTATGTTTTTTGCATTCTAGTTTCTACTCTTTATTCAGAACTCTCAAAACTTGTTCATATGATTTGACCAAATTTTTTATTTTAATGTAGATGTGTTATCTAAGTATATGCAAATTAATTAAAATTAATTCATTTTTATATTAGTTGTCATGTTTGTTTTTCTGAACATATTCTGTGTTGTCTGCTTAAACCTAAATGCTGATATCTGTAGGAAAATATCGTGAAAACCAGAGGTTTTGAAAATGGTTGGATTATCAGAATTCCCAAATGTGGTTTAAGATTGAATTCTTGAATTAATGGAGTAATTCAAGGAGAACTTGCAGTAGAGGAAGTATTGTGTACCTTGGATCATTAAAATTTAGTAGGACTGCGAGATACAGGCTACCATAGTAAAATCAAGCCAGCAGGTTTATTTACTAGAAAGTGATTTGAGCTCCTTGTCTTCTGTAGCTCCTGATGAAAGTGGCCACTTGTCATATCAAAATGGCTGGCTGAGCTGTAAGGATGTAAGACTTCTCTCTCACAGTGTTAGGAGAAGTAACTAAATTCATAAACCTTTATTTTCTGTGGGTAGGTAAGACTGATCAGTCATTTCTGTAAACAATCAGTGATACTGTTCTTCAAAGAAAGTAAAGGAAATTAGTCTTCTATCTAAAATGGTATTTGATCCTTTTCAATCCTGCAACAGCAGTTCTTGGATATGTACAGTAGCATTAGCATCCAGCCAAGTTTTTTTACAGTGAGCATTTGGCTGCATTTAGTGTGCTACAAGTTTTTGCTGTGTGATTTTTGTGATTTTGTTTTCTTCTTTGTTTTGCCTTAAGCCAAAACATATAGTTTTTCCTTTTACAATTAACCTGGTGTTTAGGTGAGATAACTCTGCTAGTACCTTAGTAAAGGTTAGTTACTGAGATGTGGAAAGAAACAAATTTACAGATCTTTGGAATTTTTCCATTTTTTCCCATGGGTGCCTAATCATTGACTGGTGCTGGCAATGATGCAGTGATTAAGCAGGCTGCTTGCCCTCAAATTACTCTTCTGTAACTAAAGTTCAACCAGTTTCAACCTGTGCCAAATGACCACAATGCCACACTGAATAATATTATTCATTTCCTACTTTCAGCACTGTGTTTTTGGAGATTCCAGGTATAAAACCTGCAGAGATGTGCACTCATTTCGGAGAGACAGATTGGCAGAGCTGTTCTGTTTAATAATTCAGAAAAAAATATCCCAGAGAAGTTAAGTACATGGCAAATATAAAGCTAATATATTTCTTTGCAGAACTGCATATTGTTACTACTGCAGATTAAAAAGCAAAATATATTTTAGTCTTCAGATGCCGAAGTATATATGTGCTGCTAGTTGTATGCCTGAAAAAACTGTGAATAAAGGTTCTAATACTGTTCCTCCAGACTTTGCAAAGACTGTATTCTATAATGATGGCTAGATGCTATGTTAGCTGTATTTGACCTTTAAAAGAAGAAAAAATGCTGACAAATATTCCAGCAGTGTGTAAAACGCCTGGAGGTTCTTCTGTGGTCTGTTCAGAAAATAAGTCTATTGGCATGTGAAAGTAAGAAATATTGCTGCTTTTTCATAACTATAATACCTCTGAATTTTCTTTTAGGTCATGTAATCAGTTACTCAGAAGGAAAGATAGGAGAGTCCATACATCTTCTCCTAAGGCTTTTGCCAGGCAGATTGAATCCCAGAGTCTTTCAGTCAGTAGTAACTTCACTGGAAAATGCCTAAGTGTTTGCATATTAATACTATTAAGCAGACAAGGAGCTAGAAAGAACTGGAATCAAGTGAAATTAATAAATACCAATGTAAGTGCAAAGTAGAGAGGCAGTATGAAAATAAATAACTATTTGATGGCGTTTTTATATTTTTAGGTCTTTTGAGAAATGTGAGAAATTTTCCTGAAATTAGAAATCATCTTCTATCTACTGCTTGATATTAAGTATTAGCTTGCCCCTCAGCAGTATCACCTAAAATCCTGTGGTCCTGGGATGTGTTTCCTTTTCCCATTTCAAAGGCCTGTGTAAACACACAGAACTGTGGTTTGTAGATGGAAATGCATATGGGTATAAAGTTCATCCAAGTTTATTTTCAGGGATGGTTTTTTTAGCCGTGCTGTCCAGGTGGCCTGGCTCATAGCTTTCTTCCCACACTTCACATGTGGCAGGATCAAGGGAGAGCTTATAGCTGCCTTCAGTGACTCATTTCCCTATCACCACATTGTTCTTCAGGCAGAACGTTTCCCTACTTCCTTGCTGTGAGGTGAGCTTTTGCTCTGCCTCCTTGACCACAAACTACTCGACTCCAAATTTCACTTTAGAGAAGGTCCACTGCAGTGCAGATGCAGTTCCTCCATCTCATGAGGAACACTGAAGAGCAACTGCAGACTGGCCCTAGCAAAGATGGGAGATAGAAAAAAGAGGATTAAGGCAGTGCTGATGCTGGACACTAAAGTCTATTGTCAGATGCTGAAGTTACTCATGTTTGATTTGAGTTTTTTAGAGAGGGGAAGTTGGTCTGAAATGACTCCTGCAGAGTTACAAAGGTCTAGGGTGACAGGAGAAAGTGTGCTTTCTAGGACTGTTACATCAGGTAATTTTCAGGTCTATTCATGATACTTATTGTGGGTCATACTCTCAGTCACCCTTGCTACCATAAATGCTGTAGCTTTTGTTAAACTGTGTAAAAAAAAATGATTGGGATTCTGGTGACTAGGAATGCAAAGCCATTGTAAAGCCTCTTTCTTTTCTTAGATAAATAAGAATAAAAAAATACTGCAGTTTTTGCAGGGTTGTGTAGGTTTCTCATATTATTAGTCTGAACAGATGCTTGCTGCCTATTCTAGGTTTGTAGATGATCAGTGTTGAGTGTTTACATGTCTTGTTCAGTGTTGCTACCTGGGACACAAAATTTGCAATGTCATTAATGGATGATTGTGCAAGTTGAGTCTTACTGACCTCTCTTCTCCTCATTAGCCATGTAAGAAGCAAGCAGGAAATCTAGGAGTAGCTCCTGCATGTCATGGCTTATTCACCCCCCTACTTAGAACCCTCAGTTTTTCGTGGAAAAAAAATCAATGTGCACATTTGTTATTTGTCAAGAGAACACTGTCAAAGGGTTTATCAGAATTCTGTGTGTTAGAACACAGTCTATTCAAACAGAAAGAATCTGCTCCTTTAGAAACAGTCACAATTTTGATGAAAATACATGTTGTATCCAGAACAAATAAAAAGATGCTGAATTCTGATAAACTACTAAAGACTTCAGAATGATTTGTACTAAAATTTCATAATAAAGAATCTTCTCAGAGGTTCAGGAGGTTATGTTATTTAGATGACATAAAACATCCAAACAACTTTTTCTCCATAAAATTTCGTGGTTATAGGTCCTGGAACAGTGTATTTATGTCACTGGGGATGGTATTGCACCCTGTGAGTGTGACTGGGCCTGAATCTCTAGCCAAATTATTTGCTTCATTGCTTGCTCAGAAGCTTCTTGAGGCTTCTTATTGTCAATTTTCCCACGAAATGTGCCTACCACAGAATGACCTGACCTGAACTCTTCCCTTAAACATCTGGATCCATCAAACTTCTCAAAAATATCTTGTGTTGCACAACAGTGGATGTCCTCTTTTTCTGTCTTTCCTGCACTTCCACAGATTAGGAAATTTTCATATTAAAAAAAGGCTGCGGTCATTTTCAGTGATGGCACACACAGAGCCTTGGCACTGTCTTCTGTCCATGCCTGTTTCATGTTGCTGTGCCAGATAACTCTGCTTTGCTGTCTTTGCTTGGAAAATCTTTTTAATGGTGCTGCTCTCCAAACACCTCAGTAATTTGGACATGGAAAAATTGCTTATGGAGTAGCTCTTACTTCCGGCAAAGTACCAACCCAATGCAGTGTGCTTTGAGCTAAGCTTACACTTAGCAATTTATTGCTCTGATGGTGAGAGCTAAAATAAAGGAAAAATCTGCCTTAGTACTACACTGTTGCAGGGCTCTAGCAGAAACTCAGTAGCATCAGCAGCTCTGTGCAATGGACATGGTGCTTTTAGGTCAAAGGTTGGACTTGATAAACTTGGAGGTCTTTTCCAACCTCAATGATCCTGTAATTCTTATGTTCACTGCCTAAGCCATAACTTGTCCCTGCAGGGGTGAGGTGTTCTCATGGCTGTATGTACATGTCTTGAAGTAGCTTATTTTGCAGTGTCCACTTAAATAACTTTAAAATAACTTAAATAAATTTAAAATAGGATTTTTAATAAATCCATTTGAAAATAATTTTTTTGAAGAGGGGAATTGCTGGAGCGCCTTAGGGACAGATCTTAATTTATTTAAAAATGCAGACAATTTAGTACTGCCAGTGTGCTAAGTGACCTAAACATAGATTTATTATAGGGTCATGATGGTGGTGGTTTGTGTACTCCAAAAACCTGTTTCTCTCCTTTTATGTTATACAAATAATAGAAGATTTTCAAACCATATATGTTTAAACTATTCCCTCTCCCTAGTCCATCTCTCATTCTTTGTGTCTTTTTTGGTTTTCATATGCCAATAACGTGCCAAAGACAAATGTATTTTCTCTCTTCAGGTATTTTATGCTGTCTTGGACCAAATCTACCACGGTAAACACCCTCTAACAAAGTCAACCACAGAAATTTTAAAGGAAACTCAGGAGAGAGTTTATGGGTTGCCATATGTACCCAATACAGTGAGTAGCAACAGAGTAACTGTATAAATTGCACCTTTTCTTTGATAGCATATTAATACCCCTCCCTCTCCCAGACCCTTACCCTGCACACTCATATGCTTATTGCTGTTTTGTTATATTGAAAGAGTTTTCTCTTTCACTCACTTTATTCAGAGAGTATGGTGTTGGAAATATTCAGCCAAAAATCAAAATTTAATTAATGTACTTGTTTCTGTATAGGTATAGTCTTGTAATGATGAACTTCATTACTTTGCCTTTATTTTCTTATTAAGGAAGGCACCAGAAACAATATATTGGAAAGAGGGTTTATTTGAGCTTTTCAAAGGCTGCTTATGAAAGGCAGCAAAACACTGTGCTGCTCATTGGTGTTTGTATACTGTCAGCATGAGAGAAAGTGTGGAGCAGGAATTGGAAGTGTTTTTCTCACTGTATTCCTGTGACCTTTGTCATGTCATTTATCCTTTCACATGTTATCTGAGAGTGCAAAACCCTTGAGTTCTACAGAGCTATGTAATTTTGATCTTTATCACAGCATGCATTTGTTCTGTACTTCATCTGACAGCCAAAGGTACAGTTTGCTTAGACAATAGTCATGGGATTTCCTGGTCTGTGTGAAGCTGAATTGCCCCCTGGAGCCTGGCCCCCCAGTCACTGTTTGACACTGTGTCAGAATACCCAAATCCTTTTTTCTGCTTCTTGGAAAATGTACTTTTCTCCTTAACAAAATGTGTTTTTCCTTCTCAGAGAAGGGTGTTGGGAGATCCATTTCCTCATCAAAACCGTACTGCCACTGCTCACACCTCCAAAAGAGTGTAACATCTTGTAGTGAGGCTATGATCATTATGAAGTGGGACAGCAAGTTTTGGCCTGGAACTCTATCCCAGCAAAATGTACTGTGAACTTCTGAATTGTCAGAAAGTCTATGTTCACATTTGTTGAATGTAGAATTAGTGTCAAGAACTGTAAGACAGTTTAGATTTCAGTAAAACATAGTGAAAAATTGCATTAGAATAACATTAGTACTATGTAGGGTAATTAATGTCTGTAATTTGTCTTGCTGTCATTTGCTGTTCTTTCTTCCAAACTGAAGATACGTTTGCTGTTTAATTTATAGTCCAGATATAAAAATAAAAGCCTTGAAAGTAAAGGTTGGGGATTTTAATTGAAGAGAATATATTTCTTCCTTTCATTTGATTTCACAGCTAGACACTGAAATACAGTAGTAGGGACTAGCTATTATTTTTCTGTTATTTGGCTAGGTACATATAGAGGTGGCAGAGAAAACAGAATGTTTTGATTATTTGAATTTTATCTGTTCTCTAAACAATTAGATTCAGTTATGTATTGCTAAGTCAGGCTTCTGTATCTTAAGTTAATGGTGTTGGGTAAGAGTAATTCTTCCTTAGTGAAGATCTTCACTGCATTAATGTGATTTTTCTGTAGCAGCATTGTCTGTCAGGGCTGCAAACATCCGTTATTATCTCTTCCTGATGAACCCTAATTCTCTTTTACTGCTCTTGACAGGCAAGTAAACTTACTAAGTATCCTCTGAATGTACTTGGTTGGGCTTCAGTCTTATTGTGCATACTTATATTCTGAAGTAGAGCCCCAGCATTTGTCTTCAGCAGATGAATTTCTGTCATTCTCAGGCACAGCTCAGATAATAGGACAATTTGCATGTGTCTTTTTGTTACAGTGCTTTCAAAATGAGGCGTATAAACTACACCTAGTAAGTAAATGCTGCTGCACCTATGGGGCAAGGTAAACGTAAGCATCATGTGTTATATGCCAACAGTAGGAGGGATAGTGCAAAAGAAGTTCTGTTGAGGGATAGTGCAAAATAAGTCCTGTTGAGGTCTGTATTTGCCATTCAAGCAGGTTTTGCAGGCACTGGGGCAGCAGGCATTGCACACAGTAGTGTTTGCGTTGGCTGTGTTGATGCGGATGGGTGCAGTGCTGGTGCCACATGCAAGGCAGAAAGGCAGTCAGATGGAAGCACAGAGAAACAGCACCCCACTAGACTTTGTTTGTCTGAATAATGCAAATCTCAATTTCTGGCTGGCCATTGCTTATCTGTTCAAAAGTATACAGAGTTTACTGCTGGCTGCTGGAGGATGAAATTCTACTGGGATTTCATTGCTCTGTTACTGAATCCAGAAGCTGATGACTGCCAGGCAGGGAGCAAGGAAATGTATCTGCCTGTTTTTGTAGTGTCTGGCAGTTTTGTTGCCAGAGGAAGTTAGTGTTACTGAGTTTGAAAAATGAATAGCAATTTTGCACAGGTTGGATTCTTGAGTTCTTGTGATACCTTTAAAAAGCAACCAGTCTTCCTTTTGATTCTTCTAAGAAAGCAAGATAAATAGAGTAATAATGACCATGCGTTTTCCAGCCATTTCCTCCTGAGGATATGGTGTCAAAATCTCTGCACTGTGGGTAATTCAGTACTCTGCTTTTGCTCCAAACTTTTCTTCAGATCGTAGCTTATGTCTTATCTCTTGTGAAGTCAGTTTTCATTTATTATGGCCTGCCTTGCAGTTGATGATACTGTCTGCTTTTAGAGTGTCTCCCCTGGTCTCCCTTACCTTTGTCCACAGGATGCCCAGAGAGGCTTTTGAACATGTATCGGGTGACCCTTTGATCAATCTGAGACATGATCAAAGTTTCTCCCCATAATCTGTTGCTTACTCCCCTCATGTCCCCCAAGTTCAGACTTGAAAACTACTTTCCTTTGAGAGAGTCATCAAAACTTAATGATATGCCATTGCTAGTCTTTCGCCAAGCATAATAATTCGTATCTCCTGCTGGGGGCTTGGGTCAGTATTGTAACAAAAAATGACACACAGGGTAAACAGACTCCGCAATGATAGGGGAGTTTGCAGCCTCCTGCAGTTACAGGAAAGAGCTCTCAATAATGAAGTGGTTGTACAATAAACACCAGCTGCCCAGATCATCATACCCGTATTTTCTTTGTGAAATAGTTTGAGTTATTGATTCTTATTTTCAGAAAATTATTATAGACTTATATATTAATTGTCTGTCCATTATAGTAACCTTTTCTAATCTGGAATTTTGGTGGGAGATGCTGGTTTGACTTGTGACTGTGAGGAAAAACGGTTTTGAAGAGTGAGGCATAGTGAATCTGGGTTCTTTTTTAGATCATTGCCAAGTAGTCTCTCTTGCATTTTTTAAAATTACATGGTCTTCCAGTTGGCTTTTCTTCCAGAAACAGCTGAATTTCTTGTGTGGTACTTGAGTACAAAGTGCGATGATGGAATTAACCCACACACATCATTATAATTACATTTGATAGGAGGCAACATGTTGGTATGTAGGCTGTCTTTGATATTTTTTGGAACACTGAATAATTTGCTATGTGCCTTTTTGTTTTAGCGTATTAAAAATACATATTACTTCAGAAGGACTACCTTTACTGATGCCATAAAATGGGCATCGGGTTACAGGTTTAATTATGGTTATATAGTTTTGTCCAGGATGCAAGTTTCTTTGGCAGCATGGTCTATGGCTGCTGGTGTTTGGAGAGACCAAAACACCTGTGAGACCAAAAATATTAGCCAGCCAAGTTTGCCAACAGAAGACAAGGCAGGTATTGTGAGAGATACCCTAGAGCAAAGACATGTATGAAAATGGTGTATCACCAATGTGATTGTTAGTCTGTCTTCTTCCTGCAGCTGGGGGGACTCTGCCCAGACAGGGATCCTGACCTTGGAAGGCTCCACCTAGGTCCTTGTCTTAACTTGCTGTGGTTGTGTCTGTCATGTTCCTGACAAAGAAAATCAATGGATGAGATGCAACCTAACATTTGGAGTGCTTGCTCAGGGAGGCTGTGAGGCGCTGCAGGAAGATGTGGCTTGCCATGGGTGCTGAAAACCCAAGTTTTTCTTTAACAGGGAACATGCAGAGGCATCTGGGTGTTTGGTCAGCTGAAGAGGAGTTGGTGTCAATAGACAGAACTGGCTTCTCTACAGAGAGAAAATAATTTCTGCATCACACAGGGTTGCCATGAGCCAAAGCCTCTTTTTTTGTTGTTGTTGTTGAAGAAAACCCATGTGCAAGGGAGTACAGTTTTAACAGGCTTATTCCTGAGCCTACTGAGGGCTGGCTGGCAGTTTGGGTGAAATATCTCGGTATAGAATCTGCCATCTGGATCCTTGTGGCATCTGTTGTCTTAGGATTTCTTGTTAGGTTTTTGGAGTGACTTCTAATGTGCAGTTATAAATAACTGTTTCTGTATAAAATTTCATGTGAATATCAGTAATGCATATAAAAAGAATAAATAGTCAGACTGAGCAAGCAATGAGGCAGCTGGCTTAAAGTAAATAAGTGATAACCCTTAACCTCTGATGGTAAAAGTGCTTTTGAATTCTGAAAACTTTACTCAAGTGGTGAACATAAATCTTAAAATTATTGGTAAAGGAAGGCTAAGTAGTGGCTGCCTATTAAATTTTAGATTGTAATTTCACTTCATACTTATTTTATTTAAAACCTTCAAAAATTTATTTGAGATTTATTGAACTAAACTATGATGTAACCTTAGAACCTAAGCAAAACTGAAAGCTAGCTTAAAGGAAATGTAAAAAAGCCAGCTAAATGGTAGAATGGGTGCTACTGGCAAAGAGCTTTAAAAAAACCAATTATGGGTGGCAGATGAGGGAATAAAATTTATGGTGCTAATCAGTAAGATGCTAAAAAGAATTCAGTGAGAGAAAGAGCCTGTACATCTGAATATCTGAGAAAGGGAGGTTATTAGAAAAGTAAAAGCCATATAAAAGTGTGAAGAACGGAGTACAGGGTAAGTTCTAAAGAGCCAGAAGTAAAACTGTGGAAGTTTCAAGCAGCTTAGAAACCAAACCCAGCAATAACGATTAAAAACAATGCAACAGAAAGAGGAAAGCTGCCAGATATTTGTTGGAACTGGAACATAGCTAAGTATGATGATTCAAAAGACATTATGTAGTTATTCAAGAGACTGAACCAAGGATACAAACCATCCTGATACAAAAAAGATTTGGCAGTAAAGGACCAAGTCCTTTAAAACTTTATTAAGATAAAAAAAAGAAATCATTTTATGACTAGAGATAATTACTAAAATAATGCAAGAATTCAGAACAAAAAAGGCTAGAAATGCTGAGTTGCAAAGTAGGTTGCAAAGCAAAGAGAAGGTAATAAAATTCCATAATTACTGAAGAAGCAAGAGGAGAGTGGGTGAAAGAACAACAATAAATGTCAAAGACAGCAGTGATATTCTATTCTGCCTCAGCATTTTTTGAAAAATAAGTGATTTTTGATTAAGTAAGTAATACATGTAATTTTTGAGATGGATTGAAACAGTACTGAGATTAGGGAATACAAGAGAATAAATTAGATTTAGTCTGATTGTCAGAATATTTAAGCTTGTCAAAACAGTCAGTGACTTGGAGGAATTATCACTCACAAACTCAGGAAAAAGTGGTGTTATCATGATAGCTGATCTTATGAAGGGAGAAGAACTTGGGAACTGTAGACTAATTGTTCAGATTTTGTCACTCAAGGAGGAGTAGAAGCAATTATTAAGCAGCTCATAGGTACCTTGAGAATAATCAAGTGAGCAAAATAACCCCAGTTTTGTGAAGAACTGCCTAAGATGAAAAAAATCCGCTTTCTTCTTAAGATATTGATTGGTCTTGGAAACTGGAAGTAAGTAATTGATAGCATAACTCTATGCTTAGCAAGCTTTCTGACACTTGCAAATCGTAATTGTACAACCAAACTATAGATTTGTGACTGAGTCAACACACAGAAAACATAACTGACAAAGCAGGTGAATGCTTAGTTTCAGACAGGGACATTTTAAGTGGACATCACCAGGAATCTGTCCAGAAATTACTGCATTCTATGGTTTTGTTAATGATTTAGGTGATAAATTATTTATAGAAACTCCTTCAGTTGGCAAATGTTGCAGAAATTTTAAAAAACAGATTTTAAATTATCCAAGGAATTTGGATCACTGTGGTGTAAGTCAGGCAAATGGTGCAGAAGGCCAGCTTGGCTGATGAGGAAAGTCCTGTTTGAGCTCAGGAGGAAAAAGAAACAGTATGGTCTCTTGAAGCAAGGTCTGGCTTTGCAGGAAGAGTACAGAGCTGTGATTTGTTTATCACAGAATAACAGAATGGTTTAGGTTGGAAGGGACCTTAAAGATCATCCAGTTCCAACCCCCCTACTGTGGACAAGGACAGTTTTTACTAGACCAAGTTGCTCAAGGTCCCTTCCAAACCTTACCTCAAACACTCCAGGGATGGGGCACCCACAACTTCTCTGGGCAGCCTGTTCCGGAGTCCAGCATCTTTCAGAGTAAAAAATTTCATCCTAATATCTAATCTATACCTGCCCTCTTTCAATGTGAAGGCATTTCCCCTTGCCCTATCACTACAGGCTCTTAATAAAAGTCCTTCTCCAGCTCTCTTGCAGGCCCTTGTAGGTACTCTAAGGTCTCCCTGGAACCTTCTCTTCTCCAGGTTGACCAACCCCATTTTTCTCAGCCTTTATGCAGGGAGAAGACACAAATTGCCAAAGCTCAATTAGAGTTGAAACTGGCCAGTGTTGCTTCAGATAACAAAAAGGGCTTTTTAAAGAATGTTAGTAGAAAGATGAGGTTTCGAGAAAATTTTGGGCTTATACTTGTTGAAGATGGTCATCTGACTAATAGGATGAAGAAAAAGCAGAGTGATTCAATGCATTGTTTTCCCTCAGTCTTTAATGCTAGTAATAGACCTTGGGCGTCCAGTTCTCAGAGGACCATGAGTGCAGGACCAGTGATTTCCCATTGGTGTACACTGAATGTTCACAGGTCTCAGGGCCTGGTGGGATTCATTGCAGAGTTCTGAGCCAGTGGATGTCATGGCAGGACCTTTCTCAAATGGGATTCATTGCAGAGTTCTGAAGGAGCCAGTGGATGTCATGGCAGGACCTTTCTCAATCATTTACCAAAGGATAGTTTGCACTGGGAAAGCAATTTACGTAATAAGGATTTAAAGAACAATAAATGCCCAAAGAGTATGCTTTTATACGTGGGATGCTGAAAAGGAAATTATCTGTGGTTTTTTAAATATATTTTAGTATTTGGTTTGGGGGAGTTAGCAGTAGTAGCATTGTGTCCAGTAGGTATCTACCTCTTAAAAAAATCTAGCAAAAATGAAAGAATTACAGAGAAGCAGTTTTGGAAAGATACTAGGTTTGGAACCATGAGCTATGAGGAAAGTTAAGGAAATTGAGCATTTGGCTAGCAAAGAGAAAATTATATGAGCACACGAGTGGTATTGAAAACCTTTATGAAAAAATTATTTGGAATTGAAGCTGTGATTATTTGTTTCTTATTAATGAGCAAGTGGAGGGGGAAGATGATATAATTGATAGCAAATGTGATTATGGTTAGTATCTAATCTTTTAAAGTATTGTTAATTTTTTCCCTTGTTTGTTGAAGAGGGAAGCAGACACCCAGTATGTCTTGCATCTCTCTTACAGGCAGTTTTAAAGAAACCACTGTTGTAGATCACAGAGACATAAGTTTCATAGTAAAGCCAAGAACCTTCATAGAGTATGGCTTTTCCACTTTTTCTCCCTCTTCATTTACTTGAGAGGTCCTGATGTTGCTCATATTCCACTTTTTTGAGTGTTTTGAAGAGAGATGAAGTCATATGTTATTACTCAAACTCTTGAAGTTTGTGTAACCCCTTCAAGGTAATTTTTTACCTTGCCATGTTGGAAACTAAAGTTGTTTATGCAGAGTGCAAGTCCCTGGATTAGTTTTCATATGCGCCTTCTTAAAAGTATACTGTAAAATCAAATTGAAGTGTCTGAGTCTGAGGAAAAGATTAATAAAGGAGGGCACAGTGAACTCTGGGGAAGTAATAGTTCTGTAAATAATTAATAGCTAAAAGCAGTTTCAAAAAGATTGGTGCCCTGCTGAGGTCAGTATTAAAGTAGATGCTGGGACTTTCAAAACCTCTTAAAGTCACCTTTCAAGGTTTGTTTAGGTTTCTGTCTTTGTGGAGTTGAGTTCATTTTATGATAAAGAAAATGCTGATAGCAAATACTGTTAAGATTTGTTTTCCAGTGGTAACATGACACCATTCACTGGGCAACTATCTACAGCACTAGAGTGTTTACAGCTGTCCTAAGATGTGAAGCACTTTTAAGGAAATTCTTTTTCCAAGTGCTAGCCCCATGAAGCTCGAACGTACTTTAGTGATGGTATTTACCATATTTACCATGTGGTAGAGCATTTTAAGGAACAGTGCAGGAAGTAGTTGCATACGTCTCCTGTTAACATTTTGAATATATTTAGATATATCTTACATATATATGAAAAAACAGATAGCTTCATCTAGTTTGCTATAGTTCTGTTTTTCATGGCTCACAAATCCTTTTCCCCCCTGGGATTGCAGTACTGGAGCTATATTTGACAGTGATAGATACAACTGAATACATCATTGCCATAAACACAGCCTAGAGAGTCTGAAATGAAATTCTCTTCAAATGCAGCAGGAGACTGTCCTTTCTATGAAAAGTCAAAACAGAAAAGAACAAGACAGAGGAAATATTAGCACCCTTGCTTCACAGAAGGTGGCTGACGGGGGGTGAATGTAATTTTTTAAATTCACAATGCACTTGTGCCAGATTAAGGATTAGAATCATAATCCCTCAAATCCATCCCTTAATCTAGAACGGCTCTAGAAAAAGATAGTAAATAAATGGTACTGTAAAAAGGTGGTGATTTCATCTTCCAGTGTTGGTTCAGGTAATTTAGTTGGTTAAGTTGTACTTGCAAATATATTTTGCAGTTGCCACACACCTTAAGATATTTTTCAGTTTTTGTAAGGGCTTATCTTAAGCAGCATTCATGATGTTTATTTTAAAATAATAGGTCAATACTTAAAATCAGGTTTAATTGTAAAAGTAATTTTAAAAATTTGAGCTTCTGTGCAAGTCTGTACCCAGAGGAAACAGTGGTGATCTGATTCTACTTATGAATTTAAATCTTAGGCAATAATAGAAATTATTAATTGTAATTGAAGAGGGGGTATTGCATGTGTGTCTACCTGTGTAGAATTACATGGTATGACATGAAGGATTTGTTTGAAAATTGTATGTTTGCAAATTCTGTATATTTTACTTTAAAGACTAGTTACAATGTTTACGAGTAACACTGTCTCTTAATTTGTCCAAATAAGATCACTTAAAGGACACAATAAGGAATCAATTTTTATATCTCTGTGTCTTTTAAAGATTGTGAAGCAATGGAAATCATACATACAGATTTTTGATGTCAGTATTCTTTATTATCTCCCACATCCCCCTTCCCTCAGTCCCTTTCTGGGGAGAAGACAATATAGAGTAAATAGTTCTAAATTATTTTGCTATAAGCAGCTCAAATTCATGAATAGTTTATAAATAAAAATGAAATATTTTTCTTTAAGCAATTCAAAGACCATATGGTACATATCTGAAATCACCTAAGTGGTTAATTGCATGTTAAATTCCTTTCCTCTTCCTAAGTGTAAACAACTGCAAAAATATTTACATTCCCTGCCTTGCTAGATTTATTTATCATTTTATAATAAAAACATGGAAGTGTTATAAATTGAAATCTTAATCTCTTGCTTGACTCGCTTTCTGAAATGTCATCGGTGTCTCTGGTTTGGTTTACTTTGTGTTCTCTCCATTCCTAACACAGAAATGCACAGCCCTGGAAAACTGAAGAGTATTGATACTAAGTGAGTTAGAGGCACAGCACGAGATGAGGTTTCTTGAAATTAGTTTTCTGTTATTTTAAGCAAGATTAGAAACTGCAGGAAAGAAAGTGGTTCTTTATTGCATTGTATTATTATTGTGAAACTCCAGAAGGATGATGATGTAATTCTATAAAACTTAGAGGGGTTCAGGTCAAAAATACAGAATGTGAGTTGACCAAGCAAGCCGCTGCATACGTATGGAGAGAGTTGTTTCTACAGTCGGGGAGTGCTCCAGCTTTTCCCCAGAGGTAGCTACTGGCACAAACAGTCTGCAATCTGCACTCCGATACTCATTAAACCATTTCATCAAGTGAGAATGAGTCGAGGACATCTTCAAAGCACTGGCTAATGTGTGCTTTTTTGCATGGCAGAGCAGTGTTGTCCTGGATTTCCACTGGCGCTGATAAACCTTGGCCTCAGCAGAGGGAAATAGCCTGTGCTGATTCCCATGCTAATTGCCGTTCTCTCCTGCCTCCAAGTAACCAGAGCCTGCAGCTTCCCCTTGACTCTCAGGAGTTTTCCATCCATGCTGATAGCTAAATTCAAGGGCATTAGGAGCAGTAGTATCAAGTTAGTGCCAGACACAAGGGGTTCTCCACCCAGTAGCCCCTGAAGCAGATAAGTTGGCTGCTCCTCTGTTGGGTTTCCTGCCAGAATAAAATAATATATAAATAAATATATAAATACATAAAATAATTTAATTAAGAAGTGGGAGGGCACCAGATATCATCTCCGTCAAATATTGTTCTTCATGGAAACAATTCAACAACGTGCTCATTGATGTAATTACTGTAGCACACATTTTATAATTAGAAGTCTTAAATGACAAAAATACTTTCCTTAATTTAGTATTGGGTCTTTTCAGTTTCTCACTTGTGTTTTTGTCTTAAGATGCAAAGCAAAATGGACATAAATATACTTTGAAGTACCTAAAGTCACAGCAGAAACTGTTAGAAGAACGTTTTGAAAAGTCCAAGCAATAGTCAAGAATTTCTGTAGGATTTGTTTTCAAAAGATGTAGTAGGATCTTGTAGCACTGATTCCTGATGTAATTAGTGGAGGTCCCCAGAACAATGTTTACCCACACTCAAGCAAAAGCTAGCTTGGTATATATTAAGCTACCTATGGATTTTCTTTCAATTTTGTCTTTTTACCATCACATCTAAACTTTTATATCAGATTATTTTTGTGACAATATTAACAGTTCTAAATTTAAAATTCAGATAATGGAATCCTGAACTAATGTAGCCTTCAAAATAGTTCAGTTTAACTAATCCTACCATGTTGTTAAAATGAATGAAGTGACTTAACTTTTGAATAGAAGATAGAAGGTGTAGTAAATTATTCTGATTTCTCCTAAAGCAGTAATCCTATCCTCTCAAAAGGTAACAGGATAAATATTTCTGTCCTCTGCTATAAAGGAGGCCTATGTGACTAGTTTGGGCAAGACACATAGGTAGCTAAAGTAAAATGAACTGAATCTTACCCTAAGAATGTACTCTTGAAGGACTTTAAAAAAAGTCCTGATAAGGTGTAAGAATACAAAAGTATCAGTAAGGTATTTTTGGTTTTACATGATGGAGTGGAAAGCCATTGCACATGGAATTTTGGAAATGCTTCAGACATGGTTATAAGAAAAGATTTATAATGTTGGTGGAAAAAAAGCCTGTTTAATAACAGCAGTGGATCAGTCACACACCTTTTTTGCAGTCTGTTGTGCTGAATAAAAAGCAGGCATGAACATGACCTGTGGATGGCATATTATCATAACCCATGGGCTATGCTGTAAAATACACTGTTTTATAAACTCCTGGAATGGGTTCATGGAACTTTTGAAGTAACCGATTACTCAGAGTCTTCATTAACTTTCTAGCTGCTTACCAAAAATATAACATTTAATAAGGAGATTGCCCTAGTTCTATATGTCTAGCCTTTACCTTGTCCAAAAGGGAATTTGATATGTCTTTTTTTTTTTTTTTTACCCCTAATGGAGAAATGACTCCTCATTGGAAATAACACAAAAAATCAAATCATCTTGCATCTATAGCTGAATTTATTAACACAGAGAAATGGAGTTTTATGCTAGAAGGTCAATAATTTAGTTTAAAATACATTTACAGTGATGGGGGTGTCTTTTTATTCATCATAGGACTTTTTAATGGAGCAGTAGCCATTCTTGGGTTTTTTGCACATTTTATTGCCTAGGTTGTAATCTTCTCTGTATGAAGTAGGAGAGGAAGAGTTGGGTTTTTTGGGTTTTTTTTAATGTGGGCAGGTAGCTCCTTGTGAATTAGGGTAGAGGATGGGTGTTTTAATGTTTAAATATATTTTAATAGGTAGCTAAGTCCAGTCTTGGAAAGTTAATTGTTGGAATGACATAGAATTAGAAAATGTACTTGAGTAATGTAATAGGTTTTGGATAATATTGAAGATTGAGAGTTCCTGATCAGGAGCTTTGTATGAGGACTGGGACAAAAGTAGTGACAGGGAATGATGACATGCTAGAGTTATT
This sequence comes from Corvus brachyrhynchos, assembly GCF_000691975.1. Taxonomy (NCBI): domain Eukaryota; kingdom Metazoa; phylum Chordata; class Aves; order Passeriformes; family Corvidae; genus Corvus; species Corvus brachyrhynchos. The sequence continues at coordinate 400,704 of NW_008237404.1, forward strand.
CATGCTCTAGAGTGGAGAAAATCTGTACTGGTTAAAAAATAGAAAATTAAATCAAATATAGGCTTCAAAGTTCAGTAGGGAATAGCTCTGTTTGTTGTTGGTTTTCCTTTACTGCTGTTTGCAATGAGAGTACAATCTTAGTTTCAGTTTGACTCATCCTCCATTTCTGTTTTGGGTACTATCCTGTTCTAAATGAATTTTTGAAATTTCAACTTCATCATATTTGCAAGCCTCCCCACATGCAGTAAGAGAGATGAGTAGTGGCATTCCTTGGTCTTTCTATATCCTTTCCTTTTCTCTTTTGAAAGGAAACAACGTGAAGTTTGTCAGCAAAGCAAAGACAAGGTCAAACAAAATTAAGCAGAGGGTACTGAGGGCTGTTGTAGGTGCAGACTTTAAAATCAAGCTTTTGGTCTTGGACAGCTTGGTGGGAAGTTGTTCTTTTCTCCTTGCTTAATTGTGATATAGAGTTTCAACAAACCCGGTGAATGGAACAGTTGATCAACCTGGAAGTGCAGATGAGCTGTTTTAGGTGCAGACCATTAAATGCCGAGAGCATTTCAGTGAACAGTGTAATCTGAGGTTTCAGGGAAGACATACTGTCATAGTTACAGCTTATGTGATTATCAAAGTAATTCCTTTCTGTTGGGAGAGGTAGAAATATCCTTCACTATGCCGAACTCCTGGAAATTATTTTTGTTTGTAGCCTAAAAACCATTTCTGAGTATGCGAAACCAATTCATCAGTAAAGTTTTCCACATTCCAGAGAGAGAGTTGAAACTTCTAATCATAACTTTAAAAACTTACTATAAAACAAACTGACGTGTTTTCCTGCTCAGTCTTCTAAAAATGTAGTCTCTTTGCTCTGTTTCAAAATGTGCTTTTAGCTTAATGATTATGGTTATAATTAAGCGACTAGTTAGAAAAACTATAGCTATAAAGCATAAACGTGGCAACCAAAACACCTTTGAAAGCAGACTGGAGACTCTGTCCAAGCTGAATGTTTTAACACACTTGCATTACAGTGAAATACAGTACAGGGCTTTACCTTAAAAAAAAGAAAAAAAGTTAATAGTTTTTAAGAATTTGTACCATGCAGCAATACCCATAGGAAAATTGAAGACTGAAGACCTTTTTTTATCTCATTTAACCCTGCTACTCCTACTTTTAAGTAGTGGTATAGGTCACCAGTAGAGGCTCAACTGGCCACCCATGGCAAATTCCATTTGTTTTGGACACCTGTCGTAGGGTGGAAATAATCATCTTGTAAAATGTCGGTTTTGAATGGCTGAACTACAGCTAACTTTGAGAACTTCATTTGTAGGTGTTGCTCAGGAAAAGGAGCTAGCAACTTGCTTCTCATCAGCTGTTCCAAGTCATTTAGATTATGAGGCACCATTTGTTCCCTTTTCTTTTAAGGAAAAAAGACTAAAAAGGCTAAATAAAAGCCAAATGCTTTCTTTTCCCACCTTCTCAGTTGGTCATTTTTTTAGAAAACACATACATCTTTTTGGGTAATGGCGAATAAGATGATAATCAGCACTTTCTTGAATAAAGAAGCATAGTTTATTTCAACTGTAAAAAATAAGGACTTTGTTAATTACAGTGTGATAAAGAATCCCAGTCAAAGACAAATAGTTTTGGAAAATTACAAATGTCCTTTCACTTTTTTGTTTGCCTTTATCAGAATTTCAGCCACTGACTGTAGGATAAGAGCAAGCATCTCACAGCCTATGGATTTAAATTTAAAACATCTGTTTTATTACTTTATTGTTTATCTTTTAGTTCCTCTTGAAAACTGTTTATTGTAGTACCTGCAAAAACTATGACAACTGTCATATCACAAGAATGTTAGGAGCTTTGACTTTGGGTAGGAGGACATATAAGGTAGGGCACTTTTTGGCTCTTTGGTTTCCTCACAGCCAGCCAGGGCAAAGGAAGTTTCATACTCCTTCCTTTATGCAGTTCACCCATTCTTATTTCAAAAAATATGCCAGAATCTGTTGGGAAACAACATTGTTTCAGTTTGGTCCTGTTTGCTTTTACACATCACACTGGAGAGGTGATGAAATCTTCATCCCTGGAGACTTTAGACAGAGCCCTGAGAAATCTCTCCAAAGCTGGCTTTGCTTTGAGCAAGGGTTGGACCAGATGACCTTTGGAGGTCTGTCACAATTTAAATTATTCTGTTGCAGTCAGGGAAATAAAAATTAAAAAATACTTTGATTTCTGTGAGGATAAGGCTGATAAATTCTTGTAAGTTCTGATTTTCTTTGCTAAGAAACATAAGGAAACAGTCAACATTAAACAGCATTAAAAAATAAGTCTGTCATCACTTGAATGAGTCATAAAGTGACAATAAATTAGTCATAAAGTAACAATACATGAATGAATAGCAATATAATTGTGGACTATAATATGCTAAATATATATGCACTTAAAAATGTGCAGACAAATCTGTGAATTATGCATTGCATGTGGATAGAGTTTGTGTACCTCTAAGGTTTTTGGCACATGGAAAACTGTATTTTTTATAGTATTGAACCTAAGTCCCAATAACCATTTTGTTTGTGACAAAAGTTTATAAATTGAACTTTTGTGGGTGTAACACTGGACTTGCCCACATGGAAAATTATAAAATATTGTGTTACTTGGAACAAGGTAATTGTGGGGTTTTGTTCAAGACCAGTAGAACTACACAGCTATTATCAGATATGAATAATTTATTTTACTGCTTGATTTTCTCCCCTTCTGACCCTGTTTATATATAATTTCAATCCCGATGATCAGTGTACTGGATATGCAGCAGTTAGGTTGAAAAATGCTTCTTCTGATAAAGGATTGTTCATTCTGGGATTTATTTCTGGTGGCTTTTTTTTTCTTACTTTTTTCTTATTTGTTTATCATTAATAGTGTCAGATTTCTTCCATCATACATAAGAAAATGTTGAACAATTTAAAGAATTTAAAAGGTAACCTGGGGTTTGGGGTTTTTTTTCTTACAGGCCTGGCAGCTGCGATTCAGTCACCTCGTGGGTTACGGTGCCAAATATTACTCCTACCTCATGTCCAGGGCTGTTGCCTCTATGGTGTGGAAGCAGTGTTTTGCTCAGAACCCGTTTGATAGGTAAAAATGGAGAAATGTTAAATAGAATGAAATGCTAGTTGCTTCTGGAAAATATGAAACAAATGAGCTTGGTGGGCTTTTTTGATCCAAATTAATTGTTGGTGTTTTTCTTGATTTTATGAGGATTACAAAGCAGGAAATAAGCACGCATGTGTGTGTATATATATGTGTGTGTGTATGTGTGTGTGTACTTTGGTACATGTTCATTGGTGCAAAAAAAATGGTGTCTGTTTTAAAATACAGGTCTGTCAATTGGGAGGCACTGAAATCCCTATTTAGACATAATTAGAGAGCTTGAAATTCATAGATGCCTAATTGCCTGTAATTTTCTATTGAAATTAAAGCAACTGTGGGTATTAAACAAGTTTCATGTCACCAACTTCAAAGCTAAGTATAGCTATCCTACTCATTTTGCTTTGTGAAATTAAGAAGTTAATTGTGAGGTCACAAACTGTAAGCGTTCTTACACCTTTGCTGAATGTTCAGGACATTGTAACAGAGCAACTTCTCCCTTTGGCACAACGAAGACTGAAATGTTGTTCACAAATTAACTTCTGTAAGCACCAATACACACTCATATGTGTAAAATTTGTCTAGTTCAGTTACTCATAGTGTGATTTTTAATGAAATTTGAATTTGAGGAGTCAACATGACATCAGTTGTTTTGGGGTGGAAAATTAAATTTGGTCTCTGTCTGTGAGTTCTGTAGAGATCCTAGAAGCGAACCTGAGTGAAGGCTGGACAGGTGGTGTTTGCAGATGGCTCTAACACCTGTGTTTCTCCAGGGCAATGGGGGAGCGCTATCGTAGAGAGATGCTGGCACACGGCGGTGGAAAGGAGCCCATGCTGATGGTTCAAGGTAGGAAATAAACTATAACTGTTTTATTCCCTTGCAAAGGGAAGAAACTTAACTGCGTTTCCCAATTTGGTCTTTTTAGTTTAATTATGATTTTCACTGGATTTATGGAATAAAAATTTGGTAAGTGGACTGGTCATCACCTTTGTGTCATGGTCAGTAGAAATCCTTGTGGTACATGGAGTATACACAGATAGTTGGGCTGAAGTGTTGGAAAGGTTTGTATTACAAGGCTGTCTAAAGAATTCAGAATAAACTTGTAGGAAGATAGATTACATAATTTTTGGATACAGTAAAGTAGTAATTTTTCCATACATGGAACTCGTATCTCTGGTTATTTTGTATAGGAGAAGTTGAACTTGGTTTGGCCACATCATTGCAGTGTCGTCAAAATATCTTTGGCTGTATCAGTACTTTGAGTGTACATTTTCATGAAATGCAGCTCTGACAGCTATAAGAAAGAAACATGGTTCATTATTCGTCTCACTACCATATTTGCCTTCTGAATCTGTAAAAAGAACTTCCAAAAATCATTCATACCCATCGCAAAAATACTGTGTGTTCATACATTAAAAACAGAATGCTAGGAAAATGAAACAAGTTTGAGAAACTGCTCATCTCAAATCTATCCATGAGATCAGGATAAAGACTTTCCTGTGTAATGTTACAGAATTCAAACCAAACCTTTTTGTGTTACTTTTGCTGTTCCTAAGATGAGCACTTGCTAAATCCTTCATCCTTTCAATTTTCTCTGAAATTCTTAATATTAAGGATGAGTATGAATTCACTGGCCTCTGTTCACTTTAGCAGACTGAAACTTGTGGGACTTTTTTCTACAGATAAGGAAGACAGTGGTAATGTGTCTGCATTTCATCATGAGATTGGCACAGTTTCATGACTGGAACATTTCAGTTCTTTGACCCATCTGTTTATATTTGAGGCCATGACCTCTGCTCTCCTTAGACTCATCATATATTAAGCAACTATATATTCTTTAGGTTGTCTGTTTACATTTCTGATCTAAAGGGTTACTTTTCATTCAATATGACTTCCCAGAGTTATTTCTCTTTACTGTTCTTGAAGAGTTTGTGTTTGCAACGTTGAAAAACTGTGGCCCAGAACTGTGGATTAAAAAGTTGAAAGACAGGGATATGTCTTTACAAGCATAACCAATTTTTACATTTTAAGTCATAATGGTGGAGAAAGAAAAAATTGTTTTAAAGTCCACATGTGTTTATGATCTCTTTCTGGGATATATTCTTAATTTTACTGAGCATTGATTTTTCCTGGAATGTCCTAGAAGCTATGTTGAAGTTGCTGGCAGTGTGCTTCCTTGAATCAAGTGCTGTTTGAATGAAGTTTCAAAATTCGTCTGTGGATGGTCTTACAGAAAATCTGCGGAAGTAAAACTGCCTTTCCCCCTTGCATGTGATAGGATCTTATGGAAGACAGTGTCAAAGGGCTCACTGAAGTCCAAGGAGGTGATGTGCACTTCTCCCCTTTTCTGCCAGGCCAGTTATTTAAAGTTATCAAGTTATTTAAGCATGACTTGCCTTTGGTGAATCCATGGTGACTATTCCTGATTTTTTTTGCTGTTCAGGAGTCTGAAAACAGTTTCCAGGATAAGCTGGTCCACCACCTTCTTAGGGACTGAGGTGAGACTGACCAGCCTCAGTCCCCTGGGTTCTGGTGCTTGCTCTTCCTGAAGATAGACACGACTTTTGCTTTTTTCCAGTCTTTCGGTACCTCTCCTATCTTAATAGATTACTGAAAGTCGACTTGCAATGCCCTCTTGTCAGCTCTCCTAGAACTCAGGGGTACATCCCTCCAGTGCCTGTGGGCTTGTTTATGTCCAGTTTTCTCAAGTGTTCCATGATCTGATCCTCTTCCACTAAGGATACATCTTCCTTGCTTCAGATTATCTCCCTGGCCACTTTGGTATTCTGAATTTCACTTCTACACTCTTTATACAGAAATCTTAAAAGATATTCAAGATCAATAACCAGTGTTCACCAGCAGATTCTTGGTCTGTGCGTGTCATGATGTTCATTTGTACACAGTAAAAAACTTCACAAACGTGCTTGAACAACTCCCTGAAGAATGGAATCAGGGTGACTCAGATGTTTTGACAAGACAGTAGCTTGATTGCTGATTTGGGATTATTGGAAGCTAAATCATAGAACACACCTGATCAAAAAAGTTATGGTTGTATTTGATTGGTCTGTATTTATTACCAAAAGTGAGAATTTATGGAGAAAAGTTAGAACAATTTAATTTGTTTAGGTTCAATCAGTTTCTGATTCCTCTTGCTGCTTTTTTTTTTTTCATTATAGATACTCGAGAATACTGGATTTCTGTCTCCTGTTGGTTTCCATCAGTTGCAAAACTGTGCTCGCATAGCAAATAACAAAACATATCTGATTAAAGACAGATCCCACTAAACTTTAAAGCTTGTTGATTTTACTCTTCTGCAGAGAAACAGTCCAGATTCTGTGCTCACTAGTGCCCTGTTTCAAAAAGTTCTTTAGGTTATTTCAGATGGTTTTTTATGTGGGCTTGCACATGTCTGGCTTTCGGATGTGCATCTGCAGCCTCACCCTTGAAGTGCTTCCATACCTCATTGTGAAGTTAGCCATGTTTATTGACTGTTTGATAACAGGTTACTTCACGAGCACGTTTCATTTATGCAGTTTCTTTGTTATGATTCTCTTCTCAGAAGCAATCTATTGTCTTTCTTTTGTGTTTGGATATGACCCTAGCTTTTCATCTTTCTCCAACATGATTCCATAGATGTTCTGATTAGGAAAGATAAAGGATCTGACCTGTAGAATTACTGACAAGGTTCCTGTTTGAACTAGTCTTTAATTAGGAAACACAATATACTTTTGTTGTTGTTGTTGTTTGCATTTGACTCTCTTGGCATTTGTTTCCTCTAAAAAAACTAAAATCATAAAGGTTTTTTGAAAACTTTTAAAACATTTTCTGAAGTGACCCTTTTTATCTCACCCCCTTGATAGTCAATGAAATACAGAAATAGTCACAAATATGGATAGCAGGAGCAATTGAAAATGGGTGAACAGTGCTTTGTCCAAGAGGCCTATTTTCTTTAAATTTTTCCTTGGAGGACAAATAACATTTTGAGAAGAACTTGATTCCTCTGTCATTTTGTGTTGACCACATGACTCTTGCAGATTTTCTCCTTCCTAAGACTACATGGTATTAGGGATTCCAAATTCCTTTGAAGTTACATAACCCAGGTGTCCCTTCCAGGTCCAGTTGTATACTGGTTGCAGGTCTGAACAAGATTCAGGTGTGTGCCATTCCTCCCTCCTTTGGCACTCCCTAGCTGGAAAGAAACCCAGGTGCATAGGCAGAAAGGGAATTGCAGTGTGAAAACTACTGGGTTAGATGTTTTGGGAACTGAAAGCATGGAACATATCCTGGAGTGCACTTCTCCTGCAGCCTTAATGCAGTCACCTTGCCCTTGGGGCTTCTGAAGAAGTCATCGTGCAAAATGCATGTGAGGTTCTGTTCTTGCTTTGTTGATGCTGTATTGCATTGCAGACAGTCATACTCAGCTCTCTGCCTACATGGTAACCAAACCAACTGGCTGTGTAAATAAACACCCATTTGCTCCAATGCTGTTTGAAAATGTGCTTTTCCATGCCTCAGATTGTACTTCATGGGGTAATTTGAAGAGGCTGCAAAAATCTTCAGATAATGATTGTATGTCTCTTTGAAAGTGTAAAAAATATGCATAAAACCTAAAAGGTGATGTGTACAGCAACATATGTTAGCTCAAACTACATGGACCCAAAATAATTAGTGTTCCGGGGGGGGGCAGAGGCCAAATTTTGCCACAGGCTTTATTCTTCTCTCAATTTTCAGTGATTGTAGGTTATAGCTAACCATCTCTCAAAAGGGTGTGGTTAACCACAGTGCTGTAATGTGAAAGAAACTTCAAAGCAGCAAAGATAAGCTATGCAGTTGCCTTAGGCTTGGGAGAGACTGAGCTGAAATAGGAGTTGGGCTGAGCGTATTAAAATACACTCCTAAATTTGAAAACTGCAACCATCAGACCTTGTGGACATCTTACTAAATCATTTAGACTGAAGTGCTGAGTACTTACAATATATCAAAGCTGATCTTGCTTTGATATACTTTAATGGTGTTTAAAGAAAGACATGACCGCTCTTTAGTACATCAGTGTAGAGTAAGAGGTTAAAACACAGAAATACCATCGTTGCCTGTTTCTTTTGGAGCTGTCTACCCTAAAATCTGTAGTTATTTATTTAATAAGGGCATTATCATTTCACTGCAGTAGAAGTTATTCAACAAGGACCTCGGTTACTCTCCATCCCTTCTTTGCAAAAGTGAAATCTGTTAGTGTCTGCTTTTGATGTCAGTGTTGGGAAAATAGCAATGCGACAGACCACTAATGCAAGAAACCTGAAATCTGTTTTTGTTATCAAAAGCTGGAACTACTGGGTAGGAGGTCATATGACATCGTTATTGCCAGAATAATTTTGGAGTCTCCTACATATTTAAAGCAAACCTGGTTTTAATAAATAAATACAATTTATAACAAGTTTTAAGTGATATTTGGTAAGGCTATATTCAGCTGCACTAAAATACACCCAAGTGTACTGTAGTTAATTATATTTCTCTTATCCATTCTGTAATATCTAGGGTTGGCATGTTTTTGTTATGATTTGCCATTTTTATGTAAGAGGGGAAATTAAATCTCTTTGAAGATAATCCCAGCTTCAGTTTCTTCTCTTCTGCCTAATCCTTATACTATTGGCTCTTCTTTTGCAATTTATTGATAATTGGCAGAATAATTATTAGTGTGTCAAAGAATTGGCTAAACATCATCCAGACTGGCTGTTTTTTATAAAGTCAGTATTGGAAAGGGATTTTTGTATAATGGGGCTCAGGGAGTGGTGGTTATGTCTATCATGGCTGTCTTTATGTACCATCTGTGCAGCATTTTAGTCATCTCTCCATACTGGTATCTGGTGAAAAAGGAGTGACTGTACTTGTTCCAGTGGGCTGCCATTCCTGTCACCTTCTTGAGGCACTGTCTCCTCTTCTGTGAAAACTGCAGGAAAATATGAGTTTAACTGGAATTTTTCCAGGGCTGTTAGGGAGCAAATATGCGTGTTCCCCAGCCAGGAACCCGAGAGAGGGAGTCTGCAAGAGGCCGTGGCTCCCTGGGGAGCTCAGATTAGTAGCTGGGTCTCTGTACACATCTGTTTCTCAGCCCAGCACATAGCAAGCCATTTTTCATCGTGAACTACAAGTAATTCCACAGAGATTTTTCTAACATTAGAGTAGATTACAAGCTTATCAAGTACTTGGAAATATTAATTCTGTTCTCTTTCATTTTGAAAATAACTTGATGCAAACTTCATTTAACAGCATTTCAGTCAATCTATATATAGTGTGAGATTTGTTTTCCTTTTAGTGCTTGCTATTAATCTGCTGGGCCATGGCAGTTCGTGTTGACACTTGTAACATGTGTTTAAATCAGATTGAAATAGAATTCTGTAAGGTCTTAGTAAGAAAATTATTTTTGGTTGCTCACACCAATTTACTTTGAGCTGATCTGTTTCCTGATGGGTTTTGAATCATTGTGTTATAGTAAAAGATTATGGTCTTTTAGCAGCATGTAATTATAATTTCCACCAAAAGCAAATATTGTTGAGGATGTGAAAGAATATGAATTTATGTACAGTAGGTACACTGATCAGAAGGGGTAGAACAAGGTTATATTTACATTGGCAGTTGTCAGAAAGAAGAGATCGCTTCAAAGAAATACAAAGATTAAATTTTACATTATTTGGCAGTTGTACTGTTGGTTTTTCGGGTTTTTTTCTGGTACAAGTTATGCAGTAAATTTCCATATATAATCTTGAAAATGTTAATAACAGTGAAAAGACCAACTTTATGGAATGTTAAGTACAAAGAAACATCTGAAAATAATTTAAAGGATATAGTCTCATGCCATCTAAAATTTGGGATACTGGAGAGGAAGGGGTGAAATTTTTAGCTTCTCTCTTTGTAGAATTACCTGACAGAGTATTTGAGCATGATTCTTCATTATGCTAATTTTCTTGTCTGTTATCATGTAGCCAAGTGCTACAGCTAACAGATGGAGTAATTAAAATTCCTAAGAAAAGATAAATCCTGGTACTGTAAAAAAAGCAAAACTAAAACTGCAGAATATTGAAAATGCTTTTGTTTATGTTTTGTGCCTTGTCAAAAATTTCAGATATAGCTGTACTTTAAATACTAAATTAAATGGTTGTAATGTGTGTAATGCTTTGAGAAAATATATTTTTTCCTGGCTTGGTCAGAGCTGAGATTTAGCAGATAAGGATTTATACACCTTCTCAATCACTAATTTATTTCAGTCATTTGGAAATGACTGCGTCTGTGGTTACATTGCTTTAAAACAGATATAATTCCCTGCTTAAACAAGGTTGTAATGATAAAAATCAGTTAACAATCTTGAAACCTGACAATTCTGCAAAAATGTGGAACAGGTATCTTGAAATAATAAATAATCCCTCTACACTATAATTGCACTTTTTTCTTGACAAAGAAACCTGGTAGCTGTTTCTGTGTAAGTTAGTTACCAGTAAGTGTTATTACTGATGAATCTGTCAAGGTCCCAGTATCCTTATGAAGAGCCTGTTGTCTTGCTTTTTTGTAGGTATGCTTCAGAAATCCCCTTCAGTTGAAGATTTTGTGGATGCCCTTGTTTCAGACTTAGACCATGACTTCGAAACATTTATCATGGACTCATAACAACAGAACTGAATTCCTTGATGGAAGATTGCATATGTCTTCATAATTGTGGATGAAATATTGTTGTGACTGGTTTTGCCTTTGGTGAACACTTTTAAGAGTTTGACTGTTCATGTTGGTGGAACGGTAATAAATACTTTCGTTGGATCACCTGGTTTCATTTTTGAAGGTAGTGACTGTTTTCCATTGCACAGGAGCTTAAGCATGAAATTTGAGAGAACAAATCCTCTAGCAGGTACTGTTAGAAAATTTGATCTTGTTGGAACATCTGAGTAAATGGAAATTGAACTCGTCTTCAGGGTGACTGGAGGGGTATGAATGGTCTTTTGGTACACACATTCCTCTTGATGTTATGGCCCAGAACTGTTCACGCAGGTCTTTCTCATGTGCTCATGGATTTTCTTTAACCTTGTTTGACCATATTTCTTGTAGGAGTCCTGTGGTAGGGAAAAGCAAGTTGTGTTTGAAACAAAGGGGAAATTGGAAAGAAAGAAGAAGTGAAAAACTAGGAGCTGTATTTGAAAGAGGGAACAGAAAGATGGGAGAAGTAGATCTGTAGTCCTACAGGTCTGCAATGGAAAATTTTAGGGTGAGGAGGAAAGAGATATGTTGCAACACATAAAAGAGATATAGGAGTAAAATAGGTACCTACAGATGATCTGATCCCTGCATGTTTGTTCACATGGAGCTTCCTTTTAATGATGAGTGGACAAGTTTGGGGAACTGTTCAAAGTATAGGAGGGCAGGTTTTGGAGGGGAAACAAAATAATTCAAAACAAATATGTTTTTCCAGGATAGGCTGGAACAGTTTAAGGTAGCAGATTATATAGTGGATAATGAACAAAGGGAATGTTATCAGTGGGTTTTTCTTTTTTCCTCTAAGTAAATTATGAAATGGTATTTGAGAATGTTTTGGGAAAAAAAAAAAAAAGAAGAAAACTGGTGATTTTTTTTCTGTAGGAATTGTGTTATTTAGAGGTCCTCTGTAGGTTGTTATAAAAGGTATCGTAAGTGTTCTGCTCAGTGGAAATGCAGTGAAAGAAGCAAGAAAGGAAGAGAACCAAAGCTGAGAGAAGAGGGCAAATAACTGGGAGAGAAGCAAGTAAAGGTAAAAAAAGCCCAGCCAGAAAAAGTGGGTGTTTGGGAAGGGATAAATAAGAGTGAGAGGTGATTGGATGATTTGCCCTCTTTTTAGCAGAATCAGTACAATAGGGTATTGTTTGATGTTTTACCCTATTTTTTTCACTGCCTGTTTTTGCAAGGTGGAAGTTGCCTTGTGTGAGTAGCATTGTCATTCTTTCAGAGCTGGGTTTAGACATTTTCACATGCTTTGATTAAATCATAGTGGGTGCATTTTCAGACATGTACCACAACCAGGCTTCCGGCTTTCTCCGCTGACTGACTCCATTGTGTATCTGCAGTTGGTCCCTAAGAGCAAAGAATGAATGGTTTTACTTAACAAACTAGGTGGGGATTTTGCTGTAAGTAAGGTCATTAAAAAACCCACAAGAACTAAGTGTCAGTTTAGGTGTGAGTAAAAACACACTGTGAAGATGGGAAGGCCTGTAAAGTATACAATAGCTGATGAATGTAAATTTAACAACCCATAGCAGTGTATTTAATGGAAGTATATTTCAAAGGGAATTCAAGGGTGTTGCTAAGGGAGCCTTGCATTGTTTGTTGCCTGGGTTTTGTACTGGAACAAACTAACAATTATATTTATCTGGAGCTGGCACATGTTGAAAGATTCATTGTGACAAAAAGAACTTAGCAAACGGAAATCCTCGTGCTGACATGGCTCTGGAAGCACTGCGGTAAAGAAAATAAAGCATCATAATTGGCGGAATAAGCAGAGCATTTACAATTAAGAGATTGCCCCTACATTTTAATTTGAAAGAAATTCATGTGGTGTTGGATTTAGTGTACAGACACCTCTTCAAACTATATGTAGTAGTCACATTGTTTAATGCTCATGGCTGCTATTACTTCCTTAATTCATCATCTGATTTGATCCTTCTGCAAACAACAGTCTTTTCAAGGTATTATCAGAGTGGCATCAAACAATATCTTCCTTATATGAAATCAGATAGCAGCAAAGAAAGGAAGAAATTCTTGCCTTTTGCCAGAGCATGGTGGATTGCAACTTATTGCTCAGATTTATAATGTGTGGGATATCTGACAAAGATGGGAGCTGGTAGAAAAATACATCTCAGAATGATGGCTTCAGGTTCTTTTATGAAGAAACTCTGTTGACTCCACTGATTTTTTTTTAATGAAATAACCTTTGAGGATTGAACAGTAGACATGATTAAGCCTCTAGAGAACGTATGATACCACCACTATGAGGCTTACTACAGAAAGGGAAATATTATTCTAATTTTTTTCTCTTTTTTGATAGTGTCTAAAAATGCTTCCAGCTGTTCAAATGTCTGATGCTTTTTCCCTTCTTTTTTTTTTTTTTTGCTTTTCAAGAGACTTTTATTTTCCAGCAAATAATGTGTACTCTCAGTAACGTGAGACCTCTCTTGTGGCCAGCAGTGTAACTCTTTGTAAATGTAAAAACCACTGTAATCCTTTACCAGCATTCCATGCTTTCCCA